>NC_086233.1:28312500-28912500 GCF_036321145.2 Pelmatolapia mariae | reverse complement strand
CAATCAAATGATCCCCTATGAGCAAGCACTAGGCAACTGTGGAAAGGAAAAACTCCCTTTTAACAGGAAGAAACCTATGACAGAACCAGGCTCAGGGAGGGGCAGCCATCTGCCATGACTGGTTGGGAGATGAGGGGCCAAATAAAACATAAAAGAGAGCACAGTATAGTTACCACAGGTTGGTATGGTCAGTAGAACGTGGTTGGAAAACATTACTGTTCTTTAAAATGTAACTGGTGCACATCGACAATTGCAGTAGGGCTCGAGTAGATAATGAGCACAATTCCACAAATAGCAGCTGGGACATTCACTTCAGTTGAACATCTTTGAGTAGGCCCAGCAAGCAACAAGGCCCGCTGTGGCAAGACCTAAACCTACTTTAAGTAGTCGTTTGGCACCACAACACCACGAATCACTAGTCTGAACCTCGTCAGGAGGATTCTCCAGCTGCAGAAGTTCACCAGCAATCTGACATTCCTCTTGCACATTGTTCACATCACCCGATACATTTTGTTTTTGCACCATACTGAGCACATCCTTAAGATCTTGGGCCGTCTGTAGCCTTGTTTCTAAAACTTTATAAAGGTCATCTATCAGTTCCCACTTGTACACAATTTCCCTGTACTGTCTTTCTATTATGTCATTATTTTGAATTATTAGACGATGAGCTTCTCCCGCTTGCCGCTCAAGTGTGTGTAAAGCAGCAATGCTCCTTCTCCGCTTAAAGAGAAACGCTTGCTTTTTTTGAATCTCATGCAGATGCATCTGAATGGTTTTAATCTCTGCTCTGTTCTGTTTTGTTATTATTTCATTGTTTTTAATTATTAAATCCTGTGCTTCTGACACTTTGCACTCAAGATTTTCCAAAGCTTTCCTGAGATTTGTGTTATCTATCTTTTCTCCATCTCTCTCACTTTCAACATTGGAAAGCTCAGCAGTAATGCTGCTGTTCTGCTCAAGGAGAAATTCTTCCTTTTCCTGAAGCTCATGGAGCTTCAGATTAATGTTTTTAATCTCTGCTGTGTTCTGTCTTTCTATTATTACATTATTTTTAATTATGAAAAACTGAGCTTCTCCCACTTGGCGTTCAAGACTTTCTAAGCCAGCAATGCTCATTTCCTGCTTAAGGAGAAACTCTTGTCTTTTCTGAATCTCATGCAGATGCATCTTAATTGTTTTAATATTTGCCTGCATTCTTGTCTTATGAGATACCTGTGCCTCAGTCTGTCTTTGTGATGAATTATTGAATCTTTCCTGTGACATTTCTTTAAAAACTTTACACAAAGTGTCAAAAGAAAAAAAAGAACGCTTGTTGAATTCTTTAAATGTAAAAGTATTCCCTTTCTCAAAGAATACTAGTTTGCAAGAACAAATCGCTGTTTCTGAAAATGCTCCAAGTGAAACTGTGTTTAGGAAGGTGAAAGTGGGGTATTTAAGCATTTCTGTGGCGGCGACAGTGACGTCAGCGCTTTGATCTTCTTTGATCTTCTCATACAAAAGCGCTGACGTCACTGTCGCTGGAACCCATCAAAGTGGAGCGTTTGCATTCCGCGCATGCTCAGATCATGCGTATTGAAATGAACGGGAGTGTGTTTGGGTTTCAATTGTTTACCTCTGTTTTAGCCATTGCTTAGGCTTCGGTTCTTTGTTGTGCAAGAAAAACAACACCACCGCAACTATAAAAGTGTATTTTTAATTTTTATATTTGTTAAGCTTGAACAGCGAACGTTTCCTTTGTTTGTTTTTCCACTGAGCGTCAAGAGCAGACCGATGTTATTTGGTGCGTAAACAAAAACTCCAGTCAGTTTAGACCCATGGAGTCGGCTTTAGGTCTGAGCTTTAATTATGTTTACATTTTGATTTCTAAAAGACAATATACTAGTTATATAAGAAAAAAAGTGCTAAGTTTGATGAAAATAAGTTGTATTCCAAAACTGACGGATCATTTAAAGTATGAGAAACCTGTAATGAGGTTTTGAGCTGAATCTTTGCGTTGTGGGGCAGATTTTTGCAGTTTTTGCTGGTTTTTTGAACATGTTGTTTGAGGAATTGGTTGACTTTAATTTCTGTATAGAGTGCAGCAGAGATGAAATGTTTTGTTCAGAAAATATTGTTCTCAAATTAACAACTTTTTGTTTTGTTCTCTTACACATTTTCACTAAAGGTGCAGTGCTAACATTTATGCTATAAAAGAACTACACCAGAGTAATAAGACTTGAACTTCACTGTGAGAGCCAAAGGGAATGTTTAGGTTTTCTTTATTTCTTATGGTGGCACTTTAGATTTTCCCCGCACCTCAGATAATTGCATCCTGGGGTCGCACGTTATTTACCTGACGTTCTCAACACGGAGGTTGGGGGAGTGGTTTGGTTGCAAACTTTTCTGCTGACCGTCATTTTAGCACGTCAGTTAATACATTTGTACATTTGTTTTGAATCAAAGCGCAAAGTTTGTTGTTTTGTTTTAAAATAAATACGCAAACACAAATGGGACTAAGTGGCTCATTGGAGACACGTCACACATCCACATTTGCGGATGGAAGTCCCAACATTCAAATGTGTTTTATCGCATGACATCGCATCGCATTATTTAAGGGCTAGATTTATTGCAATGGGTGTGTTACGTTCCCCTAAAAGGGTCCAGGCGATGAAGGGGAAGTAACAAAATGTGTCTGGGTCAGAAAATGGAGACAGAGGCAAAATGGTTAAATTAAAGAGTTTTATTAAAGTTTCTATTGATACTAACTGAAACTAACTAACTGTGCTACATATGACTTATATGTCATATAGCACCAGCCTCGGAGGAACGTTGTCCTGTTTCACTCTGTACTGTACCACTGTACATGGTTGAAATGACAATAAAAGTAATAATTTGACCATCTCAACTTTTTCCTTTTATTGGCTTCTTCTTTGCCGCTCTGCCAGAAGGCGCAGCAGCCTGGAGACCACTCTTCAGTGTGGATGCTGTGACTGGTGTTTGACTCGTGGGTCATTCCATCTCAGTCCATCAAACATTTCCATCAAGACTGTGATCATCAGTCTTTCTTGAATTAATTCCAAGGAAAGATGATCTAATTTCACACACACACACACAAACAGCCACAGCATGAAATTACATGGAAACGGTGTCTATAGGACCTTTACTTCATCCTAAGTCATCCTAAGAAAAATTAGTTATAGCAGGCTGATGTTCATGTGATGTTCTGGCCAGTCTGAAATAATTTACTTAGCAGTAAATGAGACAGTGGCCAAAATGTAAAACTGTTCATTTAAATAAATAAAGCAGTAGGAGATTTTTTAATTTTTATTTTCTTTATTTTCATTTGTTTTTAACTACATTTTCTCTTTTTCCATAGTTTTTTTTTTTTAGTGCTCCCCATCAAGTGAACCCCTCACCTGAAGTTTTTTCACTTCAAGCCAATTAATTTCAATCCAATTGGATTGAAATTATCAACCCCAACAATCAAATGATCCCCTATGAGCAAGCACTAGGCAACTGTGGAAAGGAAAAACTCCCTTTTAACAGGAAGAAACCTATGACAGAACCAGGCTCAGGGAGGGGCAGCCATCTGCCATGACTGGTTGGGAGATGAGGGGCCAAATAAAACATAAAAGAGAGCACAGTATAGTTACCACAGGTTGGTATGGTCAGTAGAACGTGGTTGGAAAACATTACTGTTCTTTAAAATGTAACTGGTGCACATCGACAATTGCAGTAGGGCTCGAGTAGATAATAAGCACAATTCCACAAATAGCAGCTGGGACATTCACTTCAGTTGAACATCTTTGAGTAGGCCCAGCAAGCAACAAGGCCCGCTGTGGCAAGACCTAAACCTACTTTAAGTAGTCGTTTGGCACCACAACACCACGAATCACTAGTCTGAACCTCGTCAGGAGGATTCTCCAGCTGCAGAAGTTCACCAGCAATCTGACATTCCTCTTGCACATTGTTCACATCACCCGATACATTTTGTTTTTGCACCATACTGAGCACATCCTTAAGATCTTGGGCCGTCTGTAGCCTTGTTTCTAAAACTTTATAAAGGTCATCTATCAGTTCCCACTTGTACACAATTTCCCTGTACTGTCTTTCTATTATGTCATTATTTTGAATTATTAGACGATGAGCTTCTCCCGCTTGCCGCTCAAGTGTGTGTAAAGCAGCAATGCTCCTTCTCCGCTTAAAGAGAAACGCTTGCTTTTTTTGAATCTCATGCAGATGCATCTGAATGGTTTTAATCTCTGCCCTGTTCTGTTTTGTTATTATTTCATTGTTTTTAATTATTAAATCCTGTGCTTCTGCCACTTTGCACTCAAGATTTTCCAAAGCTTTCCTGAGATTTGTGTTATCTATCTTTTCTCCATCTCTCTCACTTTCAACATTGGAAAGCTCAGCAGTAATGCTGCTGTTCTGCTCAAGGAGAAATTCTTCCTTTTCCTGAAGCTCATGGAGCTTCAGATTAATGTTTTTAATCTCTGCTGTGTTCTGTCTTTCTATTATTACATTATTTTTAATTATGAAAAACTGAGCTTCTCCCACTTGGCGTTCAAGACTTTCTAAGCCAGCAATGCTCATTTCCTGCTTAAGGAGAAACTCTTGTCTTTTCTGAATCTCATGCAGATGCATCTTAATTGTTTTAATATTTGCCTGCATTCTTGTCTTATGAGATACCTGTGCCTCTGTATGTCTTTGTGATTCCTCTCGATTCTCTTTGTCAGAAGGTGAATAATTGAATTTTTCCTGTGACATTTCTTTAAGAGCTTAACGCATAAATCACTAAATCCTTCTCTTTCTCAAAATTTCCTGGTTTGCAAAAACAACTCGCTGTTTCTGAAAATGCTCCAAGTGAAACTGTGTTTAGGAAGGTGAAAGTGGGGTATTTAAGCATTTCTGTGGCGGCGACAGTGACGTCAGCGCTTTGATCTTCTTTGATCTTCTCGTTTCAAAGCGCTGACATCACTGTCGCTAAAGTGGAGCGTTTGCATTCCGCGCATGCTCAGATCATGCGTATTGAAATGAACGGGAGTGTGTTTGGGTTTAGGTCTGAGATTTAATTATGTTTACATTTTGATTTCTAAAAGACAATATACTAGTTACATAAGAAAAAAAAGTGCTCAGTTTGATGAAAATAAGTTGTATTCCAAAACTGACGGATCATTTAAAGTATGAGAAACCTGTAATGAGGTTTTCAGCTGAATCTTTGCGTTGTGGGGCAGATTTTTTGCAGTTTTTGCTGCGGTTTGCAAGCGCAACCCTTGCAGTTTTTTAGCTTTTGTTGTTTGAGGAACTGGTTGACTTTAATTTCTGTATAGAGTGCAGCAGAGATGAAATGTTTTGTTCAGAAAATATTGTACTAGTCCTGATGATCCTGTACATGAAAAGCAACATGTGCATATCTTTAAGGAGCATAATGTTGCAGATTGACACGCTCTTAACTGGAGGCAAAGTTCCAAATTAACCACAGACTTTTTCTGAAGATCCCTTGACATAGCAGTCAAACATTAGAAATTCACATGAAAATAAAAGTGTGTGTGGTAAGACTTGACTGAAGTGGCCAAAGAAGTGCAGGAGAAAAATGCTGTCCAGTGTAGCAAGTGATTTATTCACCATTTAAATCAACGGATTTAAGGTCAAACTGCACACAGCTAAACTGACCTGTTTTGTTTTTTTTATTCCTGAACACCTGCGTTCATCTGCTTAAATAGTCAATTCACCCTGGACTATTCCATTAGGGCAGGTAAGGCAAACATATTCTCCGACCTATACTGCTACTCTTCCTAGCAATAAAACTCTACGGTATACTCTAGACATCTTACAACAAATCCTGTTTCTCTACTAACACTCTAAAATCAGCTTTATTAAATTACAGGGATTCTCCCCCTTCTTCTCCTGGTCTCTTCCTGTGACCTCAGATTAACCAGGAAGCTATAAATGCAGGAAGTAAAACAATATTTCCTCCTTTTGTTCCTAGAACACAGGTAGGTGAGTTCAAACAAAACCAATTAACAGTTAAAATAAATACATGTTAACTTAACAAACTTGTAGGAATTGATTTAAACCAAGATGTTATGTTACATAATCTGTAAAAAAGCAAAACATAAACAAACCCGGGATAGTAGATGTTTGCCTATTGCAGACTACATATGAAATATGGTTAAATCAAAACAAGAATGTTAACTAAGAATATGGACAAGTGGTGTTCTTACCCACTTTGTCACAATGTTCTCAAGTTTCTAGTCATGAAGAAGAATGTTACATCTTATCTGTCACAAGTAAGCAAAATGAACCCACTGCTTGATTAATCCAACAGCATGATTTTTCTTCATTACCTAAAAAGGAGAGCCCAGTTTTTGATGGTGATCTACTTCAGTACCTGTCATGGTCTGGGTGTGTTTGTGTGCCAGTGTTTTGTTTTTTTTCTTTTTTTCTTTCATTGAGCCGGCAGTTTCCCTCTGGGAGGATCCACAGTGTCCCTGCTAATTGCTCTCACCTGTGGGTAATAAAGCTGTCGAATTATAAGGCCAGCGCTCTCAACTTCGCTTTGCCAGATTCGCAGCTAACCACAGTTAATGCAGGCCACTGTTGTGTTTTGTAAACGTCATAGTAAATTACCTTGCCCTTGTACCTGCATGCCTCAACATCAGGAGTTTTGGATTTCTTACCACTCATCCGGATCACTCTCCCCTCCACGCTGCTGATCCACCTGCGACAAGGAAGCAGTTTACAGGAACTTTCAGAGCCAATATCTGCCAGCATTCTTCTGGAACCATACCTGAACTTGGTTACTCTTGTTTCAGTGACTCTGACCCTTGCCCAGGACCCTCCATCCAGTCTGACTCTCCCTTTGGCCCCCAAATCGCAGAACTGCAGTTTCATTAATTGAAATCTCACTTACTGTTTGCTTAGCTCAGATTGATTGCATAAGTGCTCCATAGTTTTGGCTTTGTTCACGGCACAAGTGTAAACTCGCTGCTTAGTTCACAGTTGAATAGCCTTGTTGCATTCACTTGTTTTCTAAATAAACTTTGTCACTTAAACGTTCCCTGTGCTCCATCTGCATCCTGCATTGGAGTCCTTTTCTCTCGGGTCGGCTACGACTGTGACGCAGACTTTTATTAAATGATTTGAACACAACATTGAAAGCAGAAATAAAACCCTAGAGGTTTTCTTTATTATTTAGAACAATACACAAAAGGACAACCAAGAGAACCTGTGAGGAGTTGCCTACACATGACTTCAGAAGCAGGATTCAGAAAGTCTTTGTTACAGCAGCATTTTGGCAACATCATTGGCTGTTTCTCGTATACGAGGAAGACCAACTGGTCAAAAGTTACCAGTACTTTTTATGCAAAAATGCTGATAAACTCAATTTATTTGAGTTGTCTTAATTTAGAAAATACTAAGTAAGCCGGAAGTTTTGCTTCTCACTGCGGAAGGATGAAAGATGTGTTTTGAAAATGCCAGGTCACTACCGTCCTTCTCCCTCGCGGATCAGTTCGCATGTTCATAGTGCCAGCATTTGTTATGGAATATGTTGATCAAACCTGGAGAAGCGTCAGCTCAAGATGTTATCATCGGGTGAGAAAGCCGAGAAAGACAAAGCTGATTCTGATGCGTCGGGTCCGCTCTGTGTTACGTCTTTGTGTGGAATCCGTGTGCCTGCTCTCATTTGCTGTTTGGTGGTTGTGGAAATAGTTTTGTGAGCTTTAAGGCACCGAAAGCGCTTTACAATGCCATTATTCATTTACGCTCACATTCACACACTGGTGGAGGCAAGCTACGGTTGTAGCCACAGCTGCTCTGGGGCAGACTGACAGAAGCGAGGCTGCCATATCCCTCTGGCCAACACCAGTAGGCGGTAGGGTAAAGTGTCTTGCCCAAGGACACAACGACCAGGACAGAGGCCGGGGATCGAACCGGCGACCTTCCGGTTACAGGTGCCCTTCCCAATCCCCTGAGCCACGGTCGCCCGTGATTGCACAGCCATTAAGGATGAAATCAGTTTCTGAAAAATGTTCTGTTTTTTTCTCCCTCTGCTTGCTTCTTACTGTCTTTGAGGCTCGGGACCAGCACTCCTGTTGTTGGACAAAAAGAAATCAACTCAGTGTTTTGGTTTTCCAATATATTAGCAACTGTCAGTGAGATTTATATTAATCAGGCTGAACTTTAATCATACTTTAGATCAGCCTGTTTTACTTATTGTTTAATTTTGCTATGGTTTGGGAAAGTTGTTTCTTTACTGATCTTTTCCTGTCTTCTGTTATTAGACTTGAGATATGACTGCACTATGCTGTTGCTGTGACTCCAGTTAATTCTACAAGACATGCTGTGTAAGTAAACAAACAACAACAGTTTGGTCTGCATTTCTTGAAAGATCACATCCCCCAAACTTAGTTTAGAGGGTTTACACTGTATATAGTGAAGTCTGCAAGTTTTCTAACAGCAAAATTTGTTTTGTGCCCAAATCATTTTGCACATCATTAGAATGAAAGTTATTGGCCATGTTTGCATAGCCCTTTTTAAAATGATGCTTTCATGACATTATTGTGTGTTGAGAAAATATATTTTACTGTTATTTTATCATTGCATCAGAATCATATGTAATAAGCATTACATTAAAGCATTTATTGAAGCTATTGACATTACATTAAAGTTTGGATGACAGTGACTGTTATAACCTCATGTTAATCTTCTATTTACAGGTGTTAGTATAATCATATAATCTTTCATTGCAGGTGTAACCATGATCATCTTTATACATATTGCCCCCTGGTGCTTATTATGGAGTTGTGCTCAAGTCAGTAAGGGTTAAAAGCTACAGTCAGCGGGATGTCTGACTGATCTATTGAGGGAAGTGGCTCAGAGCGTAGAAGGCCGCACACGCTTACAAAACACATATACCATGTTATGCATCATTATCCTTTATTCATTTATATTCTTTTATTAAGCTTTGAGTAGTGGCATTTGATTAGAAGATTTATTCAACATATTAGCTGTATGGTTTCAGTTAGGTTATTCCACATATGAAGAGTTGGCCTCTGTCCTTACAGACAGCGTGAATGCTGAGGTCGAGGCACACACGCACACACACAAGCAGTAGTTAAACTCATGTGAAGGGGAGAGTTCAAATATTTAGAAAACAGTTTGCAAGGCCTTGTAGCTGTTTGATTGTGCTTGCAGGAGAGACTGTTTGTTCCAGGGGATAAGCAGAGTTAGAAGATTACTGGGAAGGATTTGGCCTCGGGAAGAGGAAGATGTTCTTTTAATGTGTTAAAAGTTGTCAACATTGATTGTATTGTACCTACTTTACGCATGAGGGGGCGTTCTAATACCCTGAGGTTCATAAAAACTATTGTTGTGTGGTTTTCGGTGAGAGATCGATGCTGTCGGCGCGCCGTATTCATCTCCCACACGTGTGCATTAAAATCATCGTTTTGACTTGACCCGGCCGGACCAGTGTTGTTATTTTGGTTTTCCTCTTGTATCCATCCCCAATATTTTGAACTCGTAACAGTGTTGGTTGGTGGTCAGGGCTATCCAGACTGACAATTGGGACATTGAATGTCAACTCTCCAGTGGGGAGGGAGCCTGAGATTGTCTAAATTTGAGTCTGTTCTATACCAAATGCAGAAAAAAATATTTTAAGAAAGCAATTAAGTTCATGTTCCAAAAAATATGATTGTTTGCTTGCAGGACAACAGGAGAGATGGGTCCTCCGTCACAGATGGTGTGGTCAGTGAAGATGGTCGCCTGCAGGTTCAAGCTCATTGCATCTCCAACCCACATCCACTGCCACTCTACTTAAGGGAAGTTAAAGACTAGAGCAGGGCGATATGGCCAAAAATATTTATCACCATATATATTTGAAAATTTGCGATAACGATATAACTGACGATATAATTGATGCGAGACAAAATACAACTCCACAACTAGCGCAAAAAGAAAAAACCCCATCCATTTATTTTCACTTAAACAAGCAGCTGTTTTTTTTATGCATTAAAGCTATATCAAAATTTAACAGTGCAAATGCAAATTCCTTGCTGAAAGTTTAACCCAAATGCATTTCCAGTAGAAATGGGCTGACATATCCTGAGCATAACCATTTATAATATCCACTGAAGTTAAAAAGAGGTGCTTTGCAACATTAAACTGCAGTGTGCCAAATAAAAAAGCCAAATATGTATTTTTCGGACCATAAGGTGCACGGGATTATAAGGCACATTAAGCGAAACAAAGCAGTCAGATAAATCAAACTTTATTCTACTCATTCTTCTTGCTTCCTCCACTTCTGTACCATTGATTCATTAATGCTGTATTCTATCACAGCTGCTCTATTCCCATGTTGTTGCTGTATATTAATGACTAACCTCGTATTGTGGATGGATTATCTCAGTTGTTCTCCTGACTGAAGTTTGGTCCGTTTACAGCATCTTGCCATGTGATTGCATTTGTCCCTAACCACCACGAACCCTCACGTTAACCTTTATCGAGTGGAAAAGTATTTTATCTTGATTATATAAGTAATGTAGGAGCCATATGAGTTGCTCTTTTTTGACTAAGTGGGTTGGTTTAAATGGACTCACTGTATTGGTGCACAGGTGTGGGGCGTGCCTCATGGGTGTGGTAGATGATAAATGTGGTTGCACTCACCTGTTCACTGCACCTGATGTTGGTGAGCAGAAAGGTAGGGTGAGCATGAGGCAAAACTTTCTGTTGATCGCAGCTTGAGCGCAGCTTGAATGACTTTGATAGATTTTGACTGTAACTTGATGTTTTTTGTATAGTTGTGCACTAATTGATGCCATAGGCCAAGTTGTTATTTGGCATACTAATTGGTAGTGATGGGTAGATGAGGCCTCGTGAAGCGTTTCAGCACATTCCCCAAACTGTGTGGACACAGTTTTGCTGTTTTGCTCCATACTGACACCTGCTGGACCTTAAATATCATTGTAGGCAACTTACTTGAGACTCACAACAATTCACAACAATTCAATGACCTAGTCATACTTATACACTGTAAGGTATTGTACTTTCTATGGAATCATTTTATATCTTTTATGTTGCAAATATTGTAGACATCACCAGTGTGTGAATGGGTGGATGACTGGATGTGTAAAGCGCTTTGGGGTCCTTAGGGACTAGTAAAGTGCTATACAAATACAGGCCATTTACATCTTTAAAATATAGTGTGAATCACATTAAATGAAAATTAAGATGAAAGTATTGTGAATGTAATATTACCCATTCGACTCAGTTTATTATAAATTTCTATTCAGAAATATAAGTTTATCCAATCTTTTTGCATTTAGTCTATTGTGGGTTTTTTTTGTTTTTGTTTGTTTGTTTGTTTGTTTGTTTTTTACACCTTTTCCCCAGCTTTGGAAAACTCACAGGCACAGATGAAGCTGGGGTACACAAAAGCTGTAAAGTCAGGTGGAAAAGGTTCTGATAAGATGTCTTCCTATTCCCCCAGTACGTTAAAGGATCCTCTGATCTTGGAATTTTTCTCTCTGACACTCTCCACAATACTAAGGGGTTGGCAGTCCTTTATAATAAAATTCAGGACTGCTTGGTCCAGAACAGTCTTCCTAGATGCTTGATTTGAAAAATAAAACGCATACTAATAAAAAAAAAAATGATGATAAAGCTGTTCAGTGTCAGTATAGGCCGACCTGTGTTCATTCTCAGTGTGTTTGTCTCCTCATTTTCATGTTTGGCTCTGTAATGCCTCTGTAACACTGAGGATTTGCTTTTGTTTGTAAGAAAGCTCTGCAGAACAGATGCAACATTTATCCTGCATAAAATGAAATAAATAATTTACACTTCAAGTCAAATTGCTGTTTTTCCTATTCTGGTAGATTACACTGAAACAAACAGTTACCTTATTTGCAGTTAAAAGATCAAAATGATCCCACACAGCAGAAACGTTTTTCTTTCGGGCTCCATTTTGTTATGGAGAGATGTGTATTTTTTTTTCTTTGCCAGAGTAATTTTGTGGGGGGTTTTTTGGTGGCGACTCATTCCGTTGGCAGATACGGATGCGGTACCTGTTAAACAGAGTTCAGGGAACAAATGAGCCTGTACAGAGTACTCAAAATAAATAAGTTGTCCAAATTTAGTCATTTTTAGCTAAGCTTTACTCAACTTTTTTTTTAGTTCTGGGAACCAATTAGATTTTACAGTACACTTATACTTGTTTGCTATACCATAAAACAATAAAAGAAGGTACAACCTCTTCTCGTGACCGCAGGATGTGAGTGTGTATGCCAGAACACTCTGGAAGGCACACAGAGTCTTTACAGACTGCTAAGGATCAAACCTCTATCAACATGCAATTGATTATAAAACTCTAAGCATATATGAGTAAATATTTCTTTTTTTTTTTTTTTTTTTTTTTTTTTTTTTTTTTAAACCTGTCCCGTTTGGTTCTTTTGCCATCAGAATTGTTGTCTAAAAGCGAAGAAAGATGCCCAACGGATTTACTTTACCAAATGGACCATCCCCAGCCTTGCCGTAATGGTCCATTTGATTTACCTTTTATTGTTTATTTTATTTTATTTTATTATTATTTTTTTTTTACTTGCTAGATACGGGACAGGGGAAAAGAAAAGGGAGAAAGAAAGAGGGGGGAAAAAAACAAAACAAAACAAAACAAAAAAAAAAACAGCGGAGAAGAGGGACGGGGATAAAGGGCAAAAAACAAAAACCAACAAAATAAGCAGACAAAAAATACATATATCGATCACCTGGATCACCTGTTGAGAAAGAAAAAAGAAAACAAGCAGAAGAAAACGAGAGTAATAGAATAAACAACATCACAATGATATATGGGAATATAACACTAAATATTTAATATTAAACATTATTGTGCAGCACGTAAGATCGACAGCGCACAGTGTGCTTTGAGGTAGGAGCCGTGTAGTTTGTGTGTGTGATCACCTGTGTGTACACCTGTGAGCATGAGCGCGCTTGTATTTAAAAGGTTCCTTAATGTAATGATCTGCTAGAGGGTGTGGGGGGCCACAGTCCCATCCTCCAGGGCATGAAGCAGGTATGGAGGAGATCAAAACTCCAGACATCCAGAGGCCCCCAGAACACAAGAGACCAAGGAAGACCAACATGAGTAAATATTTCTAAGCATAAATGACAATCCAATAATATAAACCTGACACAAAGTGGCAAAGAAAAGCTTTTTATTTATATTTTTAATCTCAAGAAGCAACAGTGAAATCACACAGGAGAAAGATCTGTATGTAAAACGTGGGGAGAGTATTAGTTTCCTAGCAGCTGTGCTGGCTTGTCACACGTGTTATTCATTGTGATGGTTCATTGAAAGAGCACCAGTGTGACGGTACCATAGACTTCAACCAAACTAAGGCACACGATGCAAAAGGCGATAAAGACATGACTCAATAGCTTTGTAATCACTGCTGTCAGCTGAGCTTTGTTTGATGGTGGTTCAGGTAAACAGCAGAAGAAGAGGAGAAAAGATAGTCCTCGTTCCACCACAGAGCAAAAAAAGAAGAGGAAGATAATGACGAGGTGATGATGAGGTTTCTCTCTGTGCTCGTAGTTTCCTCCTCAGGCTGCACACAGCTGAAATCTTCTGTTTCCTGTGCACTCTTAAAGTACTGGTTTTCTCCTCAGGGGTTTTAAGGTAATAAGTCACCTGCTGTCACGCTCTCATGGATTGGTTAATGTTAGCAGTAACTTTGTGTTTTTCATGCTCTCATGTCTGAACCCATCATGTGCAGGTGATCTACACCGTGCTGAGACACAACAGTACTGATGTGCAGTGGTAGATCCTCTTGCAGCACGCCATCCACCTGGATGATGTGGCCAAGAAGGAGAACGACTCCACCCACCAATTCGTCCACAGCTTCCCGTTGTCAGAGCCAGCCGGCTGGCTCAGCAGATACATCTACATCCCGACTGTAGGTGGTTGTGTGTGTGTCACAGAGTAGTACTAGGAGTGCCTCCTGAACCTCTGGTTTTACTGCCTCCTCTCCGTCGTCCTCACTCTGTTCAGCGTGGCTGTGGTTTGGTCCAAGTGCACCTTCTTCACCTTCTTCAGCACGTGGCCCGTCCTCTCGCTGATTGTCATCCGGTTGGCTGAGAGGCTACAACTACCAGTACATCGAGGTGAGCCTGAGAGGGCAGACGCTAGTTTACACACAAACCGTCAGACACAGAGCTTCATATTTCTATACAGCCTCTAAAAGTGTTTAAAGCTGCTGTGTGATGGAGTGCTGCACAGCTGAGTCTTTGTTGTGTTACAATGAAGGAAACGTGACATGTGACGTTTGTTTCAGTGCTTCGTTGTTGAAACACGATCTCACTTCATTCAGACCGCTGAGCTCCTCTTGTTCAGCTCACTGCCTCGTAATGCTTGCTCTCTCCACCAGATGGCATGCTTCATCACAATCTTCTTCCTTTGCACCTGGTATTGACTTAGAGTTTTATTGTCATTGTGTAGTTTCTTGCACAGCGAAACTGGGTAGCTGGACCACAAGGTGAAAAAGTAAAGAAGGGAAAACAATATACAATGAGGGGGAAACAAATAAATAAATAAAAAGCAATATATATGTATCCATATATGTGTGAGTGAACTATATACATGGTGTGTGCGTAGGAAACATTGAAACATTGTGTGGTTGTATACAAGGGCAGTTATATAATATAATAAATAAAATAAGGGTGGAGGGGCCATGGTCATTTAGGGTGGGGGTGGTGATTCCAATGAGACCAAAATATTGCACATGAGCCAAAAATATTGCACAGAGCATGGAAAGAGTGAGATATTGCACATAAGACATTGCACATAATCTTCTTGCCAGCTGATGTGCAACCAGCGTACCACACGGGGATGGCGTGTGGTACGCTGACCTCTTCCTTTGTTTCCTTGGTGTTTAGGGTAGAGATGGCACGATACCACTTTTTTATGTCCGATACCGATATCATAAATTTGGATATCGGCCGATACCCATATGAATCCGATATTGTGTGTTTCTTAATCAATAAAACTGTTTTTTAATATCTCGCTGCATTTTGTATAAGTTCATACTCAAGTTTAAATAAACAACAACACTAAAGCTATTCTGCATTATACCTGTGTGTGGGGAAAAAAATACACTGCACCCAAAATATTTCATAGTTCAGCAACACTGATCAATCTAATAAACTTAAACCTACTCCATCCTCCCTATTCTGGTAGAGTACTTAGCATAAATATTAAGCAACCTAACTAATAGGGTTGCAAACTCCCAGCAAAAAAAAAAAAAAAGAAAAAATAGGGAACCACCCTCCACCTCATGATGCTTAATCGATGTAATCAACTTTAATTTGATGCAGGATGAAAACAAAATGCACAGAAACAAATAATTTTTCAAGAATAATTAAATAGCTTAAACATCTTTCTTCAACAGAATTGCAGGATTCACAGATGGTACTTTCCCAAAGGAAAAAGTACTATAGCTTACTAGGGTATATTAGACTTAACAGTTACTATATACAGTAATGGACTTCTACACATTTTACATCAGATTAAAACTTTGGGTGTAAGATTCAGATAATTATTTATTAAAAGCTAGACATTTTAAATGAGAATAAGAAAGAAAGGTATGTCTTTGTGCCCCCCTTTTCCCTGTTCATGCCCTATCGGCCCCCCTGGCTAAACTTTGCTAGATCCGCCCCTGCACAGTTACCAGCCGTCAGCTGCGTAGAAAACGATCCTGGTCTAGAAAGTAATATTAAATATATTCTAACAACAGCTTATCAAGCTTAAACGTGCTGCTGTTGTTCAGCCGCTGGTTTTACTCTTTCTGGCGCAAAGTGAGCCAAAAACAAAGAAGAGAGACGGACTCGTGACAGAAAAGCCGATCAGCTGATCATTAAGCAGTTTCACGATTGAAGTAGCAGCAGGAGAGCGAGAGGCAGTCGCTCCATATATCGGTTGTTAAGCTTAACATGGGAACGCTTTACAAACATTCAGAGATGAACTTACACACTTGCTCTACTTCTCTCCGAGATAACTTCGGCGGAGATGAAATGGTCTGGGTCTAGGTTTAAAAGGTTGTCTATACAAATGTCTGGGATGATGGTATTGAAGGCCGAGCTGAATTCAATAAAGAGCATCCTTACTGATTTCCCAGGATACTCCAGGTGATGCAGAGGAGAGTGAAGGGCGGTGCAAATTGCATCCTCTGTGGACTTTTTTGCCTTGTAGGGTGGGAGGCAGTCCTTTATGTGCCTTAGGAGCAGCTTCTCGAAGCACTGTGCAATCACTGGAGTCAGTGCGATGGGTCTGTAGTCGCTGAGGCTACTGATGGTGGTGGACTTGGGGACTATTGTTGCAGATTTCAGAGAGTGAGGGACAGTGGCATGTGACAGGGAGAGATTGAATAGTCTGGTGAACATGGGAGCCAGCTGGTCGGCGCAGGCTTTGAGCAATCTACCAGGTATTCCGTCAGGGCCAGCTGCTTTCCTCTGATATTCTGCTCTGAACACATTGCCGACCTCATGTTCTTGGAGGCTAAATGTGTGGGGACTGTGCTCAGAGGAGGCTGTGGGCAGGGCGTCGTGCATGGTGGGGTTGACTGCAGTTTTCTCGAAGCGGGCAAAGAAGTGCTTATGTTCCTCTGCTAATGAGATGTCCATATTATCTATATTTGTCCCACTGCCTTTGTAATTGGTGATGTGTTTCAGGCCTTCCCATACCTTTCTGGAGTTGTTATCACAGAGGTGGTCTGATAGATTGTTTGAATAGTCCAGCTTTGCTGCTCTGATGCCTTATTTAAGGTCTGCTCTTGCTCTGCTGTACATGTCCTGGTCCCCAGATTTGTGTGCCTTTAACAATGCCTGAACCTTACTCGTCATCCAGGGTTTACGTTTGGGGTAGAGCAGGACAGGCTTTTCCGTGGAGACAGTGTCCATGCAGTGCTTGATGTAACCTGCGGTTGTGTGAGTCTCTAGTTCATCATGTTAAAAGACACTCCACTCTGTGAGGGTACTTGAAAGGGTTCTGAAAGCGTGAGGAAACACATCCCTGTAAACCAAGAGAAGACACAAGTACACGTGTTTCTTTCGGGAATGTTCCTCCTCATATACAGGGCGAACATTTGTACTGTTTCAAAAGACCTTAAAGTCTCCTCTTATTTTTCTTAAAGCACACAAACTACAGAGTTGTGCAGTGAGTCAACGTGTTATTAAACAACATATCATGTGACCCAGATGTTGACCCGGAGATAATGGAGGAGTCAACTTGATGGAGGTTTTGTGACTTTGTGGTGTTTTCCTCCTGCAGGCTGTCCTGTCGTCTCACTCCTCCCCTGTTTGATCCACATGGACTCGGCCATCTCCCACCACAACAAGCTGCAGACTGCTCACACCTCTGTAAATACCCACACTGTGTAACACACCTGCTGTTACACCTTTTTGGTGCAACCCTTTAAATTTGGGGTACCCCTTTGGCCTCTCCCCTTTTCTACAATTCCCTGTAGGAGAGGAACTGGAGCGGGCAAGTTAATTACTTGGAGGTCTTTCATTCTTTTTACCTTTCATCGCAGGAACACAATGCAGGAACACAGCGGTTACATATACAGTAGTGTGCCAAAGGTTTAGGCAGGTATGCAACAACGCTGTAAACATAGAATGCGTTCAGAAAAATAAATAAGTAAATAAAATTATATATATACTATATATATATATAGCGCCTTTCTAGACAGAGTCATAAAGTGCTGCACATAAGATAACCAGTCATAAAAAGGTAAAACAGACAATATCAAACAGACAATTTAAAACAGGCAAAATTAACCAAAAGCAGTTTTTTTTAAAAACAACTACTCCATCCACAATTCTTAAGGTTTGGGGGAGAGAGTTCCACAGTCTAGGGACGTAGGGCTGTAGCAGATCAGAGATGTAGGCTGGTGCCAACATCTCTGATCTAAAAGTCAAGACCAGGATCTTAAAATGGCCTCTGAATTCAACAGGAAGCCAGTGTAGCTGAGATAGCAACGGTGTCACATGTGAATACAGATTTTGTCAAAACCCTAGCGGCAGCGTTTTGCACAACCTGCAGACGATCCAGAGAACCTTTGCTTAGATACATCAACAGTGAGTTACAGTAGTCCAAGCGTGAGGAAATAAATGCATGTATAGCAATCTCCAGTTCAATTCATTCCATTCAATTCAGTTCATGAATGATTAATGATTGTTTATTAACCCCAAATGTATTCTACAGCAGGACAACGACCCCAAACACACAGCCAAAGTCATTAGGAACTATCTTCAGTGTAAAGAAGAACAAGAAGTACTGGAAGTGATGGTACGGCCCCCACAGAGCTCTGATCTTAACATCATCGAATGTGTCTGGGATTACATGAAGAGACAGAAGGGGTTGAGGAAGCCTGTATCCACAGAAAATCTGTGGTTAGTTCTCCAAGATCTTTGGAACAACCGACCAGCTGAGTTCCTTCAAAATGCGACGTGATTTAGATTTCTCTTTTGTTCATTCACTGCATTTTGTTGATTGATGAAAGCTTTGCACAGTACTGTATGTAATTATGTTTGTGATTCTGTGTCGTAATCAATGTTCTCTTCAGTTTAAGGACCCGCTGCCTTAATCTTCTGGGCTTCCAGCAGTTTATGGAAGACAGTGAAATGACCTCTGACCTGATGGACGAGGGAAAGGAGCTGAACCGCCAGGGTGAGACTGTCGCCACCATCTGAATTCTGTTTAACAAGACAGTTATAATAAAATATAATATTTGTACAGTTATAGGAAGAGGCGGAGGGTAAATACCTCTTTGTTTCTTCTGTTTAGATTTCAGAGAAAACTAATCAGTGTATGATATAACAATAGAAGTCACTCACACACATCAAAGTCCTTTTACACATCTTATTCTATTAACATAAAATATATATTTTCATTGTGTATTAAGTGCACAGACTGCAGTTTACAGCAGGTTTCCTCACATATACTATATGATTCCAAAATAAGAAAGTCATCTGCTGGGAGAAGAAACAACAGTGAAACGGGAAGTACAAAGAAGCTGCTCATCACTGGATATTCTGCTTAAGATTGAAGATTGAACATCTGCCTCCCAGCAGGTCAGTAAAACCGAGACAGCTCTTCAGAATCGGCGACAACATCTCCAGCACCATCAGACTGAGAACAGGAGCTCCTCGAGGCTGTGTTCTCACCCCGCTGTTGTTCGCTGTCCTGACACTGCACTGCTCTACACAGCTCCAACCACATCATCAGGTTCGCTCATCAGCAACGACGACGAGTCGGCGTACAGAGATGAGTTTGAGCAGCTGGCGTTCTGGTGCAGCGAGACCACCAACACCACCTCCATCACCAAAATAGCCTAGCAGCGCCTCCACTTCCTGAGACGCCTGAAGCGGGCCAGCCTTCCTCTTCCCATCCTCACCGTGTTCTACAGGAGCACCATAGAGAGTGTTCTGACCAGCTGCATCTCCGTGTGGTTCGGCAATCTCATCCAGCTACAACGGATTGTTAAAGCAGCTGCCAAGATCACTGGAACATCTCTCTCCCTCACACGCACTCTTTTCTCTCCTCCCGTCTGGCCGACGCTATCGCAGCATTGGGGCCCAATCCTCCAGGCTGCGAAGTAGCTTTTTCCCACAAGCCATCAGACTCTTGAACTCACTACCGGCTCTCCCACTCCCCCCCACCACCCACACCCACACAAACCGTTACCTAACTCTATTGCACTCCACATACCACTGCCTTTGTAATGCAGATGCTGCTCTATGGACAATCCTTACACTCAAGAACTCTGCTCATGTTTACAAGCTGCTACGCTGGTCACTTTAAATCACTTCAAGGTCACTTTAAATCATTCAAATTGTAAATTGTTATTAATACATTTACCTCCAAGTCTTAAAGTGTATATTTATTTTTTCATTCTTCTTATATTATTATTTCTTTGGGGGGGGGGGATTGCACTGAATGTAACTGGAGCCTCATCATCTCATCTCTAGATACTGTACTGTATATAGCGGAGATGACAATAAAGCGTACATTGGCTTGACTTTGATGTGACAGACTGCAGGCCTGAGCTTCTAAACAGATCAAATCCTCAATTTACTGCCTGTCATGCCGGCAGTAGAGACAGTCTGAGCACATGAATGTGAATCACTTTAAACGCAGGTTTTATGAAGGTCTTGCTAATATATTTCATTTCTAGTGTTTAATGTTGTAGATTTATTTATCTGTCTGTCACGATGGGAGCTGTTAGGATCAACTGATTCAGTCACTGATAAACCTGAAGTCCTTCAGTCATGTAGGAGGTCAGAGCTTCATGTTTATGGGATTCATGTGCAGTTTAATTGCATCTGTATTTATGTCATTTAAAGTTGATTGGCAGGTGATTGTGTGTGAAACCATGTAATCACTGTAAGTTCATCAACACCTTCACCATGTTTAAATAAGATAAGATAACATGACCTTTAGTAGTCCCACACGTGGGAAATTTGTTTTGTCACAGCAGGAAGTGGACAGTGCAAAAGTTCTGAAGCAATAATTAGACTACAATAAGAATAAATACAGTACACAACTGTACAGAATAGAATAAAATCAAATACTATATACAGTAGAATAAAATATACAATAGGATAAAAATAGAATAAAATGTTGTACACAACTGAGTAAAAATACAACGATGCCAGAAAGGAGTATTGCACTTAGTGTTATTGCACATGTGTGGGTGTGTGTGTTTGATCAGTTAAAGTCTTTGTTGTGGAGTCTGACAGCAGTGGGTTGGAAAGACATGCGAAATCTCTACAGAGTTTCATCTGTGTGCTGTTAGATTTCTATTTGTTTTTGTTTACATTAAAATAAACTGGAAATATGAAGCAGATCCCCGATGAACCCCAGGAGTCATTGTGGGCTTGTACTGATTGCTAAACCAAGCTGCACAAGATTGGACTGAAGTAAAGCAAAGGCTGCCTTGAATGTAGGAAAATGATATGAAACCATGACAGTGAGCTTTGGAGGATTTCTTCAGTCACGTTTTTATGAAGCATTTGTTTATAGCATTAAAATGAAGTGAGCTAAAACTGTAAAAACACAGAACTGGTCCTTTAAATGTGTTTAGCAGTAAGTGTTGTGGTGCTGGCAGAAGTGATCTTCAGTCAGAAAGGTTGATGGTCAGGATGAACCTGGACAATTCTCTGTTTATATGTGTCATATCTTTTGTATGATATGGGATAATTATTGATAGAGACAGACGTAGCCTTGTACTTACATTTCTTGCCGCCTGTCAACACTGCATCTCCTGCCGTTACAAACGGCTCTTCTGTGTTTGTGTCTCATCGTTCTAGTGATGAATATTTATCGTCCACCATGAACTCAGCCTATTGTTCTGGTTCTGGTTTTGGAGAGTAGACTGTGTGTTGATCTGAGTCCTGTGAATTATTCCCAAGACAAATTAAAAATGTCCTCTGGTGCCGTGTTGTTGCACAATAAATATGATCGAGGTGTCAGAAACGGTCTGGCCCTGGTTATTGTCTCAGATATGGTGCACGTCTTATCCTTTCTGCTTCTGTGGGTTTCCTTCTTTTACTTCTTGTTATTTTCCTAAAATGTTTTTCATTGTGACAAAAATATCTGCTGGAGTTTATGGTGCACTAAAACCTTTATGAAACAGTTGCACTCACCGTTAAAAGGCCAGCCAGAAAAGCAGTGTAATGCAAAGTTATTTAAGGGCTAGATTTATTGCAATGGGTGTGTTACGTTCCCCTAAAAGGGTCCAGGCGATGAAGGGGAAGTAACAAAATGTGTCTGGGTCAGAAAAAGGAGACAGAGGCAAAATGGTTAAATTAAAGAGTTTTATTAAAGTTTCTATCGATACTAACTGAAAGAGACGGACAAGCCGCTATCACCATTTAAAGAAACAAAACAAAACTCAAACGTTGGTCAATTAAACTGAGAAGTAAGCCAGAGAAGGATAAATTGCCAAACACACTACTCCCCACCAAGTAGGAGCAGAGCACACGCAGCTTACTAGCTGCAACCACCAATAGGCACAAAAAGCACCAGCAGCTCACTAGCTGCAACCATTCACATGGCACTCTGGCCCAGAGCTCACCTTTCCCTGGGCTTAAATACCTTTAATTACTGATGTGAGTTAGCTGTGTAAAAGAGAAAGGTGGCACCTCAGGCAGAAGAGATTGTAGGACACGCCCACACAGGCACCTTCAGGAGGAGGCCCTGCTAGGGCCGTAGCAGGATGAGTTTAACTGACTTACGCGCAGAAGAAAAGTTCTTTAGGAGCCCAGATGGTGTGAATGATGAGACCATAGACAGCAATTTTTTTGTTAAGGAAAACCAGAAATATACTGAATAAATGGGGCAAAGGGGAAGTGGAACAAAATAATAAATACTGTCTTGTGTCTGTATCGTCCTGTTCTGTCTAGTGTTGCACTGTCTTGTCTTGGGTTTTTTTTTTTTTACAATTTTTGCATATTGCACTTTATGTAATCCTGTCTTGATTGTCTGTTATATGTCATATGTAGCACCAGCCTCGGAGGAACATTGTCTCGTTTCACTCTGTACTGTAGCACTGTACATGGTTGAAATGACAATAAAAGCCAATTGACTTGACCATCTCAACTTTTTCCTTTTATTGGCTTCTTCTTTGCCGCTCTACCCGGAAGCGCAGCAGCCTGGAGACCACTCTTCAGTGTGGATGTTGTGACTGGTGTTTGGTGGAAAACATAAAGTAAAGCTGTTAGTTTAAGACCTGTGGGACTCTTATGTACTCCCGGGTCATTCCATCTCAGTCCATCAAACATTTCCTTCAAGACTGTGATCACCAGTCTGTCTTGAATTAATTCCAGGGAAAGATGCACTAATTACTAGGAAATGTGCAGAAATGCCAGGACCTTATTTTCATTAGTTTTCTCCAATTTCAAGTGTTTTTTATCGTTGTATTAATATTCGATTATTTAGAAAACTGTCATAAGGGAGGAACGGACTCAGGCATAGAGCAGCTGAATTCAGAATAAAAGTCCCAAGTTTATTAACAACAACACTAGATGAAACTATATACAGTGCACAGGGCTGGGATTTCCAGGGATGCAAGGGAAACGGTTCCAAAACACACCACACGTCCGCTCCTCACTCTCCACTTTCACAATCCTCTTCACCACTCACGCTCTCCTTTGCTCCACACCTCACTGCCAGACTCAGGAGAACAGATCAGGAAACAGAAATGGGTCCAGGAATCTATATACAAGAAAACGTAGTTACAACAGACTAGTACTAGTAACAGGGCTGTACTGACGAGTGCTACTCAGCAAACCAGCGAAAAAAATTCTTCTTCTTCTTCTTCTTGTGCTTCTTCTTCTACATTTTAATGGCGGTTGCAAACAACTTTTAGTTGCATTATCGCCACCTTCTGGACTGGAGTGTGGGTCGGAGAGGTTTCTCCGCCTCCGTTTATCTCAGATAAACACCTGTCGTTCTTAAAAATCCAAACACTACCCTATAGATTACATCCCCTGTACTCCTTCGAAATATGTCAGATAACTGAATGTTGTTTTACAGTTTTTTTTCTTCTTTACTTTAATAAATTCAACTAATCCAGGTTTACTGTGTGGCTTGGCCACACACACACACACACACACACACACACACACACACACACACACACACACACACACACACACACACACACACACATTGTCTGTAGGACCTTTACTTCATCCTAAGTCACTGAAAAATTAGTTATAGCAGGCTGATGTTCATGTGATGTTCTGGCCAGTCTGAAATAATTTACTTAGCAGTAAATGAGACAGTGGCCAAAATGTAAAACTGTTCATTTAAATAAATAAACAAAGCAGTAGGAGATTTTTTAATTTTTATTTTCTTTATTTTCATTTGCTTTTAACTACATTTTCTCTTTTTCCATAGTTTTTTTAGTGCTCCCCATCAAGTGAACCCCTCACCTGAAGTTTTTCACTTCAAGCCAATTAATTTCAATCCAATTGGATTGAAATTATCAACCCCAACAATCAAATGATCCCCTATGAGCAAGCACTAGGCAACTGTGGAAAGGAAAAACTCCCTTTTAACAGGAAGAAACCCATGACAGAACCAGGCTCAGGGAGGGGCAGCCATCTGCCATGACTGGTTGGGAGATGAGGGGCCAAATAAAACATAAAGGAGAGCACAGTATAGTTACCACAGGTTGGTATGGTCAGTAGAACGTGGTTGGAAAACATCATTACTGTTCTTTAAAATGTAACTGGCGCACATCGACAATTGCAGTAGGGCTTGAGTAGATAATGAGCACAATTCCACAAATAACAGCTGGGACATTCACTTCAGTTGAACATCTTTGAGTAGGCCCAGTAAACTGCAGGAACAACAAGACCCACTGTGGCAAGCCCTAAACCTACTTTAGGTAGATGTTTAGCACCACGATGCCCCGAATCACTAGTCTGAACCTCTTCATGAGTGTCAGGAACTGGTTTTGCAACAGGAGTCTCAAGTGCCTCCGATTCAGGAGCAAGATTCTCCAGCTGCAGAGGTTCACCAGCAATCTGACATTCCTCTCTAACATTGTTCACGTCAACCAATACATTTTCGTTTTGCTTCATACTGACCAGCTCTTTAAGATCTTGGACCATCTGTCTTCTCATTTCTAAATCCTTATAAAGCTCATCTATCTGTTTCTGCTTGTCCACAATTGTCTTGCTCTGTTTTTCTATTATTTCATTATTTTGAATTATTAAACCCTGTGCTTCTCCCATTTGGCACTCAAGAGTTTCTAAATCTTTCCTGAGATCTGCATTCTCTTGACTGAGATCTGTGTTTTCTTTAATTTGTCCATCTCGCTCACTTTCAACTATGGAAAGCTCAGCAGTAATGCTGCTGTTCTGCTCCAGTAGAAGATCTTGGTTTTCCCGAAGCTCATACAGATGCATCTGAATGGTTTTAATCTCTGCCCTGGTCTGTTTTTCTATTACTTCATTATTTTTAATTAGTAAACACAGAGCTTCTCCCACTTGCCACTCGGGATTTTCCAAACCTGTCCTGAGATTTGTGTTCTCTTTCTGTTGTTCATTTCTCTCGCTTTCGGCCTGGGACAACTCAGCAGCAATGTTACTGTTCTGCTCAAGGAGAAACACTTGGTTTTTCTGAAGCTCATGGAGCATCATCTCAATGGTTTCAAACCCTGCCTGCATTCTCTGTCTTTGTGACTCCTCTCGATTCTCTCTGTTAGAAGGTGAATTATTTAATCTTTCCTGTGACATTTCTTTAAAAACTTTACACAAAGTGTCGAAAGAAAAAAAAGAACGCTTGTTGAATTCTTTAAATGTAAAAGTATTCCCTTTCTCAAAGAATACTAGTTTGCAAGAACAAATCGCTGTTTCTGAAAATGCTCCAAGTGAAACTGTGTTTAGGAAGGTGAAAGTGGGGTATTTAAGCATTTCTGTGGCGGCGACAGTGACGTCAGCGCTTTGATCTTCTTTGATCTTCTCATACAAAAGCGCTGACGTCACTGTCGCTGGAACCCATCAAAGTGGAGCGTTTGCATTCCGCGCATGCTCAGATCATGCGTATTGAAATGAACGGGAGTGTGTTTGGGTTTCAATTGTTTACCTCTGTTTTAGCCATTGCTTAGGCTTCGGTTCTTTGTTGTGCAAGAAAAACAACACCACCGCAACTATAAAAGTGTATTTTTAATTTTTATATTTGTTAAGCTTGAACAGCGAACGTTTCCTTTGTTTGTTTTTCCACTGAGCGTCAAGAGCAGACCGATGTTATTTGGTGCGTAAACAAAAACTCCAGTCAGTTTAGACCCATGGAGTCGGCTTTAGGTCTGAGCTTTAATTATGTTTACATTTTGATTTCTAAAAGACAATATACTAGTTATATAAGAAAAAAAGTGCTAAGTTTGATGAAAATAAGTTGTATTCCAAAACTGACGGATCATTTAAAGTATGAGAAACCCGTAATGAGGTTTTGAGCTGAATCTTTGCGTTGTGGGGCAGATTTTTGCAGTTTTTGCTGGTTTTTTGAACATGTTGTTTGAGGAATTGGTTGACTTTAATTTCTGTATAGAGTGCAGCAGAGATGAAATGTTTTGTTCAGAAAATATTGTTCTCAAATTAACAACTTTTTGTTTTGTTCTCTTACACATTTTCACTAAAGGTGCAGTGCTAACATTTATGCTATAAAAGAACTACACCAGAGTAATAAGACTTGAACTTCACTGTAAGAGCCAAAGGGAATGTTTAGGTTTTCTTTATTTGTTATGGTGGCACTTTAGATTTTCCCCGCACCTCAGATAATTGCATCCTGGGGTCGCACGTTATTTACCTGACGTTCTCAACACGGAGGTTGGGGGAGTGGTTTGGTTGCAAACTTTTCTGCTGACCGTCATTTTAGCACGTCAGTTAATACATTTGTACATTTGTTTTGAATCAAAGCGCAAAGTTTGTTGTTTTGTTTTAAAATAAATACGCAAACACAAATGGGACTAAGTGGCTCATTGGAGACACGTCACACATCCACATTTGCGGATGGAAGTCCCAACATTCAAATGTGTTTTATCGCATGCATCAGAACAATGAAGAGGATTTGTGGATATACGTTTTGGAGTCACGAAGCTTTCAGATAGTCGGACGCTGTTCTCAAAGGAGTTATTGGAAACGTCACCGCCACAGTGACACGAAAAAGATTGACGCAACATACACATCAGAAGCGGTAGGACACGCAGATTCACTCGGTGTATTATTGAATGTTTTGAACACAGTTTGTGTCACCGCTTGTCCATTGGGTACATTGGTTTGCGTTGTGTGCTTGCATGTGCTTGATTTGGCAAGCTGGAGGAAGCTGGTCTGATTTTGACAGCTTGTGACGCTGTGGATACTGCGCATTGTTTGCACGTAAGAAAAGCATTGGATATGACGTGGTTGAAATGACAATAAAAGCCAATTGACTTGACCATCTCAACTTTTTCCTTTTATTGGCTTCTTCTTTGCCGCTCTAAAATCAAATCAAATCACTTTTATTGTCACATCACATGTGCAGGTACACTGGTACAGTACATGTGAGTGAAATTCTTGTGTGCGAGCTTCACAAGCAACAGAGTTGTGCAAAATACAATAATGTAAAACAAGCAAAATATAAAAATGGCTAATCTAAAAAGTAATAAATATATGTTCAATATGTAAAGGTATATACATTACTGAATGTGTATACTAAATTTGTTTTTCTACGTGTGTGTGTTTGAGTGTGTATATAGTGTGTATATACATGTTTTACAAATGAAATAAAGTAAACAATAAAATAAGATATATAAAATATACAGAGGTTGGTATGTGCAAAACAGTGGTATTTATATACAGTATGGAGTGCATAATGTTGAAGTTCCAGTAGTGAGGGTGAGGTGTCTATGAAGTGTTCAGCAGTCTGATGGCCTGATGGAAAAAGCTGTCTCTCAGTCTGCTGGTACGGGACCGGATGCTGCAGAACCTCCTTCCTGATGGTAGTAGTCTGAACAGTTTATGGCTGGGGTGACTGGAGTCCTTGATGATCCTCCCCGCTTTCCTCAGGCACCGCTTCCTGTAGATGTCTTGGAGGGAGGGAAGCTCACCTCCAATTATCCGTTCAGCACACCGCACTACTCTCTGGAGAGCTTTGCGGTTGTGAGCGGTGCTGTTGCCGTACCAGGTGGTGATGCATCCAGTGAGGATGCTCTCAATGGCACAGCGATAGAAGGTCCTGAGGATGCGGGGGCTCATGCCGAATCTTTTCAGTCTCCTGAGAAAGAAGAGGCGCTGCTGCGCCTTCTTCACTGTTTTGTTTATGTGTACTGACCACGTAAGATCCTCAGCCAGATGTACACCAAGGAAGCGGAAGCTGCTCACTCTCTCCACAGCGGCGCCATTGGTGGTGATGGGGGTGTGTACTCCTCTGCACCTCCGGAAGTCCACTATCAACTCCTTTGTCTTTGCGACGTTGAGGGTGAGATGGTTGTCTTGACACCAGTGGGTCAGGGCGCTGACCTCCTCCCTGTAGGCCGTCTCATCACCGTTGGTAATAAGACCCACCACTGTAGTGTCGTCCGCAAACTTCACAATGATGTTGGAGTTTCTAGTGGCCGTGCAGTCGTAGGTGTAGAGTGAGTACAGGAGAGGGCTCAGTACACACCCCTGTGGAGCACCAGTGTTCAGTGTGATGGGGGATGAGGTGGTGCTGCCCAGTCTGACCACTTGGCGTCTGTCAGACAGGAAGTTAAGGATCCAGCTGCCGAGGGAGCTGCTCAGTCCTAGATCCTGCAGTTTCCTGTCCAGCTTCGAGGGAACGATGGTGTTGAATGCTGAGCTGTAATCTACAAACAGCATTCTCACATACGTGTCTCTCTTCTCCAGGTGTGACAGGGCAGCATGGAGTGTCAGGGCTATGGCATCATCAGTGGACCTGTTGTGGCGGTATGCGAACTGTAGAGGGTCCAGTGAGTCGGGTAGTGCAGAGCAGATGAAGTCCCTGACCAGCTTCTCGAAGCATTTGCTCACGATGGGGGTCAGGGCTACGGGTCGCCAGTCGTTCAATGAGGAGATGGTGGAGGATTTGGGTACAGGGACGATGGTGGCCATTTTGAAGCAGGCTGGGACTACAGACAGAGAGAGGGAAAGGTTGAAGATGTGTGTAAACACTCCAGCCAGCTGAGCCGCGCATGACTTGAGGACGCGGCCGGGAATCCCGTCCGGACCAGTAGCTTTGCGTGCGTTCACCCTCCTGAAGCACTTCCGCACATCCTCCTCAGACACAGTGTGCGCACTGACGTCATCCGCGGTGCGCACACTGTCCGGTCTCGTGGTGTTCGCTGTGTCGAATCTAGCGTAGAATACGTTTAGATCCTCACACAGAGAGGCCGTGGTCTGCGGTGTGCTGGTTTTCCCTCTAAAGTCTGTGATCGTGTTTAGTCCCTGCCACATACTCCGAGGGTTGTCAAAATGTTGCTCCACCCTGTCCCTGTACTCACGTTTGGCTGCTTTGATCGTCTTCCGGAGTTGGTAATGTGCGTGTTTGTAGTCCGATGTGTTCGCGGAGGCAAAAGCGGTGCTCCGTGCCGCCAGTGCTGTGCGAACATCTCTGTTAATCCAGGGTTTTTGATTTGGGAAGGATTTAACTGTTCTGGATGGGACGACATCTTCCACGCATTTTCTGATAAATCCGCAGACTGAGTCTGTGTACTCATCAATGTCTTTAGCAGCCACGTGAAACATTTCCCAGTCCGCGTGATCAAAACAGTCCCGCAGCGTAGACTCCGATTGGTCCGACCAACGGTGCACCGCCCTCAGGGTTGGAGCTTCCTGTTTCAGCTTCTGCCTGTAGGCGGGCAGGAGCAGGATGGAGCGGTGATCTGATTGGCCGAATGGGGCGCGGGGGAGGGCTTTGTATGCATCCCGGAAAGAGGTGTAGCAGTGGTCAAGAAGCCGGTCTCCACGAGTGCTGAAATGGATGTGTTGGTGGAGTTTTTGTGAGACTTTCTTCAGGTTACCCTTATTAAAGTCCCCGGTCGTGATAAACGCCGCCTCTGGGTGTGCGGTTTCCTCACTGCTGATCGCGCTGTACAGTTCCCTGAGTGCTCGGTCAGTGTCAGCTTGTGGGGGAATGTAAACAGCCGTAATAATCACTGCTGTGAATTCCCTCGGTAGCCAGAATGGCCGGCACTTAATCATCAGGTACTCCAGGTCCGGTGAGCAGAAAGATTTGACCGGGTGCACGTTCGCATAATCACACCAGCTGTTGTTGATCATGAAACATACACCACCGCCTCTGCTTTTCCCAGTAAGCTCCTGTGATCTGTCCGCGCGGTGCACAGAGAACCCCGGTAGTTGTATTGCGGAGTCCGGTACCTTGTCCGATAGCCAGGTTTCTGTGAGGCAGATCACGCAGCAGTCCCGCATCTCTCGCTGGAATGAGATCCGTGCCCGAAGCTCGCACAGCTTGTTCTCCAGAGACTGCACATTAGCCAGTAATAAACTGGGTAACGGTGGTCTGTTAGTGCGCCGTCTCAGTCGAACCAGAACGCCAGATCTTCTCCCTCTGCGTCGGCGTTTGCGGCCTCCACGGGCCCAGAACAAGGCGTCTCAGGTGGGATGAATGGGGGGTCTGCAAACGGAGGGTCCGTGTTGCAAAACTTGAACTCCGGAAAGTGATGAGAAAGTCCATCTTTTATGTCCAGTAAGGTTTGTCGGTCGTACACAAGGAGACATGTGCTACTCGTGAAAAAATAAAGAAAAAGTAAAATTAAACACAAAAAACAGCTGTTGCTTGGGGGAGCTCGCGACGAGGCTGCCATACTCGGCGCCATCTTAAAAAAAGGGGCTCTACCCGGAAGCGCAGCAGCCTGGAGACCACTCTTCAGTGTGGATGTTGTGACTGGTGTTTGGTGGAAAACATAAAGTAAAGCTGTTAGTTTAAGACCTGTGGGACTTTTATGTACTCCCGGGTCATTCCATCTCAGTCCATCAAACATTTCCATCAAGACTGTGATCACCAGTCTGTCTTGAATTAATTCCAGGGAAAGATGCACTAATTACTAGGAAATGTGCAGAAACGCCAGGACCTTATTTTCATTAGTTTTCTCCAATTTCAAGTGTTTTTTATCGTTGTATTAATATTCGATTATTTAGAAAACTGTCATAAGGGAGGAACGGACTCAGGCATAGAGCAGCTGAATTCAGAATAAAAGTCCCAAGTTTATTAACAACAACACGAGATGAAACTATATACAGTGCACAGGGCTGGGATTTCCAGGGATGCAAGGGAAACGGTTCCAAAACACACCACACGTCCGCTCCTCACTCTCCACTTTCACAATCCTCTTCACCACTCACGCTCTCCTTTGCTCCACACCTCACTGCCAGACTCAGGAGAACAGATCAAGAAACAGAAATGGGTCCAGGAATCTATATACAAGAAAACGTAGTTACAACAGACTAGTACTAGTAACAGGGCTGTACTGACGAGTGCTACTCAGCAAACCAGCGAAAAAAATTCTTCTTCTTCTTCTTCTTCTTCTTGTGCTTCTTCGTCTACATTTTAATGGCGGTTGCAAACAACTTTTAGTTGCATTATCGCCACCTTCTGGACTGGAGTGTGGGTCGGAGAGGTTTCTCCGCCTCCGTTTATCTCAGATAAACACCTGTCGTTCTTAAAAATCCAAACACTACCCTATAGATTACATCCCCTGTACTCCTTCGAAATATGTCAGATAACTGAATGTTGTTTTACAGTTTTTTTTCTTGTTTACTTTAACCTCCCAAGACCCGAACTCTGCCACAACATGCATTTTTAATTTCTCTTGGATATTTGTGCATATTGGGGCCCAATGAATGTAAAAACAAAGAATTTCCAGATTTTTACCTTAGTTTTTGTTTTTTAAAAAATGAGAGCCACAAATGAGGATATTCATTTAAAATGTTGATAGAACAGTAGCAGTATAATGTCCTTGTAAGTAGATATCAGGCCCGTGTAGAGCAAATTTGGATATTTTGGTCTAAATAACGCAAGATGTGATGTCCACATATGTGGACGGCAGGTCCTAGGAGGTTAATAAATAAATTCAACTCATCCAGGTTCACTGTGTGGCTTGGCCACACACACACACACACACACACACACACACACACACACACACACACATTGTCTATAGGACGATTACTTCATCCTAAGTCACTGAAAAATTAGTTATAGCAGGCTGATGTTCATGTGACGTTCTGGCCAGTCTGAAACCATTTACTTGGCAGTAAATGACACAGTGGCCAAAATGTAAAACTGTTCATTTAAATAAATAAACAAAGCAGTAGGGAATTTTTAAATATTTGTTTTCTTTATTTTGATTTGCAAATAACTACATTTGATGTTTTTCCGCAGTTTTTTTTAGTGCTCTTCATCAAGTGAACCCCTCACCTGAAGTTTTTCACTTCAAGCCAATTAATTTCAATCCAATTGGATTGAAATTATCAACCCCAACAATCAAATGATCCCCTATGAGCAAGCACTAGGCAACTGTGGAAAGGAAAAACTCCCTTTTAACAGGAAGAAACCTATGACAGAACCAGGCTCAGGGAGGGGCAGCCATCTGCCATGACTGGTTGGGAGATGAGGAGCCAAAAACATAAAAGAGAGCACAGCATATTTCCTTAAGATCTGAGTACAGGCTTTTCATTATTTTCAGTTTTGATTTTCTTATTTACTCGAAGGGCATGAACCTTTAGCTGCAGATTGTAATTTTCTGCCTAATTTTTTCTGACGATCATACAGGGCCGCTCTGAGACTTCTCATCTCTTTTTGATATTCCTCCATCAGATGTTCCAGATGGGCCACTTTATCATCGAGGTTGTCTTCAATCTCATCTGAAACTAATCTCTCTTTTTCAAGGTCTTCTGATGATAATTGATGATAATTCTTTTCGAGCTTTAGAGTGTTCATCTCCAACTGGAGATCTTTAATTTTCTGTTTAAGCTCTATATGCTCAGATAGTTCTCTCTCCACTGACTTATACACTCTGCGTAAATTCAGATGGCCAAAAATCTTTGAGAATCCCCAATAAGCTGCAGGAGCAAGAAGGCCCAGTGTGGCAATACCTAAACCTATGTCAAGTAGGCGTTTGGCACCACGACGCCATGAACCACTAGTCTGAACCTCGTCAGCAGGTGGTTCAGAGGCAGGACTCTCTGAACTGCCTGCTGTGGCAAGATGTAAACCTACTTCAAGTAGGCGTTTGGCACCACGACGCCATGAACCACTAGTCTGAACCTCATTAGGAGGTGGTTCGGAGACAGGAGTCTCAACTTCCTCAGGTTCAAGAGGAGGATTCTCCAGCTGCAGAAGTTCATCAGCGATCTGACATTCCTCTTGCACATTGTTCACATTAGCCGATACATTTTGTTTTTGCACCATACTGAGCACATCCTTAAGATCTTGGGCCGTCTGTAGCCTTGTTTCTAAAATTTTATAAAGGTCATCTATCAGTTCCCACTTGTACACAATTTCCCTGTACTGTCTTTCTATTATTTCATTATTTTGAATTATTAAATGCTGAGCTTCTCCTGCTTGGCACTCAAGATTTTCTAAAGCAGCAATGCTCCTTTTCTGCTTAAATAGAAACGCTTGCTTTTTTTGAATCTCATGCAGATGCATCTGAATGGTTTTAATCTCTGCCCTGTTCTGTTTTGTTATTATTTCATTGTTTTTAAGTATTAAACCCTGTGCTTCTGCCACTTTGCACTCAAGATTTTCCAAAGCTTTCCTGAGATTTGTGTTATCTATCTTTTCTCCATCTCTCTCACTTTCAACATTGGAAAGCTCAGCAGTAATGCTTCTGTTCTGCTCAAGGAGAAATTCTTCCTTTTCCTGAAGCTCATGGAGCTTCAGATTAATGTTTTTAATCTCTGCTGTGTTCTGTCTTTCTATTATTACATTATTTTTAATTATGAAAAACTGAGCTTCTCCCACTTGGCGTTCAAGACTTTCTAAGCCAGCAATGCTCATTTCCTGCTTAAGGAGAAACTCTTGTCTTTTCTGAATCTCATGCAGATGCATCTTAATTGTTTTAATATTTGCCTGCATTCTTGTCTTATGAGATACCTGTGCCTCAGTCTGTCTTTGTGATGAATTATTGAATCTTTCCTGTGACATTTCTTTAAAAACTTTACACAAAGTGTCAAAAGAAAAAAAAGAACGCTTGTTGAATTCTTTAAATGTAAAAGTATTCCCTTTCTCAAAGAATACTAGTTTGCGAGAACAAATCGCCGTTTCTGAAAATGCTCCAAGTGAAACTGTGTTTAGGAAGGTGAAAGTGGGGTATTTAAGCATTTCTGTGGCGGCGACAGTGACGTCAGCGCTTTGATCTTCTTTGATCTTCTCATACAAAAGCGCTGACGTCACTGTCGCTGGAACCCATCAAAGTGGAGCGTTTGCATTCCGCGCATGCTCAGATCATGCGTATTGAAATGAACGGGAGTGTGTTTGGGTTTCAATTGTTTACCTCTGTTTTAGCCATTGCTTAGGCTTCGGTTCTTTGTTGTGCAAGAAAAACAACACCACCGCAACTATAAAAGTGTATTTTTAATTTTTATATTTGTTAAGCTTGAACAGCGAACGTTTCCTTTGTTTGTTTTTCCACTGAGCGTCAAGAGCAGACCGATGTTATTTGGTGCGTAAACAAAAACTCCAGTCAGTTTAGACCCATGGAGTCGGCTTTAGGTCTGAGCTTTAATTATGTTTACATTTTGATTTCTAAAAGACAATATACTAGTTATATAAGAAAAAAAGTGCTAAGTTTGATGAAAATAAGTTGTATTCCAAAACTGACGGATCATTTAAGTGAAAATAAATGAATGGGTTTTTTTTTTTTTTGCGCTAGTAAAGTTGTGGAGTTGTATTTTGTCTCGCATCAATTATATCGTCAGTTATATCGTTATCGCAAATTTTCAAATACATATGGTGATAATTATTTTTGGCCATATCGCCCTGCTCTAGTCTTTAACTTCCCTTAAGTAGAGTGGCAGTGGATGTGGGTTGGAGATGCAATGAGCTTGAACCTGCAGGCGACCATCTTCACTGACCACACCATCTGTGACGGAGGACCCATCTCTCCTGTTGTCCTGCAAGCAAACAATCATATTTTTTGGAACATGAACTTAATTGCTTTCTTAAAATATTTTTTTCTGCATTTGGTATAGAACAGACTCAAATTTAGACAATCTCAGGCTCCCTCCCCACTGGAGAGTTGACATTCAATGTCCCAATTGTCAGTCTGGATAGCCCTGACCACCAACCAACACTACTACGAGTTCAAAATATTGGGGATGGATACAAGAGGAAAACCAAAATAACAACACTGGTCCGGCCGGGTCAAGTCAAAACGATGATTTTAATGCACACATGTGGGAGATGAATACGGCGCGCCGACAGCATCGATCTCTCACCGAAAACCACAGAACAATAGTTTTTATGAACCTCAGGGTATTAGAACGCCCCCTCATGCGTAAAGTAGGTACAATACAATCAATGTTGACAACTTTTAACACATTAAAAGAACATCTTCCTCTTCCCGAGGCCAGATCCTTCCCAGTAATCTTCTAACTCTGCTTATCCCCTGGAACAAACAGTCTCTCCTGCAAGCACAATCAAACAGCTACAAGGCCTTGCAAACTGTTTTCTAAATATTTGAACTCTCCCCTTCACATGAGTTTAACTACTGCTTGTGTGTGTGCGTGTGTGCCTCGACCTCAGCATTCACTCTGTCTGTAAGGACAGAGGCCAACTCTTCATATGTGGAATAACCTAACTGAAACCATACAGGTAATATGTTGAATAAATTTTCTAATCAAATGCCACTACTCAAAGCTTAATAAAAGAATATAAATGAATAAAGGATAATGATGCATAACATGGTATATGTGTTTTGTAAGCGTGTGCGGCCTTCTACGCTCTGAGCCACTTCCCTCAATAGATCAGTCAGACATCCCGCTGACTGTAGCTTTTAACCCTTACTGACTTGAGCACAACTCCATAATAAGCACCAGGCGGCAATATGTATAAAGATGATCATGGTTACACCTGCAATGAAAGATTATATGATTATACTAACACCTGTAAATAGAAGATTAACATGAGGTTATAACAGTCACTGTCATCCCAACTTTAATGTAATGTCAATAGCTTCAATAAATGCTTTAATGTAATGCTTATTACATATGATTCTGATGCAATGATAAAATAACAGTAAAATATATTTTCTCAACACACAATAATGTCATGAAAGCATCATTTTAAAAAGGGCTATGCAAACATGGCCAATAACTTTCATTCTAATGATGTGCAAAATGATTTGGGCACAAAACAAATTTTGCTGTTAGAAAACTTGCAGACTTCACTATATACAGTGTAAACCCTCTAAACTAAGTTTGGGGGATGTGATCTTTCAAGAAATGCAGACCAAACTGTTGTTGTTTGTTTACTTACACAGCATGTCTTGTAGAATTAACTGGAGTCACAGCAACAGCATAGTGCAGTCATATCTCAAGTCTAATAACAGAAGACAGGAAAAGATCAGTAAAGAAACAACTTTCCCAAACCATAGCAAAATTAAACAATAAGTAAAACAGGCTGATCTAAAGTATGATTAAAGTTCAGCCTGATTAATATAAATCTCACTGACAGTTGCTAATATATTGGAAAACCAAAACACTGAGTTGATTTCTTTTTGTCCAACAACAGGAGTGCTGGTCCCGAGCCTCAAAGACAGTAAGAAGCAAGCAGAGGGAGAAAAAAACAGAACATTTTTCAGAAACTGATTTCATCCTTAATGGCTGTGCAATCACGGGCGACCGTGGCTCAGGGGGTTGGGAAGGGCACCTGTAACCGGAAGGTCGCCGGTTCGATCCCCGGCCTCTGTCCTGGTCGTTGTGTCCTTGGGCAAGACACTTTACCCTACCGCCTACTGGTGTTGGCCAGAGGGATATGGCAGCCTCGCTTCTGTCAGTCTGCCCCAGAGCAGCTGTGGCTACAACCGTAGCTTGCCTCCACCAGTGTGTGAATGTGAGCGTAAATGAATAATGGCATTGTAAAGCGCTTTCGGTGCCTTAAAGCTCACAAAACTATTTCCACAACCACCAAACAGCAAATGAGAGCAGGGACCCGACGCATCAGAATCAGCTTTGTCTTTCTCGGCTTTCTCACCCGATGATAACATCTTGAGCTGACGCTTCTCCAGGTTTGATCAACATATTCCATAACAAATGCTGGCACTATGAACATGCGGACTGATCCGCGAGGGAGAAGGACGGTAGTGACCTGGCATTTTCAAAACACATCTTTCATCCTTCCGCAGTGAGAAGCAAAACTTCCAGCTTACTTAGTATTTTCTAAATTAAGACAACTCAAATAAATTGAGTTTATCAGCATTTTTGCATAAAAAGTACTGGTAACTTTTGACCAGTTGGTCTTCCTCGTATACGAGAAACAGCCAATGATGCTGCCAAAATGCTGCTGTAACAAAGACTTTCTGAATCCTGCTTCTGAAGTCATGTGTAGGCAACTCCTCACAGGTTCTCTTGGTTGTCCTTTTGTGTATTGTTCTAAATAATAAAGAAAACCTCTAGGGTTTTATTTCTGCTTTCAATGTTGTGTTCAAATCATTTAATAAAAGTCTGCGTCACAGTCGTAGCCGACCCGAGAGAAAAGGACTCCAATGCAGGATGCAGATGGAGCACAGGGAACGTTTAAGTGACAAAGTTTATTTAGAAAACAAGTGAATGCAACAAGGCTATTCAACTGTGAACTAAGCAGCGAGTTTACACTTGTGCCGTGAACAAAGCCAAAACTATGGAGCACTTATGCAATCAATCTGAGCTAAGCAAACAATAAGTGAGATTTCAATTAATGAAACTGCAGTTCTGCGATTTGGGGGCCAAAGGGAGAGTCAGACTGGATGGAGGGTCCTGGGCAAGGGTCAGAGTCACTAAAACAAGAGTAACCAAGTTCAGGTATGGTTCCAGAAGAATGCTGGCAGATATTGGCTCTGAAAGTTCCTGTAAACTGCTTCCTTGTCGCAGGTGGATCAGCAGCGTGGAGGGGAGAGTGATCCGGATGAGTGGTAAGAAATCCAAAACTCCTGATGTTGAGGCATGCAGGTACAAGGGCAAGGTAATTTACTATGACGTTTACAAAACACAACAGTGGCCTGCATTAACTGTGGTTAGCTGCGAATCTGGCAAAGCGAAGTTGAGAGCGCTGGCCTTATAATTCGACAGCTTTATTACCCACAGGTGAGAGCAATTAGCAGGGACACTGTGGATCCTCCCAGAGGGAAACTGCCGGCTCAATGAAAGAAAAAAAGAAAAAAAACAAAACACTGGCACACAAACACACCCAGACCATGACAGGTACTGAAGTAGATCACCATCAAAAACTGGGCTCTCCTTTTTAGGTAATGAAGAAAAATCATGCTGTTGGATTAATCAAGCAGTGGGTTCATTTTGCTTACTTGTGACAGATAAGATGTAACATTCTTCTTCATGACTAGAAACTTGAGAACATTGTGACAAAGTGGGTAAGAACACCACTTGTCCATATTCTTAGTTAACATTCTTGTTTTGATTTAACCATATTTCATATGTAGTCTGCAATAGGCAAACATCTACTATCCCGGGTTTGTTTATGTTTTGCTTTTTTACAGATTATGTAACATAACATCTTGGTTTAAATCAATTCCTACAAGTTTGTTAAGTTAACATGTATTTATTTTAACTGTTAATTGGTTTTGTTTGAACTCACCTACCTGTGTTCTAGGAACAAAAGGAGGAAATATTGTTTTACTTCCTGCATTTATAGCTTCCTGGTTAATCTGAGGTCACAGGAAGAGACCAGGAGAAGAAGGGGGAGAATCCCTGTAATTTAATAAAGCTGATTTTAGAGTGTTAGTAGAGAAACAGGATTTGTTGTAAGATGTCTAGAGTATACCGTAGAGTTTTATTGCTAGGAAGAGTAGCAGTATAGGTCGGAGAATATGTTTGCCTTACCTGCCCTAATGGAATAGTCCAGGGTGAATTGACTATTTAAGCAGATGAACGCAGGTGTTCAGGAATAAAAAAACAAAACAGGTCAGTTTAGCTGTGTGCAGTTTGACCTTAAATCCGTTGATTTAATTGGTGAATAAATCACTTGCTACACTGGACAGCATTTTTCTCCTGCACTTCTTTGGCCACTTCAGTCAACTCTTACCACACACACTTTTATTTTCATGTGAATTTCTAATGTTTACTTTTAATGCTGGATCCTTTTGAGTCTCCAAGTACTTTCATTTTTGCAACCGTGGCAGCTATATTTGTTTCCAGCTCCAGTTGCTCCCGCTGTCAAACAAAATCATTATTACTGGTAGGTTTGTAGCTTAAACCTATTCGCTGGAACGTTAAAGGCAATGTGATTACACAGCAAGCAAGACACGAAGTAGGCAACGTTCTTTGTGTTACTCATGCATGAGGGAGGCCTGCCTGGAGCCAAGTGTCGTTCCACCTACTTGACCTCCATCAGACTCTCAGCCAGGTTCCCCATAGCACTCCTTTTATTGAGGTTACTTGAATATGCATAGGGTCATTAACATATGATGTATACATACACACAAAGAGTACCTTGCCTGTGGTTTTGTAAGTGCGTGTGTGTGTGTGTGTGTGTGTGTGTGTGTGTGTGTGTGTGTGTGTGTGTGTGTGTGTGTGTGTGTGTGTACTGCTGACCAAAAGGGTCATAAAGCAGGAACAACATCCTAGGTCATAAAGAGGGTAACCTCCCCACACCCAATCTATGGTTCACCCTAGATAACACAGTGAAGCCATACAAAGGGCAGGCAGTTTTACCACATCAGACCTTCACAAGGATGTTTGCCTGTGATAAAACACTACAGCCCCCCACTCAGAACCTCGAGAATCTGGGGAGGGGAGAACAAAAGAATTCCTTTCAACACACAGTTAAAGTACAAATGGTAAGAATAAAAATGACAAACATTTAACAATTCACTCTAACATTTCCCTCCTGTTTTGTGATTTTTATGCTCCAAATTATTCCTATGTAGTATATTCTCAGCCATGCACCTCTTGCTTAACATTTCCAGTGCAGGCGTCATTCATACACAGGCCTCTGTCATGTTATTCATTTCAGTCATTTCATATTGTTGTAAAAGTACATAATTAACAAATGTATCAGAAATCATTTTAGTTAACAGTGATCTTATACATGGTAAAATGCATCCTATACATAAGCAAACAAATGAATTGTTACTTTAATAGTTAAAATAAGAAAGCAACACTTCAAAAACACTCCAGCTTGGTGGTGCTCCTCCGCAAGACATGTAAATAGCATGTCTCTCTGTAGAGTGGTTTAAGCTCTATAGGGCGTCATAATTGTCTCTTCCAGATGTTCCCATCACTGTCCATAGGACCAGAGTCCAAATGTATGTAGAATAGACATTCAAACATACCAGTTGAGTTTGTTGTTTGTCAACATGGGTCTCATCTTCAAAGCTGCAGACCTCGTCAACACTCTAGATTTATGGCCTCTACCAACCCCCATCACCTCACTTCAGGCCTCCTTGTCCTGTGGGGGATACATATCCTCCATTGTCCATCCTCTGCAGGAAAACCCTCTGTGGAAAGGGTGCTGGATCCAGTTATCTTACTGCTGTTATGATCCCAGCAGTCTTCAGTGTGCTATCGTATGCACAGTACAGTGACACAGCATTAGGTGATGTTCATAGGGAACTGCTGTCATCACCTCCATAGCTCCTGGTTCCTGTGCTTTTCACAGAATCATGATGCCATCCTTGGACTCCGCCTGCGCTGTCGATGGAGCTTGGCACACTCCCCTCATCCTTCAGGTGCCCGTCTGTCGTCCACAATCTCCTCTGTTGGCCTCTGGAAAGCCCCCTTGGCACAGCTCTCATTCCAACGCAGCTTCGTGGTCCTTGCTGTGGCTCCAAAGTCTGATCTCATGATGGGTCCCAAACAGCTCGACCTTTGACCTCAACCACTGCCTGGACTGTCAGCTATGCCTGGAATGGGTTGCATCTCACTGGGCCTCAGAAGATTTCTCAGGAGATTCCTTTCAGCAATACTCTAACTGCTGCAAGATAGTTTCATGTAACTCTATAATTCTGGACCCCTCCTCTTGACGCATGGACACTCCCATGAGTCAACTCATCAAACCTAGATTCCTGTCTGAAAGAAAAAGGTCAGCTAGATCATGTCCCAGGCAACATCAGGGCGTCTCCTCTGGAGCAGCCTCGTAACCCTGCAATAAAAAGATGTTAGTGTGTTTTGCATATTAGGTTTGCTTAAAATCCGGCTCCGCCAGGAGCCTGCATACACACCATCATGGCCTGGAAAACAAGATCTAGAAGTAAAATCAACCTTCACGCTTATAAACAATTGTATAATAAGAGTAATAAAGCAGTCAACATCAACAGGACAAGTACCATGTGCAGGTTTTCTCAAATCAATAAACTGCAATTATTGGCATAATTTGCCTCGGACATGGATCATCCCATGTACTCAGTTAACATTAATGTAATCGGTGACTTCCCTTAAGCAAAGTCACTCCACTTAGCTATCACTAGGAGCTCAGTAGTGGCCAGCTAATGAGCCCCATATTAAACTATTACATAAACACTGCATCTCTCATTTGCTTTCTCATGTTACTTGTCCGTCTCTGCTGAATCCTCTACATGCACTCTTAGAAAAAACAACATTAACAACACACATAGATTCATCTGCACCTTTGTCAGGTGGGGGTTAACTTCGCACAGCGATGTCAGTCAGTCTGTCAGCTTCTGTCCGCTTTTACCAGTCAGTCAATTTATTTTCTCTCACACATTCATTCACGCATTCATTCATTCTTTCTTTGCTGACGGTGGAAATTATTGTCGCATTTTCATTTCCACTTCTCAGCAAAATGACGTCATTTCAAAAAGAAAAGAATTTAGACTGGATTTTCTCGTTGAATCCTTTTGGACAGGAACTTATTTTCTAATTGTCTCAGATAAGTGACTTTCTCCTGAGCCCATTTTAATTTTTTGGAGAAAGTCAACAGTTTGCAACGGTTTCCTCGACATGTCGTATAGTGCTTTTGTTCCAATCGTGCAGATCTGCTCAAACAGAGATTATCAAACAAAACTTTCAGTGCACTGTGAAAGTATCAAAATAAAAAGGCCTCGTTCAGTCATGACACACGCTCCTCATCACAGGAGGGTAAATCATACGATTAGCATGATTTATCAAACCATCATACTAATTGGCAGGCTCAACTTCACAACAAAAGAAAAATCATCAGCAAGATAAACTTCAAACCAACCATCAGCCACACAACACACAACATAAGCCTAATGTCTTATTAGCTATGAATTTAATCTGTACTTTTTTACTCATTTAGGCCAAAGATCTCATTTAGTTTTCCTTTTTAGTTTTCCTTTTTTTCCCCATCATCATAAAACATGTGACATGTTGTCATGCATTTTACAAAAGAAGTTTGTTCTTATGTATTCAGAATTGTGTATCTGGGTGCAGGATTCACTCGCACATCACAACAGGAAACTCAGTGTTTTAGAGTCTCCATTCTTACAAACTCCAACACTTCCCATTCACTCGTGCTAGAATTCAGTCACCTTTCATTAATCTAAGAACGATCAACTAATTTGCATATCAGCTATTAACCCACTAAGATGACAGGACAACAGAAATGCATGTTCAAAATATTATCACAAAAATAGAATTTCCCTCATACAGTAAATTACTTGTGCTGCATCAATCAGGCAGAAAGCATCTCCCAATTTACTAAATGAACAACTAAATTTATTGTCTGATCACTGGTTGGTCAAACCAGAATCTTGTTTCCCACAAAAATTAAACTGTTGTCCTGTAACCTAGAGAGTTAACTGTCAGCATTGGGTAAATTCAGCATTTGATAACAAGTCTCTGTTAAATTTATACTATTTTAACACTGATGAGAGATAACAAGCTGATTTTCATTGCATGTATGTTTGTTATTAGGCAGGTTTAATCAATGTGTCTGTGGAGCTACATCTCCAGCAGGGCATGTTCTTAAAGCTGCCTTTCCTACACACTTCTCTGCTATTAATTGATCATTTTCAACTAATGTGCTATGAGTCCACTGGTCTTTGCATCACACGAAGTGACTTGGACAAGATGATAAACAGACTCACATGCTCAAGATGGTGTCTAATCTTCATGAGCTCTCTTGTGTTTGTGTTAGTAGGGTTAATGCATGTTCTGCTTGTGTGTGTGATTTTGTATATGTTTCTTCTTGCAGTGTTTCAGATCCCTTCACAATTTTCCAACTTAAGCAGTCAGTAGTCAGCAGCCAGGTTTGCTAACCCAAATTTTGATTTCCCACATTAAACAACAGCTTTCCTCTGTGTCCTTACTTACTCTCACTCTGTTGTCTTCTCCCACTTCAACAGTCCAACAGCCGGCAGTTCTTCTTCAGCTTTGCCCTGTGTTCCACTGTCTCTTCTTGCCATTTTACTCCGAAAGTGTCAAATGTCAACCTCCAACAGTCTCCTCAGTTCTCCTCAAACGTTCTCTTCACATGCACAGTGAACTTTGCAGCTTGTTGGAAACACAGTGTCATTCATCAATCAGTCAGGATGATGGGTTTGCTCTTCTTCTCCGATGCTGTTTGTCCACACTGCTGCTGCTTGCTGGGTCTCTTTGCTCAGGACTTTGCTGCTCTCTCTTTATCTGCCATGTTATTGCTCTTTGGAACTGCATTCCTTGTCTTCAGGGAGGAGTGAGAGCTCACTTGTGAGGATGAGGAACACATGGTGCTGTACATAAGTTAGCCAGAAATTGCAGAAATTGGCCTGAATGTTTCCAATGATGTCAAACTATAACTTTATTCCGACTGCTGCATGTGGAAAACTGATCCAGGTCTGCTTTTCATCTGAAAGTGACAAAACTAAGACATTTCCATTATTATTATCATCCCTGCTTAACCAACACACAGAACTCTCCTTTCTTAAAGCAGAAAATGAGATTGTAGTTGTTCTTGGCTAATAAACACAAAACCTTTTTCCTATGATTTTTCATCTACAATGTAGATTTTGTCTCTTTTTTTACTCTTCCTTTCTTTACACTAGCTGGTGACCTGCAGAATCACCGCTCTCACAATTGGAGACAATTACGTTTACACAACGCACACACACACACACTGTGACGTCAGGCACATTCACACTCACTTTTTCATCTGCATAAATGAAACATATGGCTGATGATATGTGCCATGGTGATCCATAAGTATGATCACAAGTTTATTTAATTATTTTTCAACCCAACAAAGCAAATAAACAAGAACATGATGCTGATGCTATGAACACTCTACACACATGAGTCAAGATCCAGGAAAACTGCTGCGAAGCTGAACTCACGGATACGCTACATACTCGAGTTATCATAGTTCTGTTTCTCTCTCTTTGATGAGTTCTCAGCCAGCTCCTGATCTGATAATGTGTAGCTTGCTCATCAGCTCAGACGAGACAGCAACGCAACCTCACACAGTGGTTGCGTGCTTTGCCCACAGTGGCAAAGACTTACATTTTCATATTCAACTCAGCTTCTCCATCATGTAGGTGTCAGCTGTTTCACACAGGGTTCAGCATACTAGTTGTTTTCACAGGTGTGCTCTATATCTCAACAACGGCTCATATTAGGATGACAGTTTTCAAACAGGACAAGTGCCTCTATGCACGTAATTAGGTAAAATATTTATCTATTTTACTTCATCTCATATGTCATTGTACTGACTTTGAGCAACCCTAAGCTTAATGCAGATTGCTTTTAACAACTGGTTAAAGTAATGGTCTGGAGCACAGGCTGTTGTTGATCAGGGAAATCATCTAAACATTTTGTGTCAGCAAGGGGTGGGGGAAGCCATTCACCAGAGCATAGCTTAACTGTTGCTGATGTGGGCTGGCCTTCTCCACACGCTCTTCAAGGCTGCTGTTTTCCTGAAAACTTCTAACTTTTGAGATTCTCCCGCGACAAGTTTATGCTCATGACAATTATGAGAATATAAATGGCTCGCGCTGCCGGGAGTGAATTCTTGCATGAATGTGTCATCTCCCTGTGAGGCAGTCTTACTTGCTCGGGAACCCATGATAACAACAACAACCGTGTCACAGACCGCCTGCTCCGCAGCATTCACACAAACACAGCAACACTCTTCTGGGACCCTAACCCAGTCGCGCGACTCAAAACCCAGTGAAGGGACGCTCGGGACACAAACCCAGGGCGATTTCAAAACCGGACACTCACCGGACGCTTGGGTCCTTGGGCGATTTTACCAAAACCTCTCTCTCGGGACCCTAACCCAGTTCTGGGACACTAACCCAGTCAACTCTTCCAACTTACTTGGCGTTGCTTAGCGTGTAATATCAGCCTCGGATCCCGCCGATCGTCATTCATCGAGGAAGAAAGACAGACAGCTAATCCACAGGAACTTCCTGGCTGACGTCGGTCTTTCAGCGTGTCTCCTCTCCCCTCGGTGAATGTCGACTCCAGGGATCCGGCTCGAAGGACCAATTAATGGTAGGTTTGTAGCTTAAACCTATTCGCTGGAACGTTAAAGGCAATGTGATTACACAGCAAGCAAGACACGAAGTAGGCAACGTTCTTTGTGTTACTCATGCATGAGGGAGGCCTGCCTGGAGCCAAGTGTCGTTCCACCTACTTGACCTCCATCAGACTCTCAGCCAGGTTCCCCATAGCACTCCTTTTATTGAGGTTACTTGAATATGCATAGGGTCATTAACATATGATGTATACATACACACAAAGAGTACCTTGCCTGTGGTTTTGTAAGTGTGTGTGTGTGTGTGTGTGTGTGTGTGTGTGTGTGTGTGTGTGTACTGCTGACCAAAAGGGTCATAAAGCAGGAACAACATCCTAGGTCATAAAGAGGGTAACCTCCCCACACCCAATCTATGGTTCACCCTAGATAACACAGTGAAGCCATACAAAGGGCAGGCAGTTTTACCACATCAGACCTTCACAAGGATGTTTGCCTGTGATAAAACACTACAGCCCCCCACTCAGAACCTCGAGAATCTGGGGAGGGGAGAACAAAAGAATTCCTTTCAACACACAGTTAAAGTACAAATGGTAAGAATAAAAATGACAAACATTTAACAATTCACTCTAACATTTCCCTCCTGTTTTGTGATTTTTATGCTCCAAATTATTCCTATGTAGTATATTCTCAGCCATGCACCTCTTGCTTAACATTTCCAGTGCAGGCGTCATTCATACACAGGCCTCTGTCATGTCATTCATTTCAGTCATTTCATATTGTTGTAAAAGTACATAATTAACAAATGTATCAGAAATCATTTTAGTTAACAGTGATCTTATACATGGTAAAATGCATCCTATACATAAGCAAACAAATGAATTGTTACTTTAATAGTTAAAATAAGAAAGCAACACTTCAAAAACACTCCAGCTTGGTGGTGCTCCTCCGCAAGACATGTAAATAGCATGTCTCTCTGTAGAGTGGTTTAAGCTCTATAGGGCGTCATAATTGTCTCTTCCAGATGTTCCCATCACTGTCCATAGGACCAGAGTCCAAATGTATGTAGAATAGACATTCAAACATACCAGTTGAGTTTGTTGTTTGTCAACATGGGTCTCATCTTCAAAGCTGCAGACCTCGTCAACACTCTAGATTTATGGCCTCTACCAACCCCCATCACCTCACTTCAGGCCTCCTTGTCCTGTGGGGGATACATATCCTCCATTGTCCATCCTCTGCAGGAAAACCCTCTGTGGAAAGGGTGCTGGATCCAGTTATCTTACTGCTGTTATGATCCCAGCAGTCTTCAGTGTGCTATCGTATGCACAGTACAGTGACACAGCATTAGGTGATGTTCATAGGAAACTGCTGTCATCACCTCCATAGCTCCTGGTTCCTGTGCTTTTCACAGAATCATGATGCCATCCTTGGACTCCGCCTGCGCTGTCGATGGAGCTTGGCACACTCCCCTCATCCTTCAGGTGCCCGTCTGTCGTCCACAATCTCCTCTGTTGGCCTCTGGAAAGCCCCCTTGGCACAGCTCTCATTCCAACGCAGCTTCGTGGTCCTTGCTGTGGCTCCAAAGTCTGATCTCATGATGGGTCCCAAACAGCTCGACCTTTGACCTCAACCACTGCCTGGAATGGGTTGCATCTCACTGGGCCTCAGAAGATTTCTCAGGAGATTCCTTTCAGCAATACTCTAACTGCTGCAAGATAGTTTCATGTAACTCTATAATTCTGGACCCCTCCTCTTGACGCATGGACACTCCCATGAGTCAACTCATCAAACCTAGATTCCTGTCTGAAAGAAAAAGGTCAGCTAGATCATGTCCCAGGCAACATCAGGGCGTCTCCTCTGGAGCAGCCTCGTAACCCTGCAATAAAAAGATGTTAGTGTGTTTTGCATATTAGGTTTGCTTAAAATCCGGCTCCGCCAGGAGCCTGCATACACACCATCATGGCCTGGAAAACAAGATCTAGAAGTCAAATCAACCTTCACGCTTATAAACAATTGTATAATAAGAGTAATAAAGCAGTCAACATCAACAGGACAAGTACCATGTGCAGGTTTTCTCAAATCAATAAACTGCAATTATTGGCATAATTTGCCTCGGACATGGATCATCCCATGTACTCAGTTAACATTAATGTAATCGGTGACTTCCCTTAAGCAAAGTCACTCCACTTAGCTATCACTAGGAGCTCAGTAGTGGCCAGCTAATGAGCCCCATATTAAACTATTACATAAACACTGCATCTCTCATTTGCTTTCTCATGTTACTTGTCCGTCTCTGCTGAATCCTCTACATGCACTCTTAGAAAAAACAACATTAACAACACACATAGATTCATCTGCACCTTTGTCAGGTGGGGGTTAACTTCGCACAGCGATGTCAGTCAGTCTGTCAGCTTCTGTCCGCTTTTACCAGTCAGTCAATTTATTTTCTCTCACACATTCATTCACGCATTCATTCATTCTTTCTTTGCTGACGGTGGAAATTATTGTCGCATTTTCATTTCCACTTCTCAGCAAAATGACGTCATTTCAAAAAGAAAAGAATTTAGACTGGATTTTCTCGTTGAATCCTTTTGGACAGGAACTTATTTTCTAATTGTCTCAGATAAGTGACTTTCTCCTGAGCCCATTTTAATTTTTTGGAGAAAGTCAACAGTTTGCAACGGTTTCCTCGACATGTCGTATAGTGCTTTTGTTCCAATCGTGCAGATCTGCTCAAACAGAGATTATCAAACAAAACTTTCAGTGCACTGTGAAAGTATCAAAATAAAAAGGCCTCGTTCAGTCATGACACACGCTCCTCATCACAGGAGGGTAAATCATACGATTAGCATGATTTATCAAACCATCATACTAATTGGCAGGCTCAACTTCACAACAAAAGAAAAATCATCAGCAAGATAAACTTCAAACCAACCATCAGCCACACAACACACAACATAAGCCTAATGTCTTATTAGCTATGAATTTAATCTGTACTTTTTTACTCATTTAGGCCAAAGATCTCATTTAGTTTTCCTTTTTAGTTTTCCTTTTTTTCCCCATCATCATAAAACATGTGACATGTTGTCATGCATTTTACAAAAGAAGTTTGTTCTTATGTATTCAGAATTGTGTATCTGGGTGCAGGATTCACTCGCACATCACAACAGGAAACTCAGTGTTTTAGAGTCTCCATTCTTACAAACTCCAACACTTCCCATTCACTCGTGCTAGAATTCAGTCACCTTTCATTAATCTAAGAACGATCAACTAATTTGCATATCAGCTATTAACCCACTAAGATGACAGGACAACAGAAATGCATGTTCAAAATATTATCACAAAAATAGAATTTCCCTCATACAGTAAATTACTTGTGCTGCATCAATCAGGCAGAAAGCATCTCCCAATTTACTAAATGAACAACTAAATTTATTGTCTGATCACTGGTTGGTCAAACCAGAATCTTGTTTCCCACAAAAATTAAACTGTTGTCCTGTAACCTAGAGAGTTAACTGTCAGCATTGGGTAAATTCAGCATTTGATAACAAGTCTCTGTTAAATTTATACTATTTTAACACTGATGAGAGATAACAAGCTGATTTTCATTGCATGTATGTTTGTTATTAGGCAGGTTTAATCAATGTGTCTGTGGAGCTACATCTCCAGCAGGGCATGTTCTTAAAGCTGCCTTTCCTACACACTTCTCTGCTATTAATTGATCATTTTCAACTAATGTGCTATGAGTCCACTGGTCTTTGCATCACACGAAGTGACTTGGACAAGATGATAAACAGACTCACATGCTCAAGATGGTGTCTAATCTTCATGAGCTCTCTTGTGTTTGTGTTAGTAGGGTTAATGCATGTTCTGCTTGTGTGTGTGATTTTGTATATGTTTCTTCTTGCAGTGTTTCAGATCCCTTCACAATTTTCCAACTTAAGCAGTCAGTAGTCAGCAGCCAGGTTTGCTAACCCAAATTTTGATTTCCCACATTAAACAACAGCTTTCCTCTGTGTCCTTACTTACTCTCACTCTGTTGTCTTCTCCCACTTCAACAGTCCAACAGCCGGCAGTTCTTCTTCAGCTTTGCCCTGTGTTCCACTGTCTCTTCTTGCCATTTTACTCCGAAAGTGTCAAATGTCAACCTCCAACAGTCTCCTCAGTTCTCCTCAAACGTTCTCTTCACATGCACAGTGAACTTTGCAGCTTGTTGGAAACACAGTGTCATTCATCAATCAGTCAGGATGATGGGTTTGCTCTTCTTCTCCGATGCTGTTTGTCCACACTGCTGCTGCTTGCTGGGTCTCTTTGCTCAGGACTTTGCTGCTCTCTCTTTATCTGCCATGTTATTGCTCTTTGGAACTGCATTCCTTGTCTTCAGGGAGGAGTGAGAGCTCACTTGTGAGGATGAGGAACACATGGTGCTGTACATAAGTTAGCCAGAAATTGCAGAAATTGGCCTGAATGTTTCCAATGATGTCAAACTATAACTTTATTCCGACTGCTGCATGTGGAAAACTGATCCAGGTCTGCTTTTCATCTGAAAGTGACAAAACTAAGACATTTCCATTATTATTATCATCCCTGCTTAACCAACACACAGAACTCTCCTTTCTTAAAGCAGAAAATGAGATTGTAGTTGTTCTTGGCTAATAAACACAAAACCTTTTTCCTATGATTTTTCATCTACAATGTAGATTTTGTCTCTTTTTTTACTCTTCCTTTCTTTACACTAGCTGGTGACCTGCAGAATCACCGCTCTCACAATTGGAGACAATTACGTTTACACAACGCACACACACACACACTGTGACGTCAGGCACATTCACACTCACTTTTTCATCTGCATAAATGAAACATATGGCTGATGATATGTGCCATGGTGATCCATAAGTATGATCACAAGTTTATTTAATTATTTTTCAACCCAACAAAGCAAATAAACAAGAACATGATGCTGATGCTATGAACACTCTACACACATGAGTCAAGATCCAGGAAAACTGCTGCGAAGCTGAACTCACGGATACGCTACATACTCGAGTTATCATAGTTCTGTTTCTCTCTCTTTGATGAGTTCTCAGCCAGCTCCTGATCTGATAATGTGTAGCTTGCTCATCAGCTCAGACGAGACAGCAACGCAACCTCACACAGTGGTTGCGTGCTTTGCCCACAGTGGCAAAGACTTACATTTTCATATTCAACTCAGCTTCTCCATCATGTAGGTGTCAGCTGTTTCACACAGGGTTCAGCATACTAGTTGTTTTCACAGGTGTGCTCTATATCTCAACAACGGCTCATATTAGGATGACAGTTTTCAAACAGGACAAGTGCCTCTATGCACGTAATTAGGTAAAATATTTATCTATTTTACTTCATCTCATATGTCATTGTACTGACTTTGAGCAACCCTAAGCTTAATGCAGATTGCTTTTAACAACTGGTTAAAGTAATGGTCTGGAGCACAGGCTGTTGTTGATCAGGGAAATCATCTAAACATTTTGTGTCAGCAAGGGGTGGGGGAAGCCATTCACCAGAGCATAGCTTAACTGTTGCTGATGTGGGCTGGCCTTCTCCACACGCTCTTCAAGGCTGCTGTTTTCCTGAAAACTTCTAACTTTTGAGATTCTCCCGCGACAAGTTTATGCTCATGACAATTATGAGAATATAAATGGCTCGCGCTGCCGGGAGTGAATTCTTGCATGAATGTGTCATCTCCCTGTGAGGCAGTCTTACTTGCTCGGGAACCCATGATAACAACAACAACCGTGTCACAGACCGCCTGCTCCGCAGCATTCACACAAACACAGCAACACTCTTCTGGGACCCTAACCCAGTCGCGCGACTCAAAACCCAGTGAAGGGACGCTCGGGACACAAACCCAGGGCGATTTCAAAACCGGACACTCACCGGACGCTTGGGTCCTTGGGCGATTTTACCAAAACCTCTCTCTCGGGACCCTAACCCAGTTCTGGGACACTAACCCAGTCAACTCTTCCAACTTACTTGGCGTTGCTTAGCGTGTAATATCAGCCTCGGATCCCGCCGATCGTCATTCATCGAGGAAGAAAGACAGACAGCTAATCCACAGGAACTTCCTGGCTGACGTCGGTCTTTCAGCGTGTCTCCTCTCCCCTCGGTGAATGTCGACTCCAGGGATCCGGCTCGAAGGACCAATTAATGGTAGGTTTGTAGCTTAAACCTATTCGCTGGAACGTTAAAGGCAATGTGATTACACAGCAAGCAAGACACGAAGTAGGCAACGTTCTTTGTGTTACTCATGCATGAGGGAGGCCTGCCTGGAGCCAAGTGTCGTTCCACCTACTTGACCTCCATCAGACTCTCAGCCAGGTTCCCCATAGCACTCCTTTTATTGAGGTTACTTGAATATGCATAGGGTCATTAACATATGATGTATACATACACACAAAGAGTACCTTGCCTGTGGTTTTGTAAGTGCGTGTGTGTGTGTGTGTGTGTGTGTGTGTGTGTGTACTGCTGACCAAAAGGGTCATAAAGCAGGAACAACATCCTAGGTCATAAAGAGGGTAACCTCCCCACACCCAATCTATGGTTCACCCTAGATAACACAGTGAAGCCATACAAAGGGCAGGCAGTTTTACCACATCAGACCTTCACAAGGATGTTTGCCTGTGATAAAACACTACAGCCCCCCACTCAGAACCTCGAGAATCTGGGGAGGGGAGAACAAAAGAATTCCTTTCAACACACAGTTAAAGTACAAATGGTAAGAATAAAAATGACAAACATTTAACAATTCACTCTAACAATTACATTTTGTGATGCGTCCCAAACAGTCAACATGAGTGTCTTGTTCATCTTCCGGAATCAGTAAAATGAATTGATCATGAACTGCTTCAGCATTTTGATACAAATCATTCAGTTTTTCCAATTTGAACTGCACAGCTTTTGCTTCTTTTTTTTTTTAATCAGTTCTTTACGGTGACCCTTTCTTTCTTTACGGTTTCCAAAAGCAATAACCCAACAGACCAGTTGCAGGAATCCAAAACATGGTAGATGTGTTTTATCAAGATTCATATAATACTGATGACGGATTTTTAGGCTAACCCACTTACCTCTCATCTTTTTTCCCCCTCACAAAACCGATAGATCCTCCACTTCTTTTAAATGTCTCCCAGCGCAATTCTTGGCATATTTTGGTTCCTGCAACTGCTCCGTCGGGTTATTGTCTCCCCAGAAACACTTCCCTTGTGCTTTTGGAATTTTTTTCCCCCCATTTCAGTTGCGTTTTGCGTTTTTGCGGCGTTTTTCTTATTGCGGGTGGTTTCTGTGTTTTCTTAAGTTGCGGGCCGTTTGGCCTCTCAGGGCAACCGTAGTTCTTTAACAAAATTCAAGGGTTAACGCGTGATATTAACCTGAGGTTTTCGCTCTTTCTGTGGTTTCCATTTTATAAGCACGTGATTTACCCGTCAGTTTTGCAGATCTTTTTTTTCTTCCAGTTCATGTGGCTTCTTATGTTTCACTAATTGTCACTTTCTCACATGCAGCAAACACAATATTATATTCCACAGCTTGAAAGATCGATCATATCCAATGCTTTTCTTACGTGCAAACAATGCGCAGTATCCACAGCGTCACAAGCTGTCAAAATCAGACCAGCTTCCTCCAGCTTGCCAAATCAAGCACATGCAAGCACACAACGCAAACCAATGTACCCAATGGACAAGCGGTGACACAAACTGTGTTCAAAACATTCAATAATACACCGAGTGAATCTGCGTGTCCTACCGCTTCTGATGTGTATGTTGCGTCAATCTTTTTCGTGTCACTGTGGCGGTGCCGTTTCCAATAACTCCTTTGAGAACAGCGTCCGACTATCTGAAAGCTTCGTGACTCCAAAACGTATATCCACAAATCCTCTTCATTGTTCTGATGCATGCGATAAAACACATTTGAATGTTGGGACTTCCATCCGCAAATGTGGATGTGTGACGTGTCTCCAATGAGCCACTTAGTCCCATTTGTGTTTGCGTATTTATTTTAAAACAAAACAACAAACTTTGCGCTTTGATTCAAAACAAATGTACAAATGTATTAACTGATGTGCTAAAATGACGGTCACCAGAAAAGTTTGCAACCAAACCACTCCCCCAACCTCCGTGTTGAGAACGTCAGGTAAATAACGTGCGACCCCAGGATGCAATTATCTGAGGTGCGGGGAAAATCTAAAGTGCCACCATAACAAATAAAGAAAACCTAAACATTCCCTTTGGCTCTTACAGTGAAGTTCAAGTCTTATTACTCTGGTGTAGTTCTTTTATAGCATAAATGTTAGCACTGCACCTTTAGTGAAAATGTGTAAGAGAACAAAACAAAAAGTTGTTAATTTGAGAACAATATTTTCTGAACAAAACATTTCATCTCTGCTGCACTCTATACAGAAATTAAAGTCAACCAATTCCTCAAACAACATGTTCAAAAAACCAGCAAAAACTGCAAAAATCTGCCCCACAACGCAAAGATTCAGCTCAAAACCTCATTACGGGTTTCTCATACTTTAAATGATCCGTCAGTTTTGGAATACAACTTATTTTCATCAAACTTAGCACTTTTTTTCTTATATAACTAGTATATTGTCTTTTAGAAATCAAAATGTAAACATAATTAAAGCTCAGACCTAAAGCCGACTCCATGGGTCTAAACTGACTGGAGTTTTTGTTTACGCACCAAATAACATCGGTCTGCTCTTGACGCTCAGTGGAAAAACAAACAAAGGAAACGTTCGCTGTTCAAGCTTAACAAATATAAAAATTAAAAATACACTTTTATAGTTGCGGTGGTGTTGTTTTTCTTGCACAACAAAGAACCGAAGCCTAAGCAATGGCTAAAACAGAGGTAAACAATTGAAACCCAAACACACTCCCGCTCATTTCAATACGCATGATCTGAGCATGCGCGGAATGCAAACGCTCCACTTTGATGGGTTCCAGCGACAGTGACGTCAGCGCTTTTGTATGAGAAGATCAAAGAAGATCAAAGCGCTGACGTCACTGTCGCCGCCACAGAAATGCTTAAATACCCCACTTTCACCTTCCTAAACACAGTTTCACTTGGAGCATTTTCAGAAACAGCGATTTGTCCTTGCAAACTAGTATTCTTTGAGAAAGGGAATACTTTTACATTTAAAGAATTCAACAAGCGTTCTTTTTTTTCTTTCGACACTTTGCATTAAGTTTTTAAAGAAATGTCACAGGAAAGATTAAATAATTCACCTTCTAACAGAGAGAATCGAGAGGAGTCACAAAGACAGAGAATGCAGGCAGGGTTTGAAACCATTGAGATGATGCTCCATGAGCTTCAGAAAAACCAAGTGTTTCTCCTTGAGCAGAACAGTAACATTGCTGCTGAGTTGTCCCAGGCCGAAAGCGAGAGAAATGAACAACAGAAAGAGAACACAAATCTCAGGACAGGTTTGGAAAATCCCGAGTGGCAAGTGGGAGAAGCTCTGTGTTTACTAATTAAAAATAATGAAGTAATAGAAAAACAGACCAGGGCAGAGATTAAAACCATTCAGATGCATCTGTATGAGCTTCGGGAAAACCAAGATCTTCTACTGGAGCAGAACAGCAGCATTACTGCTGAGCTTTCCATAGTTGAAAGTGAGCGAGATGGACAAATTAAAGAAAACACAGATCTCAGTCAAGAGAATGCAGATCTCAGGAAAGATTTAGAAACTCTTGAGTGCCAAATGGGAGAAGCACAGGGTTTAATAATTCAAAATAATGAAATAATAGAAAAACAGAGCAAGACAATTGTGGACAAGCAGAAACAGATAGATGAGCTTTATAAGGATTTAGAAATGAGAAGACAGATGGTCCAAGATCTTAAAGAGCTGGTCAGTATGAAGCAAAACGAAAATGTATTGGTTGACGTGAACAATGTTAGAGAGGAATGTCAGATTGCTGGTGAACCTCTGCAGCTGGAGAATCTTGCTCCTGAATCGGAGGCACTTGAGACTCCTGTTGCAAAACCAGTTCCTGACACTCATGAAGAGGTTCAGACTAGTGATTCGGGGCATCGTGGTGCTAAACATCTACCTAAAGTAGGTTTAGGGCTTGCCACAGTGGGTCTTGTTGTTCCTGCAGTTTACTGGGCCTACTCAAAGATGTTCAACTGAAGTGAATGTCCCAGCTGTTATTTGTGGAATTGTGCTCATTATCTACTCAAGCCCTACTGCAATTGTCGATGTGCGCCAGTTACATTTTAAAGAACAGTAATGATGTTTTCCAACCACGTTCTACTGACCATAGCAACCTGTGGTAACTATACTGTGCTCTCCTTTATGTTTTATTTGGCCCCTCATCTCCCAACCAGTCATGGCAGATGGCTGCCCCTCCCTGAGCCTGGTTCTGTCATAGGTTTCTTCCTGTTAAAAGGGAGTTTTTCCTTTCCACAGTTGCCTAGTGCTTGCTCATAGGGGATCATTTGATTGTTGGGGTTGATAATTTCAATCCAATTGGATTGAAATTAATTGGCTTGAAGTGAAAAACTTCAGGTGAGGGGTTCACTTGATGGGGAGCACTAAAAAAACTATGGAAAAAGAGAAAATGTAGTTAAAAGCAAATGAAAATAAAGAAAATAAAAATTAAAAAATCTCCTACTGCTTTGTTTATTTATTTAAATGAACAGTTTTACATTTTGGCCACTGTCTCATTTACTGCTAAGTAAATTATTTCAGACTGGCCAGAACATCACATGAACATCAGCCTGCTATAACTAATTTTTCAGTGACTTAGGATGAAGTAAAGGTCCTACAGACAATGTGTGTGTGTGTGTGTGTGTGTGTGTGTGTGTGTGTGTGTGTGTGTGTGTGTGTGGACGGGTATTAACATCTTCATGGGGACCAAAAATTGGTAGTTTACTATACTTGTGGGGACAAACAGCCCTTGTGGGGACCAAAATCCCGGTCCCCACGAGTTTGAAGGCATTTTTGAGCCTCAAAATGGGGTTTTAGTGTCAGGGTTACAATTAGGTTATGGTTAGGTTTAGGGTAAGGGTCAGGGTTAGGCATTCATTTTTGATGGTTAGGGTTAGGGTAAGGGGCTAGGGAAAGCATTGTGTCAATGAGATGTCCCCACAAGGATATAAATACACACATGTGTGTGTGTGTGTGTGTGTGTGTGTGTGTGTGTGTGTGTGTGTGTGGCCAAGCCACACAGTAAACCTGGATTAGTTGAATTTATTAAAGTAAAGAAGAAAAAAAACTGTAAAACAACATTCAGTTATCTGACATATTTCGAAGGAGTACAGGGGATGTAATCTATAGGCTAGTGTTTGGATTTTTAAGAACGACAGGTGTTTATCTGAGATAAACGGAGGCGGAGAAACCTCTCCGACCCACACTCCAGTCCAGAAGGTGGCGATAATGCAACTAAAAGTTGTTTGCAACCGCCATTAAAATGTAGAAGAAGAAGCACAAGAAGAAGAAGAAGAAGAAGAAGAAGAATTTTTTTCGCTGGTTTGCTGAGTAGCACTCGTCAGTACAGCCCTGTTACTAGTACTAGTCTGTTGTAACTACGTTTTCTTGTATATAGATTCCTGGACCCATTTCTGTTTCCTGATCTGTTCTCCTGAGTCTGGCAGTGAGGTGTGGAGCAAAGGAGAGCGTGAGTGGTGAAGAGGATTGTGAAAGTGGAGAGTGAGGAGCGGACGTGTGGTGTGTTTTGGAACCGTTTCCCTTGCATCCCTGGAAATCCCAGCCCTGTGCACTGTATATAGTTTCATCTAGTGTTGTTGTTAATAAACTTGGGACTTTTATTCTGAATTCAGCTGCTCTATGCCTGAGTCCGTTCCTCCCTTATGACAGTTTTCTAAATAATCGAATATTAATACAACGATAAAAAACACTTGAAATTGGAGAAAACTAATGAAAATAAGGTCCTGGCATTTCTGCACATTTCCTAGTAATTAGTGCATCTTTCCCTGGAATTAATTCAAGACAGACTGGTGATCACAGTCTTGAAGGAAATGTTTGATGGACTGAGATGGAATGACCCGGGAGTACATAAAAGTCCCACAGGTCTTAAACTAACAGCTTTACTTTATGTTTTCCACCAAACACCAGTCACAACATCCACACTGAAGAGTGGTCTCCAGGCTGCTGCGCTTCCGGGTAGAGCGGCAAAGAAGAAGCCAATAAAAGGAAAAAGTTGAGATGGTCAAGTCAATTGGCTTTTATTGTCATTTCAACCATGTACAGTGCTACAGTACAGAGTGAAACGAGACAATGTTCCTCCGAGGCTGGTGCTACATATGACATATAACAGACAATCAAGACAGGATTACATAAAGTGCAATATGCAAAAATTGTAAAAAAAAAAAAAAAAAAAACCCAAGACAAGACAGTGCAACACTAGACAGAACAGGACGATACAGACACAAGACAGTATTTATTATTTTGTTCCACTTCCCCTTTGCCCCATTTATTCAGTATATTTCTGGTTTTCCTTAACAAAAAAATTGCTGTCTATGGTCTCATCATTCACACCATCTGGGCTCCTAAAGAACGTTTCTTCTGCGCGTAAGTCAGTTAAACTCACCCTGCTACGGCCCTAGCAGGGCCTCCTCCTGAAGGTGCCTGTGTGGGCGTGTCCTACAATCTCTTCTGCCTGAGGTGCCACCTTTCTCTTTTACACAGCTAACTCACATCAGTAATTAAAGGTATTTAAGCCCAGGGAAAGGTGAGCTCTGGGCCAGAGTGCCATGTGAATGGTTGCAGCTAGTGAGCTGCTGGTGCTTTTTGTGCCTATTGGTGGTTGCAGCTAGTAAGCTGCGTGTGCTCTGCTCCTACTTGGTGGGGAGTAGTGTGTTTAGCAATTTATCCTTCTCTGGCTTACTTCTCAGTTTAATTGACCAACGTTTGAGTTTTGTTTTGTTTCTTTAAATGGTGATAGCGGCTTGTCCGTCTCTTTCAGTTAGTATCGATAGAAACTTTAATAAAACTCTTTAATTTAACCATTTTGCCTCTGTCTCCTTTTTCTGACCCAGACACATTTTGTTACTTCCCCTTCATCGCCTGGACCCTTTTAGGGGAACGTAACACACCCATTGCAATAAATCTAGCCCTTAAATAACTTTGCATTACACTGCTTTTCTGGCTTGCCTTTTAACGGTGAGTGCAACTGTTTCATAAAGGTTTTAGTGCACCATAAACTCCAGCAGATATTTTTGTCACAATGAAAAACATTTTAGGAAAATAACAAGAAGTAAAAGAAGGAAACCCACAGAAGCAGAAAGGATAAGACGTGCACCATATCTGAGACAATAACCAGGGCCAGACCGTTTCTGACACCTCGATCATATTTATTGTGCAACAACACGGCACCAGAGGACATTTTTAATTTGTCTTGGGAATAATTCACAGGACTCAGATCAACACAGTCTACTCTCCAAAACCAGAACCAGAACAATAGGCTGAGTTCATGGTGGACGATAAATATTCATCACTAGAACGATGAGACACAAACACAGAAGAGCCGTTTGTAACGGCAGGAGATGCAGTGTTGACAGGCGGCAAGAAATGTAAGTACAAGGCTACGTCTGTCTCTATCAATAATTATCCCATATCATACAAAAGATATGACACATATAAACAGAGAATTGTCCAGGTTCATCCTGACCATCAACCTTTCTGACTGAAGATCACTTCTGCCAGCACCACAACACTTACTGCTAAACACATTTAAAGGACCAGTTCTGTGTTTTTACAGTTTTAGCTCACTTCATTTTAATGCTATAAACAAATGCTTCATAAAAACGTGACTGAAGAAATCCTCCAAAGCTCACTGTCATGGTTTCATATCGTTTTCCTACATTCAAGGCAGCCTTTGCTTTACTTCAGTCCAATCTTGTGCAGCTTGGTTTAGCAATCAGTACAAGCCCACAATGACTCCTGGGGTTCATCGGGGATCTGCTTCATATTTCCAGTTTATTTTAATGTAAACAAAAACAAATAGAAATCTAACAGCACACAGATGAAACTCTGTAGAGATTTCGCATGTCTTTCCAACCCACTGCTGTCAGACTCCACAACAAAGACTTTAACTGATCAAACACACACACCCACACATGTGCAATAACACTAAGTGCAATACTCCTTTCTGGCATCGTTGTATTTTTACTCAGTTGTGTACAACATTTTATTCTATTTTTATCCTATTGTATATTTTATTCTACTGTATATAGTATTTGATTTTATTCTATTCTGTACAGTTGTGTACTGTATTTATTCTTATTGTAGTCTAATTATTGCTTCAGAACTTTTGCACTGTCCACTTCCTGCTGTGACAAAACAAATTTCCCACGTGTGGGACTACTAAAGGTCATGTTATCTTATCTTATTTAAACATGGTGAAGGTGTTGATGAACTTACAGTGATTACATGGTTTCACACACAATCACCTGCCAATCAACTTTAAATGACATAAATACAGATGCAATTAAACTGCACATGAATCCCATAAACATGAAGCTCTGACCTCCTACATGACTGAAGGACTTCAGGTTTATCAGTGACTGAATCAGTTGATCCTAACAGCTCCCATCGTGACAGACAGATAAATAAATCTACAACATTAAACACTAGAAATGAAATATATTAGCAAGACCTTCATAAAACCTGCGTTTAAAGTAATTCACATTCATGTGCTCAGACTGTCTCTACTGCCGGCATGACAGGCAGTAAATTGAGGATTTGATCTGTTTAGAAGCTCAGGCCTGCAGTCTGTCACATCAAAGTCAAGCCAATGTACGCTTCATTGTCATCTCCGCTATATACAGTACAGTATCTAGAGATGAGATGATGAGGCTCCAGTTACATTCAGTGCAATCCCCCCCCCCCCCAAAGAAATAATAATATAAGAAGAGTGAAAAAATAAATATACACTTTAAGACTTGGAGGTAAATGTATTAATAACAATTTACAATTTGAATGATTTAAAGTGACCTTGAAGTGATTTAAAGTGACCAGCGTAGCAGCTTGTAAACATGAGCAGAGTTCTTGAGTGTAAGGATTGTCCATAGAGCAGCATCTGCATTACAAAGGCAGTGGTATGTGGAGTGCAATAGAGTTAGGTAACGGTTTGTGTGGGTGTGGGTGGTGGGGGGGAGTGGGAGAGCCGGTAGTGAGTTCAAGAGTCTGATGGCTTGTGGGAAAAAGCTACTTCGCAGCCTGGAGGATTGGGCCCCAATGCTGCGATAGCGTCGGCCAGACGGGAGGAGAGAAAAGAGTGCGTGTGAGGGAGAGAGATGTTCCAGTGATCTTGGCAGCTGCTTTAACAATCCGTTGTAGCTGGATGAGCTTGCCGAACCACACGGAGATGCAGCTGGTCAGAACACTCTCTATGGTGCTCCTGTAGAACACGGTGAGGATGGGAAGAGGAAGGCTGGCCCGCTTCAGGCGTCTCAGGAAGTGGAGGCGCTGCTAGGCTATTTTGGTGATGGAGGTGGTGTTGGTGGTCTCGCTGCACCAGAACGCCAGCTGCTCAAACTCATCTCTGTACGCCGACTCGTCGTCGTTGCTGATGAGCGAACCTGATGATGTGGTTGGAGCTGTGTAGAGCAGTGCAGTGTCAGGACAGCGAACAACAGCGGGGTGAGAACACAGCCTCGAGGAGCTCCTGTTCTCAGTCTGATGGTGCTGGAGATGTTGTCGCCGATTCTGTAGAGCTGTCTCGGTTTTACTGACCTGCTGGGAGGCAGATGTTCAATCTTCAATCTTAAGCAGAATATCCAGTGATGAGCAGCTTCTTTGTACTTCCCGTTTCACTGTTGTTTCTTCTCCCAGCAGATGACTTTCTTATTTTGGAATCATATAGTATATGTGAGGAAACCTGCTGTAAACTGCAGTCTGTGCACTTAATACACAATGAAAATATATATTTTATGTTATTAGAATAAGATGTGTAAAAGGACTTTGATGTGTGTGAGTGACTTCTATTGTTATATCATACACTGATTAGTTTTCTCTGAAATCTAAACAGAAGAAACAAAGAGGTATTTACCCTCCGCCTCTTCCTATAACTGTACAAATATTATATTTTATTATAACTGTCTTGTTAAACAGAATTCAGATGGTGGCGACAGTCTCACCCTGGCGGTTCAGCTCCTTTCCCTCGTCCATCAGGTCAGAGGTCATTTCACTGTCTTCCATAAACTGCTGGAAGCCCAGAAGATCAAGGCAGCGGGTCCTTAAACTGAAGAGAACATTGATTACGACACAGAATCACAAACATAATTACATACAGTACTGTGCAAAGCTTTCATCAATCAACAAAATGCAGTGAATGAACAAAAGAGAAATCTAAATCACGTCGCATTTTGAAGGAACTCAGCTGGTCGGTTGTTCCAAAGATCTTGGAGAACTAACCACAGATTTTCTGTGGATACAGGCTTCCTCAACCCCTTCTGTCTCTTCATGTAATCCCAGACACATTCGATGATGTTAAGATCAGAGCTCTGTGGGGGCCGTACCATCACTTCCAGTACTTCTTGTTCTTCTTTACACTGAAGATAGTTCCTAATGACTTTGGCTGTGTGTTTGGGGTCGTTGTCCTGCTGTAGAATACATTTGGGGTTAATAAACAATCATTAATCATTCATGAACTGAATTGAATGGAATGAATTGAACTGGAGATTGCTATACATGCATTTATTTCCTCACGCTTGGACTACTGTAACTCACTGTTGATGTATCTAAGCAAAGGTTCTCTGGATCGTCTGCAGGTTGTGCAAAACGCTGCCGCTAGGGTTTTGACAAAATCTGTATTCACATGTGACACCGTTGCTATCTCAGCTACACTGGCTTCCTGTTGAATTCAGAGGCCATTTTAAGATCCTGGTCTTGACTTTTAGATCAGAGATGTTGGCACCAGCCTACATCTCTGATCTGCTACAGCCCTATGTCCCTAGACTGTGGAACTCTCTCCCCCAAACCTTAAGAATTGTGGATGGAGTAGTTGTTTTTAAAAAAAACTGCTTTTGGTTAATTTTGCCTGTTTTAAATTGTCTGTTTGATATTGTCTGTTTTACCTTTCTATGACTGGTTATCTTATGTGCAGCACTTTATGACTCTGCCTAGAAAGGCGCTATATATATACAGTATATATATAATTTTATTTACTTATTTATTTTTCTGAACGCATTCTATGTTTACAGCGTTGTTGCATACCTGCCTAAACCTTTGGCACACTACTGTATATGCAACCGCTGTGTTCCTGCATTGTGTTCCTGCGATGAAAGGTAAAAAGAATGAAAGACCTCCAAGTAATTAACTTGCCCGCTCCAGTTCCTCTCCTACAGGGAATTGTAGAAAAGGGGAGAGGCCAAAGGGGTACCCCAAATTTAAAGGGTTGCACCAAAAAGGTGTAACAGCAGGTGTGTTACACAGTGTGGGTATTTACAGAGGTGTGAGCAGTCTGCAGCTTGTTGTGGTGGGAGATGGCCGAGTCCATGTGGATCAAACAGGGGAGGAGTGAGACGACAGGACAGCCTGCAGGAGGAAAACACCACAAAGTCACAAAACCTCCATCAAGTTGACTCCTCCATTATCTCCGGGTCAACATCTGGGTCACATGATATGTTGTTTAATAACACGTTGACTCACTGCACAACTCTGTAGTTTGTGTGCTTTAAGAAAAATAAGAGGAGACTTTAAGGTCTTTTGAAACAGTAAAAATGTTCGCCCTGTATATGAGGAGGAACATTCCCGAAAGAAACACGTGTACTTGTGTCTTCTCTTGGTTTACAGGGATGTGTTTCCTCACGCTTTCAGAACCCTTTCAAGTACCCTCACAGAGTGGAGTGTCTTTTAACATGATGAACTAGAGACTCACACAACCGCAGGTTACATCAAGCACTGCATGGACACTGTCTCCACGGAAAAGCCTGTCCTGCTCTACCCCAAACGTAAACCCTGGATGACGAGTAAGGTTCAGGCATTGTTAAAGGCATGCAACTCAACACACAAATCTGGGGACCAGGACATGTACAGCAGAGCAAGAGCAGACCTTAAATAAGGCATCAGAGCAGCAAAGCTGGACTATTCAAACAATCTATCAGACCACCTCTGTGATAACAACTCCAGAAAGGTATGGGAAGGCCTGAAACACATCACCAATTACAAAGGCAGTTGGACAAATATAGATAATATGGACATCTCATTAGCAGAGGAACATAAGCACTTCTTTGCCCGCTTCGAGAAAACTGCAGTCAACCCCACCATGCACGACGCCCTGCCCACAGCCTCCTCTGAGCACAGTCCCCACACATTTAGCCTCCAAGAACATGAGGTCGGCAATGTGTTCAGAGCAGAATATCAGAGGAAAGCAGCTGGCCCTGACGGAATACCTGGTAGATTGCTCAAAGCCTGCGCTGACCAGCTGGCTCCCATGTTCACCAGACTATTCAATCTCTCCCTGTCACATGCCACTGTCCCTCACTCTCTGAAATCTGCAACAATAGTCCCCAAGTCCACCACCATCAGTAGCCTCAGCGACTACAGACCCATCGCACTGACTCCAGTGATTGCACAGTGCTTCAAGAAGCTGCTCCTAAGGCACATAAAGGACTGCCTCCCACCCTACAAGGCAAAAAAGTCCACAGAGGATGCAATTTGCACCGCCCTTCACTCTCCTCTGCATCACCTGGAGTATCCTGGGAAATCAGTAAGGATGCTCTTTATTGAATTCAGCTCGGCCTTCAATACCATCATCCCAGACATTCGTATAGACAAGCTTTTAAACCTAGACCCAGACCATTTCATCTCCGCCGAAGTTATCTCGGAGAGAAGTAGAGCAAGTGTGTAAGTTCATCTCTGAATGTTTGTAAAGCGTTCCCATGTTAAGCTTAACAACCGATATATGGAGCGACTGCCTCTCGCTCTCCTGCTGCTACTTCAATCGTGAAACTGCTTAATGATCAGCTGATCGGCTTTTCTGTCACGAGTCCGTCTCTCTTCTTTGTTTTTGGCTCACTTTGCGCCAGAAAGAGTAAAACCAGCGGCTGAACAACAGCAGCACGTTTAACCTTGATAAGCTGTTGTTAGAATATATTTAATATTACTTTCTAGACCAGGATCGTTTTCTACGCAGCTGACGGCTGGTAACTGTGCAGGGGCGGATCTAGCAAAGTTTAGCCAGGGGGGCCGATAGGGCATGAACAGGGAAAAGGGGGGCACAAAGACATACCTTTCTTTCTTATTCTCATTTAAAATGTCTAGCTTTTAATAAATAATTATCTGAATCTTACACCCAAAGTTTTAATCTGATGTAAAATGTGTAGAAGTCCATTACTGTATATAGTAACTGTTAAGTCTAATATACCCTAGTAAGCTATAGTACTTTTTCCTTTGGGAAAGTACCATCTGTGAATCCTGCAATTCTGTTGAAGAAAGATGTTTAAGCTATTTACTTATTCTTGAAAAATTATTTGTTTCTGTGCATTTTGTTTTCATCCTGCATCAAATTAAAGTTGATTACATCGATTAAGCATCATGAGGTGGAGGGTGGTTCCCTATTTTTTCTTTTTTTTTTTTTTTGCTGGGAGTTTGCAACCCTATTAGTTAGGTTGCTTAATATTTATGCTAAGTACTCTACCAGAATAGGGAGGATGGAGTAGGTTTAAGTTTATTAGATTGATCAGTGTTGCTGAACTATGAAATATTTTGGGTGCAGTGTATTTTTTTCCCCACACACAGGTATAATGCAGAATAGCTTTAGTGTTGTTGTTTATTTAAACTTGAGTATGAACTTATACAAAATGCAGCGAGATATTAAAAAACAGTTTTATTGATTAAGAAACACACAATATCGGATTCATATGGGTATCGGCTGATATCCAAATTTATGATATCAGTATCGGACATAAAAAAGTGGTATCGTGCCATCTCTACCCTAAACACCAAGGAAACAAAGGAAGAGGTCAGCGTACCACACGCCATCCCTGTGTGGTACGCTGGTTGCACAACAGCTGGCAAGAAGATTATGTGCAATGTCTTATGTGCAATGTCTTATGTGCAATATCTCACTCTTTCCATGCTCTGTGCAATATTTTTGGCTCATGTGCAATATTTTGGTCTCATTGGAATCACCACCCCCACCCTAAATGACCATGGCCCCTCCACCCTTATTTTATTTATTATATTATATAACTGCCCTTGTATACAACCACACAATGTTTCAATGTTTCCTACGCACACACCATGTATATAGTTCACTCACACATATATGGATACATATATATTGCTTTTTATTTATTTATTTGTTTCCCCCTCATTGTATATTGTTTTCCCTTCTTTACTTTTCACCTTGTGGTCCAGCTACCCAGTTTCGCTGTGCAAGAAACTACACAATGACAATAAAACTCTAAGTCAATACCAGGTGCAAAGGAAGAAGATTGTGATGAAGCATGCCATCTGGTGGAGAGAGCAAGCATTACGAGGCAGTGAGCTGAACAAGAGGAGCTCAGCGGTCTGAATGAAGTGAGATCGTGTTTCAACAACGAAGCACTGAAACAAACGTCACATGTCACGTTTCCTTCATTGTAACACAACAAAGACTCAGCTGTGCAGCACTCCATCACACAGCAGCTTTAAACACTTTTAGAGGCTGTATAGAAATATGAAGCTCTGTGTCTGACGGTTTGTGTGTAAACTAGCGTCTGCCCTCTCAGGCTCACCTCGATGTACTGGTAGTTGTAGCCTCTCAGCCAACCGGATGACAATCAGCGAGAGGACGGGCCACGTGCTGAAGAAGGTGAAGAAGGTGCACTTGGACCAAACCACAGCCACGCTGAACAGAGTGAGGACGACGGAGAGGAGGCGGTAAAACCAAAGGTTCAGGAGGCACTCCTAGTACTACTCTGTGACACACACACACACACACACATACACAGGGCAGTGTTTACTCTTCGATGTCACTGCCACTAGCACCCAAAGGAAAACTGTAGCAGGACACCTGTGCAGGTGATCACAGCAGGAATCTGATTACAACCACCTACAGTCAGGATGTAGATGTATCTGCTGAGCCAGCCGGCTGGCTCTGACAACGGGAAGCTGTGGACGAATTGGTGGGTGGAGCTGTTCTCCTTCTTGGCCACATCATCCAGGTGGATGGCATGCTGCAAGAGGATCTACCACTGCACATCAGTACTGTTGTGTCTCAGCACGGTGTAGATCACCTGCACATGATGGGTTGAGACATGAGAGCATAAAAAAAAACACAAAGTTACTGCTAACATTAACCAATCCATGAGAGCGTGACAGCAGGTGACTTATTACCTTAAAACCCCTGAGGAGAAAACCAGTACTTTAAGAGTGCACAGGAAACAGAAGATTTCAGCTGTGTGCAGCCTGAGGAGGAAACTACGAGCACAGAGAGAAACCTCATCATCACCTCGTCATTATCTTCCTCTTCTTTTTTTGCTCTGTGGTGGAACGAGGACTATCTTTTCTCCTCTTCTTCTGCTGTTTACCTGAACCACCATCAAACAAAGCTCAGCTGACAGCAGTGATTACAAAGCTATTGAGTCATGTCTTTATCGCCTTTTGCATCGTGTGCCTTAGTTTGGTTGAAGTCTATGGTACCGTCACACTGGTGCTCTTTCAATGAACCATCACAATGAATAACACGTGTGACAAGCCAGCACAGCTGCTAGGAAACTAATACTCTCCCCACGTTTTACATACAGATCTTTCTCCTGTGTGATTTCACTGTTGCTTCTTGAGATTAAAAATATAAATAAAAAGCTTTTCTTTGCCACTTTGTGTCAGGTTTATATTATTGGATTGTCATTTATGCTTAGAAATATTTACTCATATATGCTTAGAGTTTTATAATCAATTGCATGTTGATAGAGGTTTGATCCTTAGCAGTCTGTAAAGACTCTGTGTGCCTTCCAGAGTGTTCTGGCATACACACTCACATCCTGCGGTCACGAGAAGAGGTTGTACCTTCTTTTATTGTTTTATGGTATAGCAAACAAGTATAAGTGTACTGTAAAATCTAATTGGTTCCCAGAACTAAAAAAAAAGTTGAGTAAAGCTTAGCTAAAAATGACTAAATTTGGACAACTTATTTATTTTGAGTACTCTGTACAGGCTCATTTGTTCCCTGAACTCTGTTTAACAGGTACCGCATCCGTATCTGCCAACGGAATGAGTCGCCACCAAAAAACCCCCCACAAAATTACTCTGGTAAAGAAAAAAAAATACACATCTCTCCATAACAAAATGGAGCCCGAAAGAAAAACGTTTCTGCTGTGTGGGATCATTTTGATCTTTTAACTGCAAATAAGGTAACTGTTTGTTTCAGTGTAATCTACCAGAATAGGAAAAACAGCAATTTGACTTGAAGTGTAAATTATTTATTTCATTTTATGCAGGATAAATGTTGCATCTGTTCTGCAGAGCTTTCTTACAAACAAAAACAAATCCTCAGTGTTACAGAGGCATTACAGAGCCAAACATGAAAATGAGGAGACAAACACACTGAGAATGAACACAGGTCGGCCTATACTGACACTGAACAGCTTTATCATCATTTTTTTTTATTAGTATGCGTTTTATTTTTCAAATCAAGCATCTAGGAAGACTGTTCTGGACCAAGCAGTCCTGAATTTTATTATAAAGGACTGCCAACCCCTTAGTATTGTGGAGAGTGTCAGAGAGAAAAATTCCAAGATCAGAGGATCCTTTAACGTACTGGGGGAATAGGAAGACATCTTATCAGAACCTTTTCCACCTGACTTTACAGCTTTTGTGTACCCCAGCTTCATCTGTGCCTGTGAGTTTTCCAAAGCTGGGGAAAAGGTGTAAAAAACAAACAAACAAAAAAAACAAAACAAAAAAAACACAATAGACTAAATGCAAAAAGATTGGATAAACTTATATTTCTGAATAGAAATTTATAATAAACTGAGTCGAATGGGTAATATTACATTCACAATACTTTCATCTTAATTTTCATTTAATGTGATTCACACTATATTTTAAAGATGTAAATGGCCTGTATTTGTATAGCACTTTACTAGTCCCTAAGGACCCCAAAGCGCTTTACACATCCAGTCATCCACCCATTCACACACTGGTGATGTCTACAATATTTGCAACATAAAAGATATAAAATGATTCCATAGAAAGTACAATACCTTACAGTGTATAAGTATGACTAGGTCATTGAATTGTTGTGAATTGTTGTGAGTCTCAAGTAAGTTGCCTACAATGATATTTAAGGTCCAGCAGGTGTCAGTATGGAGCAAAACAGCAAAACTGTGTCCACACAGTTTGGGGAATGTGCTGAAACGCTTCACGAGGCCTCATCTACCCATCACTACCAATTAGTATGCCAAATAACAACTTGGCCTATGGCATCAATTAGTGCACAACTATACAAAAAACATCAAGTTACAGTCAAAATCTATCAAAGTCATTCAAGCTGCGCTCAAGCTGCGATCAACAGAAAGTTTTGCCTCATGCTCACCCTACCTTTCTGCTCACCAACATCAGGTGCAGTGAACAGGTGAGTGCAACCACATTTATCATCTACCACACCCATGAGGCACGCCCCACACCTGTGCACCAATACAGTGAGTCCATTTAAACCAACCCACTTAGTCAAAAAAGAGCAACTCATATGGCTCCTACATTACTTATATAATCAAGATAAAATACTTTTCCACTCGATAAAGGTTAACGTGAGGGTTCGTGGTGGTTAGGGACAAATGCAATCACATGGCAAGATGCTGTAAACGGACCAAACTTCAGTCAGGAGCACAACTGAGATAATCCATCCACAATACGAGGTTAGTCATTAATATACAGCAACAACATGGGAATAGAGCAGCTGTGATAGAATACAGCATTAATGAATCAATGGTACAGAAGTGGAGGACGCAAGAAGAATGAGTTGAATAAAGTTTGATTTATCTGACTGCTTTGTTTCGCTTAATGTGCCTTATAATCCCGTGCACCTTATGGTCCGAAAAATACATATTTGGCTTTTTTATTTGGCACACTGCAGTTTAATGTTGCAAAGCACCTCTTTTTAACTTCAGTGGATATTATAAATGGTTATGCTCAGGATATGTCAGCCCATTTCTACTGGAAATGCATTTGGGTTAAACTTTCAGCAAGGAATTTGCATTTGCACTGTTAAATTTTGATATAGCTTTAATGCATCAAAAAAAAACAGCTGCTTGTTTAAGTGAAAATAAATGGATGGGTTTTTTCTTTTTGCGCTAGTTGTGGAGTTGTATTTTGTCTCGCATCAATTATATTGTCAGTTATATCGTTATCGCAAATTTTCAAATACATATGGTGATAATTATTTTTGGCCATATCGCCCTGCTCTAGTCTTTAACTTCCCTTAAGTAGAGTGGCAGTGGATGTGGGTTGGAGATGCAATGAGCTTGAACCTGCAGGCGACCATCTTCACTGACCACACCATCTGTGACGGAGGACCCATCTCTCCTGTTGTCCTGCAAGCAAACAATCATATTTTTTGGAACATGAACTTAATTGCTTTCTTAAAATATTTTTTTCTGCATTTGGTATAGAACAGACTCAAATTTAGACAATCTCAGGCTCCCTCCCCACTGGAGAGTTGACATTCAATGTCCCAATTGTCAGTCTGGATAGCCCTGACCACCAACCAACACTGTTACGAGTTCAAAATATTGGGGATGGATACAAGAGGAAAACCAAAATAACAACACTGGTCCGGCCGGGTCAAGTCAAAACGATGATTTTAATGCACACGTGTGGGAGATGAATACGGCGCGCCGACAGCATCGATCTCTCACCGAAAACCACAGAACAATAGTTTTTATGAACCTCAGGGTATTAGAACGCCCCCTCATGCGTAAAGTAGGTACAATACAATCAATGTTGACAACTTTTAACACATTAAAAGAACATCTTCCTCTTCCCGAGGCCAGATCCTTCCCAGTAATCTTCTAACTCTGCTTATCCCCTGGAACAAACAGTCTCTCCTGCAAGCACAATCAAACAGCTACAAGGCCTTGCAAACTGTTTTCTAAATATTTGAACTCTCCCCTTCACATGAGTTTAACTACTGCTTGTGTGTGTGCGTGTGTGCCTCGACCTCAGCATTCACTCTGTCTGTAAGGACAGAGGCCAACTCTTCATATGTGGAATAACCTAACTGAAACCATACAGCTAATATGTTGAATAAATGTTCTAATCAAATGCCACTACTCAACGCTTAATAAAAGAATATAAATGAATAAAGGATAATGATGCATAACATGGTATATGTGTTTTGTAAGCGTGTGCGGCCTTCTACGCTCTGAGCCACTTCCCTCAATATATCAGTCAGACATCCCGCTGACTGTAGCTTTTAACCCTTACTGACTTGAGCACAACTCCATAATAAGCACCAGGCGGCAATATGTATAAAGATGATCATGGTTACACCTGCAATGAAAGATTATATGATTATACTAACACCTGTAAATAGAAGATTAACATGAGGTTATAACAATCACTGTCATCCAAACTAATGTAATGTCAATAGCTTCAATAAATGCTTTAATGTAATGCTTATTATATGATTCTGATGCAATGATAAAATAACAGTAAAATATATTTTCTCATGACCTCTGGATTACTCCAGAGGTCACCACACTTAGTTTTGTGTCACTCCTCGACCTACACAGCCACCTCCATGTCCATTAATGGCATCATGGGCCCCGGAACCACCGTTCCCAGGTCCACTGCCCTCGCTCTGACCCTCTCAAGCCGTCCTCTGGCTCAGGAATGAGTCAACAACCTCAGGTGTTCAAAGAGGCGTTCTCACCCCCTTACCCCGTTGAAATCCCCCTTACACTCGTCAGACACGTCGTCTGGTGTCCGTGCCTTTCTCTGTAAGAGACAGAAAACCAAAACACCGCCCTACCTAATCTTCATAATCTAACTTTATTGTTCATTGTTCTTTCAGTACTGCAAATTTGGTTTAGAATATCATGTTCAGGGCTCTCTGACCCAGCAACTTATTCTAACCATAATCTATGTGTGTGTAAGCGTGTTTGCATTTACCCCTCTGCACTCAAGGCCAATACCTACAATATATCAGTCCGGACAATCACGCCGAACGAAGCTTATGACCTTCAAGACCGAGCGCTAACTCATTATGAGCACATTTGCAATGTGTGTATGAAAATTATTAGAACCACTCATTTTAATCAAAGACAGCAAAAACAAATTAACCATTTCAATTCTAACATTTGCCCCCTTTTCACAAAAAACATGTGTTTCCTTTAGCCTACCGTCCCAGAGTTTCCTCTCCAGTGTGATACTCAGCATCTCGTGAACACAGGCATTTTATCTTCTAAACGCTATTCAGTTTATTTAAATCATTAACGCTCAAACATGGAAATATTGATATATGCTTCCCAGTTGCTCCCTAAAAAATTCTGGGAACAATAAGGTCATTATCAGCTTAAGTTTTACCATACCGACATTATTAAACACACAAGTAAAGTCATAAAAATGTTCATAACACCATTGTTTTATGTTAAACTTCCCCCCTTTTGACACAATCCCTTGTGTCGGATTCATCCGAGCTAGAAAATTAAAAGAAAAGGTTAGTGACATCATATCTCAGAAAGTATCAGAAATTCTCTTCTCCCGTGTTGTTGCTCCAGCCTTGTCTTCCTGTGCTAGGGAATGAAATCAATTTAGTTATCATGATTGACCTGTTACACTCCGGGCTCCGCCCAGAGCCTGCATCCGCAGAATTGCCTAGAAACAAAACCTGTATTAATATGAACTTCACATATAAAACGCCTTTCTAAATTTTTATTTCCCCCTTGTTTTCCCTCGCTGACCACAGCAGGGGAATCTATGTCTTGATTCAGCCATGAATCCAGCTCACCTGATTCATCACTGAGCCCAACCGTCACTGGCATCTGATAGTGTGGCACTGCATCTTCTTCTCTTAGTGTCACTATTTTCAATCTGTTAATTACAATTCTTGAACATGAAGTAGACTGTGTTTATAACAAGTCAATACAGCTGTAAATGTGGCCAATTATCAATCAATTAACAGTCAATAACAAAATCATAGCTTTTATTTTATGCATGTTTAAGTCAACCACTTACCCAGAGGATCCTCAATCCCAGAAAATTTCTTCTCCACCTTTAATACTGTCTGTCATCCGTCCATGCCCTGGCAACTGGGCTATCCAGAGCTGTATCATTTTGAAATATACATACAACAAGCCAAACCATACCTTGGTCACACCAACCCCTCTCTCCACCCTGAGGATGTCCAACGCCATCCTAGTCTGGACTGTGAAAGGTGACTTTAACGCCGACTGTTTCAACAATCCAGTTTACTGCCTTCCCTGGTCAGGTTAGCCAATGTCTGCACACTAGTATAAACATAATCAACATGGTCCGCATTATATTGCATGTTATTTCACAGTATTATAGACTCCAAACCTCCATCCTTCTGTGGGTCGCTAAATTACGTTTATCCAGAACTCCGTTCTGTCTCTAAATTTTGGAGAATTTTATGCTTGTTGTCAAGATTTGAAGAACCTTGAGTTGTTAAGTTCTCCCAATTCTTTCGGTCCTTTGGGCTAAAGGAAGGACACTGCTCGGTGTATAAATGCTTGATCGACCATTACTTTATTCCATACAATTCAACACTTTTAAGCATAAACCATCGTAAAAGCCTAAACATGCACATTCTTTCTCTCACACGGCGCCTAAGTAGCGGCCTTGGCTCCCGTTTTATCTCCTCCTGATGAGATGAGGCAGAAAACCTCTCCGGTATATTCTGCTCTCTTCTAATCAGACAAATAAGGTCATAATTCTCTAAAAACAGTATTTCTTATAATTCCCCGGTATAATGCATTATAAAACAATATCATTCATGCACAATAAATCAGCAGTCCAATGTAATACAAATCAGTTTAAACAAGTGTAATAGTTATCACCTTCTTTTAATCCAGGAGAACAATGCAAACTAAAACTACATAATAGTTTCACCATCTAGTTTCACAATATAATAATCTTACAATTCCCCCTTTGTGATCTCTTTTTTAAAGAGATCACCTACACCTCATAATCCAGTTTTGTGAGGTCCATTGCTTTTTTTTGCTCCTAAATCTAAGGTCCTCTGTCCCCCTTTAACGAGTGGAGTATAATGACTTCTATGTTAGCGCATATCAGATGCAACACAAACTAAATTTACAACAACAACCCAGTTTTTAATTATAAGAATTCAATTCAAATCTATGGTTTTATCACCCCCATCGGGGCTTACCTTTCCCACTACTGATAATATTTCTCCCTCGAATATTGGCAATTGCCCTCCTTTGGTGGCGAAAAGCTGTTGGTGTGGTCAAGCGGGTGCTATAGGAAACAAAAGCTCAGGACAGAACAGTTATCAGTCATGTACTTCATACAGAATTTGCATACATTTTGATTTCATATTGATCCTCTGAGTGTAGTGGTACATTTCACCTGAATTTGTCAAAAGGAATTTTATAAAATACACGAAACACAATAGGTTTTCTTTCTTCACTTTGCTCTTGTTCTTATGCAGCGCCACATCCTATCACATGGCCCTGTCGGTTATATTCTACTTTTTAAATTTCTGACCGTTTCAAGAAAGAACCTAATTCACATGGACCAGTGTTTGTTATTACATATCTCTTATTCTGAATGTGAAGTTTTCCATTTCCCTGATAATCATGCATTTTATTAAAGTTTTGGCTTTTTCTCCATAAACGTTAATTGACTTTTTACAGTGGCCTGCTATGGTTAATAATAACATGTTCAGTCATTAGTAACATCAAACCTTTCCTTCACTGTAGCCTTTGACATTCCCCAACATTTTTAAGGTGGATATAATGTAATGACTTTAATCGAAACACAACTAATAAAACACAATTTTCTTAATGCAAACATCAATAACTCAAAATTAGCAACCAAACGGTTAAGTCCGCAGCTCCACACTCTCATGTGAAGCTACATTCTCCCCCTCCAGTCTCTGTTATCTTCCTACAAAAACAAGGCAAGACAAAACATCCACCCTTCTCTCACAGGCTGGGTGAATTGTCTGTCGACATTTATTAATCCTAAAGTTGGTGCAGTCTTTATCTCAGTCTCAAGTCAGTCCATCACAGTCCAGTTACATGCATACATTCACACACATTCGTACCAGATATTGCTGATAATGGAGTCTCACACGCAACCTATTCGAGTATCCATCACCAGCAAGATGACGCCATCATTTTAAAGGAAACAATTCCTTGTTTTTTAGACTGGATTGACTCGCTGCAATCCTTATAGACTCAGGACTTCTCATGTGATCAGTGTCCCATATAAGTGAAGTTCTCCCAAGCCCATTTTAATCATGGAGAAAAACACTTTGCGACTGTTTTCAGTAAGAATATTTTATCGAGCTTTAAAGTTCAATCTCTCAGGCCTGGATTAAAGAGCTGATTTGTTAAATCAGGAACTCTCAAAATACCAAAATATCACCACCGGTGGATCACACCTCTCAGATTTTCTTATCTCAGTGCACTGTAACAAAAGCAAAAACAAACGTCACCAATAAAATACTAATAAAATACCAAATACTGGGGCCCGTTGCAGACATGTCCACGCATAGACCCATCTCTCTCTCTCTTAGAGAAAGAAAACAGGCGTGAGGTTCTGGGGGCGCTCCGTCTCTGGGCTGGGGCCCTGGCCGGGCCTCGGGGGCTCGGGTCCTGGTTGGTGTGTTGCTGGGGTTGTGGGCGGGTGGGTATATGGGGGCCCAGTCCTGGCGCAGGGCGCCGCCGGTGCATCGAGCCACCTGGGGGACTCTTCAACTGGTGGGGGAGGTTGTCACATCTTGCAGGAGCTTTCCTCTCCTCAGGAATTCTCTCTGCAGGAGGGGGAGATATAGGAGAGGTGGAGGAAGATCTCAGCCTGGGCGTCTATTGTCTTGTGTAGTCTGGAAGATGAGTGGATGATGGGGTGGGTGCAGTTTTCTCTGTAGTGGGGTCGGGTGGGCTGTCCCGGGCTCTGTGGGGCCGGGCGGCGCTGCTGCACTGGGCCCTGGTCCGGATGGGCCTGGGCCCCCTTTCCCTGGCGGGTTGCAGAGCATGGGGGTGCCTACTGGGGTCAGCGGGGGAGCTGGCCCCAGGGAGGGGTCACTTGCCCCTCCCTTTCTTCCCTCCCCATCTCCAGCTGCCTCCCTCTTCCCGCTCCACCACAATCACCCACACATGCAGGGCCTTGGGGTAGGGGTGTGTCACCAGGGTGCAGAGGAGGCATCCCCCCCCTCTGTCCCCTTCTGGCTGCCTCTGCCTCAATTTTATCTCACAACTTAGACATTCACATTACTCACACTCTCATAACACATACATATAGGATCTTGGGGGTGGGCTCACAACACGGACTCCAAATTACCATCAGGGTGTACACCGCACCCCTGGCGTAGTTGCCCACCTCTCAATTTTAAATACACGTAGACATTGAGGGCTATCAGGAGGGGCTATGCGCTTACCTGCTGCTCTCTGGCAGGTAGCTCCATGCCCTCCTGGGTTTTAATTGCACCTTAGAACACATATACATCAACACTACATATGAGCGGGTAGAGGGAGGTTTGGAGTCTTCTCACACCCCCGGTCTCTGCGGCCTGCTGGAGCGGGGGGGCTAGGAGGAGGAGTTGGCCGTCCGACTGGGGTCTGGTGTGTGGGGCCTCCCTGCTGCTGCGGAGTCGGGGCAGTCTGCTTCTCCCCACTGCAGGGAAAAGGGTAACACCACCTGGGTCTGGGTGCACTTTCCCCCTCCAGGGGCAAGGGTACCTAGACCCGGTTCTTAGAGTACGCTTGGGGAGTGTGATTGTGTGTACAGCGTCTCTTTATGTCTGTCTCCACGTTGGTTGAGTGTGGAGTAATTGCCTATGAGAGCATGAGGGTGGGAATGGATGTTTGTATTTGAGTGTGCCTGTATGTCTGTGTCTATATGTCAGGTTGGGTATCAGACGCCACCTCTCTGGGGACATCTCAGGCCCTCCAAGGTTTGGAGGCCTATCTCCCCCCACCACTTCCCCTGCCGGTGGCAGACGCCCTCAGACATCGATGCGTTGGTGGTTCTTTGTGTCCGGGGGTGGGCGTCCGGGTACACACCGGCTCACTCCTTGGTGGCTGCTTATCCGGGCCTGGAACCTGGGGCTCGCTCGGGCCACTTCGGGGGTGGGGTGCCTTCGGCCTCTCGGCCTGGGGCTCGGTCACTCAGGCACAGCTGGCTGCCGGCGGAGCTCACGGGCACGTCACTGCAACCCCCCCTGGCTTCTGCTCCGCGGCTGCTGGGTGACCCCTCATCTGGGACTCTCCTCAGCTCTTTCTGGGACAGTGGCGCGGCTGCCCCTCTGTTGGTCTTCCTTGGTCTCTTGTGTTCTGGGGGCCTCTGGATGTCTGGAGTTTTGATCTCCTCCATACCTGCTTCATGCCCTGGAGGATGGGACTGTGGCCCCCCACACCCTCTAGCAGATCATTACATTAAGGAACCTTTTAAATACAAGCGCGCTCATGCTCACAGGTGTACACACAGGTGATCACACACACAAACTACACCCTTTTTGGCTCCTACCTCAAAGCACACTGTGCGCTGTCGATCTTACGTGCTGCACAATAATGTTTAATATTAAGTATTTAGTGTTATATTCCCATATATCATTGTGATGTTGTTTATTCTATTACTCTCGTTTTCTTCTGCTTGTTTTCTTTTTTCTTTCTCAACAGGTGATCCAGGTGATCGATATATGTATTTTTTGTCTGCTTATTTTGTTGGTTTTTGTTTTTTGCCCTTTATCCCCGTCCCTCTTCTCCGCTGTTTTTTTTTTTTGTTTTGTTTTGTTTTGCTTTTTTCCCCCCTCTTTCTTTCTCCCTTTTCTTTTCCCCTGTCCCGTATCTAGCAAGTTAAAAAAAAAATAATAATAAAATAAAATAAAATAAACAATAAAAGGTAAATCAAATGGACCATTACGGCAAGGCTGGGATGGTCCATTTGGTAAAGTAAATCCGTTGGGCATCTTTCTTCGCCTTTAGACAACAATTCTGATGGCAAAAGAACCAAACGGGACAGGTTTAAAAAAAAAAAAAAAAAAAAAAAAAAAAAAAAAAAGAGAGAAAGAAAACAACCCAAACCTCACTCATAAAAATCGACCTAGTGTTAAGCAAAACCCAAAAATTAACCAAAACTTCACCACAAAGTTCTCCTAACTCCACGGACAATATCGTGTAGGAATACAGGTACCATAACTCCTTTTGCACTGAAAAACATGTTGGATTTACTTGATTCAATAGTGGACACCGGTTGCACACAAATATTTTGTATTGGCAGAAACTTAAACAACTGAGTTAAATCAACACAACTTTTCCATATTCAGTAAACCTGTGCCTTTTGTGTTCATAGAACATGATTGAAACATATTCAGATCAAGTAAGTTGAGCTCTTGGAATATTTCAATCCTTCACAATTCTGTCAATTTATTTCAACACTATTCAATAACACTTATATAAATACTACTCGGTCACTTAAATACTACATGTTGTCTTCATATCACATACTGTTTAACAAAGTCTAGGTCCCGGTTACCATAAAAATTGAATGGGCCTACAACAACTACCATCCTCCTATCTTTATCCTGGTTGCAGGAGGGCTGGGAAACAACCCTGAAGAGATAGGTTACTAGGCGGGGACGGCTCGCCAGTTTATCACATAAAAACAAACAACCATTTACACTTACATTCACTGGTAATTTAGAATCATCAATTAACCTAGCTCTAATAACTGCATGACTTCTACCTGTGGCAGGAAACCAGAATACCCAAAGAGAAACCACTGCAAACTAGCCAGACTGTGGACTTGAACCCAGGACCTTCTTTTTTTCTTCCAGTGTGTTCCTGCTTTAATTAAGTCTCCATCACCAACATGTGGTGCTCTGAAATAAAACTCACACCGTTAATTCAACATTTTCACTCTGTACCACACAGGCTGTGTGAAGCACAGTAAACAATTCAGTCGAGGCCCTGAGCCATAAACAGACATTGTTTTCATAACCAAACTGCTTTAGACCCTGTCCCTTAAATCTACACAAATGCCCTCTGGGTGACATGAAACGCATTTACCAATAAACAATCAATGGCTTCTTGTTGTTGTGACAGATTCTGTGTTTGGATGTTTGTGTGCAGCATTTTTTCTTTTTTTTTTTGCGTATCAGCATAAGCATTTGTTAGCAAAGCATTCTTCATTGCATCAGCGCATGTGTGTGTGCGCATCACTCTTCATTGCACAAGCGTGTGCATGTGTATGTATCACTTCTAATGCCTCAGCATTTCGATTCAGGTGTGTGGTTGTGTGTGTGTATGTGTGTGTGTCATTTCTCACTCAATCAACGAGTGCACATGTGTTCATGTGTGTGTTTCTCTTCATTCTGAGTCAGTGTATATATATGTGTGTGTTTGTGTGTTCATCACTTTCCTGTTCTGGTGTCTTGGGTAAACCACGGCCTGAAGCGTGCCCTGGGGTCCTGCCCTCCTCCATTTCAGCCTGTTCGCCACCCTTGCTGCTGTTCAAAGTTCAGTCTGTCCTGGTTCTGGCCCCAAATCAGGCAGTGCTTTTCTCCAGTGTCCATGTTCACCGCAGGTGAAACCTGCATCTTCTCCTTGTCCAGCTCCTCCTGAGCCATGCTCAGTTTCTGCTCTGATGCCTTGAGCTCTTACTGAGGACAGAAACCTCAGAGTCTTTTCCGTACACGTCAGATTGAAGTTTATTGATGTTTTCCTTGCTTTGCTCCACGGACTTCTGCACCTCTGCTGTCCGGCTCTTCTCAGAGGTCAGCTCCTGGCTGAGCCCCGACACCTGTGCCTTCAGCTTATTTTCTTCTTGTGCTTTTGTCCGTTCTGAGGTGCCTCCTGACCTCAGTTACTCCTCCTGTCTCTGGCACGCCTTTTTTGCTGCCGTGTTGGTCCATCACTGTCCTGCACAGTGTTAATGCAGAGTTGTTAAGGTCAGCATTCTGTTGCTCGGCCTCACCTTTCATCCGGGCTTAATGGGCGTCTCGTCACAGCTCTGTCAGCTGAAGCTGTCTCAAAATCTCCCCCGTGTAGTGAAACGAGCCTTGGGTTTAACGCGCTCCGTCTCTGCTGCATGAGATCGCTTTCCTGCAGCACTGTTTACATTTTCAGGTTGTTGTTGTGGGTCCAGCTGCTGCAGCGTTTGGTCAGGGTCACATCAAAGATGGCAGAGGGGAGAGCAGGAGTCCAGGTCAGCCTCGGCTTTCCGGGCTGGCAACGCAGCCTGCAATTAAACATAAAGAGATAAAACAAAACAAAACAAAAACAGACGAACAGGAAAATGATGTTGTTTTGGCTGTGTTATTCAGAGAGGGGAGAAACACCGGGCCAGGCCCTGTGTCAGCCTTCTCTCACCCTTTTGTTTTTTCTCACCGTATAATCAACCCACCAAGTTGACAGGACAACACAGGTACATGTTAAAATTCTTAGGATCGTGTTTAAAAGCCCAAAAAGCAATTTCCTTCCTTCAGTAATCACTTATATTATTCAATCAGCAGAAAACATCTCACAATTTGACTCTTAACCACTAAATCTGTTGTTTCAACACTGGTTGGTCATACCAGTATCTTTCTTTTTGAAGTTAAGTTGTTGTCCTGCAACCCAGAGAGTTTATTTGTTAGTAGTGGATAAACTTCATCATTAAAACAACAGGTGTCTGTTCATTTTCGCTGCTTTAACCTTGCTGGAAAATCTTCACATGTTCATGAGTGTAAGCTGTTTCTTCATTGCATGTGTGTGCGTTTGTAGGTGGGTTATTTTAACTTGCTTCTCCAGCAAGGCATTCCTCTAACAAGTGCCTTTCTCATACATTTCTCTGGTTGTGTGTGTGTTTTTATTTTGTTTCCCAACTTTTGATTTCCCACCTTAAATAACAGCATTCCTTGTCTTCAGCCAGGAGTTAGGGCTTGCTCGTGAGATTCAGGGACACATGGTGCTAACAACAATTTAGCCAAAAACTTGCCTGAAAATTTCCAGTGATGGTAACCGATAACCGGATGAGAAGATGTCTTTTAAGCTTCTTCTCAGGGTGGGGACCAAGTAAGAGGTCAAGGCTGTAAAATTTTGAGCCAGTCTGTCGTCCTAATCCTGTTAATCTATCCTTTTTCGCTGTACTCAGGTTTCCAGGTTGAGAGAAATCCACCTGTATTAACACACTAAAACATTCAATTAGTATTCCATTTCTGAAAACCGCCATTCACTTCATCTACCTAGATTTTACTCTCTCTCTGTCTGGGTGCATACTCCACACAGTCTGGCAGTTGCCTTTTATGGGCATGCAGAGTTCCTGTCACACACACACACAGCTACTCACACCCAGCAGCTGCAAAGTTGTCTTCACGGTATCTATCCGCACACTTAGCCACAATCATCCGCTCCTCAATATCAATGTATAAAACCAGTATTACCCCTAGAAACACACACACCCTCAAGAATTCACTGTATTTAATCCTTTATTCATACTCACTGAGACAAATGCAATTCATGTAAAGAAAATCCCCTATAGGTGAAATTTCAATTTGGCACGGCCCTGAAATAAGCATGCCCTTTATCTACACAAAATTAAGTTGCTACACCACATATAGTGGTGAAATTCATGCTTAATCACACCCTATATAATGATAGAACCAAACAGTAAAGTAAATTAAATGTAAATGCTTATATTATTCAACTAAAACAATAACCACTTAAAGATCTTATAAAATCATGCTTCACACCGCAAACATGATCCAAATCATTTTATGATTTTATCATTACAAATACAATTTTCTTTAAAGTCTGTCTGTAAGTACAAATCAATTTAAACTTTTCACCAGACTTATGTTAAACTGCCCCTAACAAGTCCACTTTATTGCGTGCTCATAGATTTTTTTTATCAGAGAGATTCACCAAATGTACTTTGTTTAAGCTTATTGCTCTGTCACGCTCATTAGGCTACGTTCACACTGCAGGCGAAAGCGCATCAAATCCGATTTTTTCGACCCTATGCGACCCGTATCCGATCATGGTATGACAGTGTGAACGGCACAAATCCGATATTTTCAAATCCGATCTGGGTCACTTTCGTAAGTGGTACTGAATCCGATACGTATCCGATGTTTTAGAAAGCGACTGCTGTGTGAACGGTCAGGTCGCATTAAATCCGTCTTTTACGTCACTGACACAAGACAGACGCCGATTATCAGCGCCGGAGAAGCGCCCGATAGGACATCGCGAACGCTTCCTGGCCATCCAGTGTAGATGTTAGTGAAACTGTTGGGAAGACAACGTTGGAGAAACGTGAACATTTTATTTGTACTGTATAATCTGCAGAATCTGACAGTAATCTGCAGCTATCCTTTGAAGCACCGCTCCTCTAAAACAGCAATAAGGATAATTATTAGGTTATATACATTATTATGTAAATAACAAAATAACTTAAAGCAAAAATTGTGAAACGTAAAGTCCGAAGTCTTTATTTTAAGGGCCATCAGTCAAACAATATTGTTTGCTCTGGGTCTAAACAGCACCTTGTGTGTGACATCTTCTTTTGCGCATGCGGGCCGCTTTGAGCATTCACACTGGAGAGCGTTTGCTGTCGCATTTTATGTGTAGTGTGAACAAGCAGACAAAAAAATCGGATTTGATCAAAAAATCGGAATTGAGCATTAAGACCTGCAGTGTGAACGTAGCAGCTCATGACTGCTTAAAGCCTGTGTCTGGAGTTGACCACAGAGGCAGAACATCATTCAATCCTCCACGATGGCAAACTCCACTTTCTCTGTATCAAGATAGCTCATACTCTAAATACACCATACATTATACTAAAGCCAAACGGTAACTTGATTTATCAAAAATATCTATCTATGTGTTTTCAAGCTGAGAGAAAAAGAAACTCAACCTTTTGTATCATCATGTATACATTACTTGAATCAAAAGCATTTTCAAACTCTAAAACATCCAGCTTTGCATCACAATATGCCAACCACAGCCATTAATCACATATTCACAACAATACACTTCTCATGAGGTTTTCACCAAAATCAAAACAGACCTTTACCAGTAATTTCAGTGAGCAGACTTTTAATTTTGTCAATGTCCAATTTGGCACACTTCGGAATAAATCAACAGGTAGTGCCTCACCTTTTAGATGTGACCAGTCTGCCCACTCACTTCAGCTCACTGGCTCGCGCCTGTCCGTTCGACCACCTCGGACCGTCCAAGCCTCCAGATTCAACTTCCACCCCAATACCTCAGGACGAGCCCCCATAACTGTTATGAGTTCAAAATATTGGGGATGGATACAAGAGGAAAACCAAAATAACAACACTGGTCCAGCCGGGTCAAGTCAAAACGATGATTTTAATGCACACGTGTGGGAGATGAATACTGCGCCGACAGCATCGATCTCTCACCGAAAACCACACAACAATAGTTTTTATGAACCTCAGGGTATTAGAACGCCCCCTCATGCGTAAAGTAGGTACAATACAATCAATGTTGACAACTTTTAACACATTAAAAGTAGAGATGGACCGATCCGATATTACGTATCGGTATCGGTCCGATACTGACGTAAATTGCTGGATCGGATATCGGTGAGAAATAAAAAATGTAATCCGATCCATTAAATATCAAAAAAGCACCTCACAAAACTTGCGACACGGCGTAACTCGGCTCATAACCGTAGCATGTCGGAGCAGTGTGCTCACGTGATAGAGCGGCTGTGTGTATTTGTAGCCTCGCTAGCAAACCAGCATTTCATCTCCGAGGAAGTTATCCCAGAGAGAAGTAAAGCAAGTGTGTAAGTTCATCTCTGAATGTTTGTAAAGCGTACCTACGTTAAGCTTAACAACCGATATATGGAGCGACTGCCTCTCTCTCCCTCCCTCTCCTGCCGCTACTTCATGAAACTGCTTAATGATCAGCTGATCGGCTTTTCTGTCGCGAGTCCGTCTCTCTTCTTTGTTTTTGGCTCACTTTGCACCAGAAAGAGGAAACCAGCGGCTGAACAACAGCAGCACGTTTAACCTTGATAAGCTGTCGTTAGAATTTATTTAATATTACTTTCTAGACCAGGATCCTTTGTACGTAGCTGACGGCTGGTAACTGTGCAGGGGCGGATCTAGCAAAGTTTAGCCAGGGGGGCCGATAGGGCATTAACAGGGAAAAGGGGGCACAAAGACATACTTTTCTTTCTTATTCTCATTTAAAATGTCTAGCTTTTAATAAATAATTATCTGAATCTTACACCCAAAGTTTTAATCTGATGTAAAATGTGTAGAAGTCCATTACTGTATATAGTAACTGTTAAGTCTAATATACCCTAGTAAGCTATAGTACTTTTTCCTTTGGGAAGATACCATCTGTGCAGTCTGCAATTCTGTAGAAGAAAGATGTTGAATCTATTTAATTATTCTTGAAAAATAATTTATTTCTGTGCATTTTTTTTTCCACACTGCATCAAATTAAAGTTGATTACGTTGATTAAGCATCATGAGGTGGGGGGTGGTTCCCTTTTTTTTTTTTTTTCATGGGAGTTTGCAACCCTATTAGTTAGGTTGCTTAATATTTCTGCTAAGTACTCTTTAAAATACCAGAATAGGAAGGATGGAGTAGGTTTAAGTTTATTAGATTGATCAGTATTGCTGAACTATGAAATATTTTGGGTGCAGTGTATTTTTTACATACAGGTATAACAGAATAGCTTTAGTGTTGTTGTTTATTTAAACTTGAGTATGAACTTATACAAAATGCAGCAAGATATTAAAAAAACAGTTTTATTGATTAAAAAACACACTATATCGGATTAATATCGGTATCGGCAGATATCCAAATTTATGATATCGGTATCGGTATCGGACATAAAAAAGTGGTATCGTGCCATCTCTAATTAAAAGAACATCTTCCTCTTCCCGAGGCCAGATCCTTCCCAGTAATCTTCTAACTCTGCTTATCCCCTGGAACAAACAGTCTCTCCTGCAAGCACAGTCAAACAGCTACAAGGCCTTGCAAACTGTTTTCTAAATATTTGAACTCTCCCCTTCACATGAGTTTAACTACTGCTTGTGTGTGTGCGTGTGTGCCTCGACCTCAGCATTCACTCTGTCTGTAAGGACAGAGGCCAACTCTTCATATGTGGAATAACCTAACTGAAACCATACAGCTAATATGTTGAATAAATGTTCTAATCAAATGCCACTACTCAAAGCTTAATAAAAGAATATAAATGAATAAAGGATAATGATGCATAACATGGTATATGTGTTTTGTAAGCGTGTGCGGCCTTCTACGCTCTGAGCCACTTCCCTCAATAGATCAGTCAGACATCCCGCTGACTGTAGCTTTTAACCCTTACTGACTTGAGCACAACTCCATAATAAGCACCAGGGGGCAATATGTATAAAGATGATCATGGTTACACCTGCAATGAAAGATTATATGATTATACTAACACCTGTAAATAGAAGATTAACATGAGGTTATAACAGTCACTGTCATCCAAACTTTAATGTAATGTCAATAGCTTCAATAAATGCTTTAATGTAATGCTTATTACATATGATTCTGATGCAATGATAAAATAACAGTAAAATATATTTTCTCAACACACAATAATGTCATGAAAGCATCATTTTAAAAAGGTCTATGCAAACATGGCCAATAACTTTCATTCTAATGATGTGCAAAATGATTTGGGCACAAAACAAATTTTGCTGTTAGAAAACTTGCAGACTTCACTATATACAGTGTAAACCCTCTAAACTAAGTTTGGGGGATGTGATCTTTCAAGAAATGCAGACCAAACTGTTGTTGTTTGTTTACTTACACAGCATGTCTTGTAGAATTAACTGGAGTCACAGCAACAGCATAGTGCAGTCATATCTCAAGTCTAATAACAGAAGACAGGAAAAGATCAGTAAAGAAACAACTTTCCCAAACCATAGCAAAATTAAACAATAAGTAAAACAGGCTGATCTAAAGTATGATTAAAGTTCAGCCTGATTAATATAAATCTCACTGACAGTTGCTAATGTATTGGAAAACCAAAATACTTACCACTGAGTTGATTTCTTTTTGTCCAACAACAGGAGTGCTGGTCCCGAGCCTCAAAGACAGTAAGAAGCAAGCAGAGGGAGAAAAAAACAGAACATTTTTCAGAAACTGATTTCATCCTTAATGGCTGTGCAATCACGGGCGACCGTGGCTCAGGGGGTTGGGAAGGGCACCTGTAACCGGAAGGTCGCCGGTTCGATCCCCGGCCTCTGTCCTGGTCGTTGTGTCCTTGGGCAAGACACTTTACCCTACCGCCTACTGGTGTTGGCCAGAGGGATATGGCAGCCTCGCTTCTGTCAGTCTGCCCCAGAGCAGCTGTGGCTACAACCGTAGCTTGCCTCCACCAGTGTGTGAATGTGAGCGTAAATGAATAATGGCATTGTAAAGCGCTTTCGGTGCCTTAAAGCTCACAAAACTATTTCCACAACCACCAAACAGCAAATGAGAGCAGGCACACGGATTCCACACAAAGACGTAACACAGAGCGGACCCGACGCATCAGAATCAGCTTTGTCTTTCTCGGCTTTCTCACCCGATGATAACATCTTGAGCTGACGCTTCTCCAGGTTTGATCAACATATTCCATAACAAATGCTGGCACTATGAACATGCGGACTGATCCGCGAGGGAGAAGGACGGTAGTGACCTGGCATTTTCAAAACACATCTTTCATCCTTCCGCAGTGAGAAGCAAAACTTCCGGCTTACTTAGTATTTTCTAAATTAAGACAACTCAAATAAATTGAGTTTATCAGCATTTTTGCATAAAAAGTACTGGTAACTTTTGACCAGTTGGTCTTCCTCGTATACGAGAAACAGCCAATGATGCTGCCAAAATGCTGCTGTAACAAAGACTTTCTGAATCCTGCTTCTGAAGTCATGTGTAGGCAACTCCTCACAGGTTCTCTTGGTTGTCCTTTTGTGTATTGTTCTAAATAATAAAGAAAACCTCTAGGGTTTTATTTCTGCTTTCAATGTTGTGTTCAAATCATTTAATAAAAGTCTGCGTCACAGTCGTAGCCGACCCGAGAGAAAAGGACTCCAATGCAGGATGCAGATGGAGCACAGGGAACGTTTAAGTGACAAAGTTTATTTAGAAAACAAGTGAATGCAACAAGGCTATTCAACTGTGAACTAAGCAGCGAGTTTACACTTGTGCCGTGAACAAAGCCAAAACTATGGAGCACTTATGCAATCAATCTGAGCTAAGCAAACAATAAGTGAGATTTCAATTAATGAAACTGCAGTTCTGCGATTTGGGGGCCAAAGGGAGAGTCAGACTGGATGGAGGGTCCTGGGCAAGGGTCAGAGTCACTGAAACAAGAGTAACCAAGTTCAGGTATGGTTCCAGAAGAATGCTGGCAGATATTGGCTCTGAAAGTTCCTGTAAACTGCTTCCTTGTCGCAGGTGGATCAGCAGCGTGGAGGGGAGAGTGATCCGGATGAGTGGTAAGAAATCCAAAACTCCTGATGTTGAGGCATGCAGGTACAAGGGCAAGGTAATTTACTATGACGTTTACAAAACACAACAGTGGCCTGCATTAACTGTGGTTAGCTGCGAATCTGGCAAAGCGAAGTTGAGAGCGCTGGCCTTATAATTCGACAGCTTTATTACCCACAGGTGAGAGCAATTAGCAGGGACACTGTGGATCCTCCCAGAGGGAAACTGCCGGCTCAATGAAAGAAAAAAAGAAAAAAAACAAAACACTGGCACACAAACACACCCAGACCATGACAGGTACTGAAGTAGATCACCATCAAAAACTGGGCTCTCCTTTTTAGGTAATGAAGAAAAATCATGCTGTTGGATTAATCAAGCAGTGGGTTCATTTTGCTTACTTGTGACAGATAAGATGTAACATTCTTCTTCATGACTAGAAACTTGAGAACATTGTGACAAAGTGGGTAAGAACACCACTTGTCCATATTCTTAGTTAACATTCTTGTTTTGATTTAACCATATTTCATATGTAGTCTGCAATAGGCAAACATCTACTATCCCGGGTTTGTTTATGTTTTGCTTTTTTACAGATTATGTAACATAACATCTTGGTTTAAATCAATTCCTACAAGTTTGTTAAGTTAACATGTATTTATTTTAACTGTTAATTGGTTTTGTTTGAACTCACCTACCTGTGTTCTAGGAACAAAAGGAGGAAATATTGTTTTACTTCCTGCATTTATAGCTTCCTGGTTAATCTGAGGTCACAGGAAGAGACCAGGAGAAGAAGGGGGAGAATCCCTGTAATTTAATAAAGCTGATTTTAGAGTGTTAGTAGAGAAACAGGATTTGTTGTAAGATGTCTAGAGTATACCGTAGAGTTTTATTGCTAGGAAGAGTAGCAGTATAGGTCGGAGAATATGTTTGCCTTACCTGCCCTAATGGAATAGTCCAGGGTGAATTGACTATTTAAGCAGATGAACGCAGGTGTTCAGGAATAAAAAAACAAAACAGGTCAGTTTAGCTGTGTGCAGTTTGACCTTAAATCCGTTGATTTAATTGGTGAATAAATCACTTGCTACACTGGACAGCATTTTTCTCCTGCACTTCTTTGGCCACTTCAGTCAAGTCTTACCACACACACACTTTTATTTTCATGTGAATTTCTAATGTTTGACTGCTATGTCAAGGGATCTTCAGAAAAAGTCTGTGGTTAATTTGGAACTTTGCCTCCAGTTAAGAGCGTGTCAATCTGCAACATTATGCTCCTTAAAGATATGCACATGTTGCTTTTCATGTACAGGATCATCAGGACTAGTATTCAATGTATTAGTTACCTTTTGTCCCTTTTCAAAATAAGACTCCATACCATCACATATTTTGGTAAGTTTACTTTTAATGCTGGATCCTTTTGAGTCTCCAAGTACTTTCATTTTTGCAACCGTGGCAGCTATATTTGTTTCCAGCTCCAGTTGCTCCCGCTGTCAAACAAAATCATTATTACTGGTAGGTTTGTAGCTTAAACCTATTCGCTGGAACGTTAAAGGCAATGTGATTACACAGCAAGCAAGACACGAAGTAGGCAACGTTCTTTGTGTTACTCATGCATGAGGGAGGCCTGCCTGGAGCCAAGTGTCGTTCCACCTACTTGACCTCCATCAGACTCTCAGCCAGGTTCCCCATAGCACTCCTTTTATTGAGGTTACTTGAATATGCATAGGGTCATTAACATATGATGTATACATACACACAAAGAGTACCTTGCCTGTGGTTTTGTAAGTGCGTGTGTGTGTGTGTGTGTGTGTGTGTGTGTGTGTGTGTGTGTGTGTGTGTGTGTGTGTGTGTGTGTGTGTGTGTGTGTGTGTGTGTACTGCTGACCAAAAGGGTCATAAAGCAGGAACAACATCCTAGGTCATAAAGAGGGTAACCTCCCCACACCCAATCTATGGTTCACCCTAGATAACACAGTGAAGCCATACAAAGGGCAGGCAGTTTTACCACATCAGACCTTCACAAGGATGTTTGCCTGTGATAAAACACTACAGCCCCCCACTCAGAACCTCGAGAATCTGGGGAGGGGAGAACAAAAGAATTCCTTTCAACACACAGTTAAAGTACAAATGGTAAGAATAAAAATGACAAACATTTAACAATTCACTCTAACATTTCCCTCCTGTTTTGTGATTTTTATGCTCCAAATTATTCCTATGTAGTATATTCTCAGCCATGCACCTCTTGCTTAACATTTCCAGTGCAGGCGTCATTCATACACAGGCCTCTGTCATGTCATTCATTTCAGTCATTTCATATTGTTGTAAAAGTACATAATTAACAAATGTATCAGAAATCATTTTAGTTAACAGTGATCTTATACATGGTAAAATGCATCCTATACATAAGCAAACAAATGAATTGTTACTTTAATAGTTAAAATAAGAAAGCAACACTTCAAAAACACTCCAGCTTGGTGGTGCTCCTCCGCAAGACATGTAAATAGCATGTCTCTCTGTAGAGTGGTTTAAGCTCTATAGGGCGTCATAATTGTCTCTTCCAGATGTTCCCATCACTGTCCATAGGACCAGAGTCCAAATGTATGTAGAATAGACATTCAAACATACCAGTTGAGTTTGTTGTTTGTCAACATGGGTCTCATCTTCAAAGCTGCAGACCTCGTCAACACTCTAGATTTATGGCCTCTACCAACCCCCATCACCTCACTTCAGGCCTCCTTGTCCTGTGGGGGATACATATCCTCCATTGTCCATCCTCTGCAGGAAAACCCTCTGTGGAAAGGGTGCTGGATCCAGTTATCTTACTGCTGTTATGATCCCAGCAGTCTTCAGTGTGCTATCGTATGCACAGTACAGTGACACAGCATTAGGTGATGTTCATAGGAAACTGCTGTCATCACCTCCATAGCTCCTGGTTCCTGTGCTTTTCACAGAATCATGATGCCATCCTTGGACTCCGCCTGCGCTGTCGATGGAGCTTGGCACACTCCCCTCATCCTTCAGGTGCCCGTCTGTCGTCCACAATCTCCTCTGTTGGCCTCTGGAAAGCCCCCTTGGCACAGCTCTCATTCCAACGCAGCTTCGTGGTCCTTGCTGTGGCTCCAAAGTCTGATCTCATGATGGGTCCCAAACAGCTCGACCTTTGACCTCAACCACTGCCTGGACTGTCAGCTATGCCTGGAATGGGTTGCATCTCACTGGGCCTCAGAAGATTTCTCAGGAGATTCCTTTCAGCAATACTCTAACTGCTGCAAGATAGTTTCATGTAACTCTATAATTCTGGACCCCTCCTCTTGACGCATGGACACTCCCATGAGTCAACTCATCAAACCTAGATTCCTGTCTGAAAGAAAAAGGTCAGCTAGATCATGTCCCAGGCAACATCAGGGCGTCTCCTCTGGAGCAGCCTCGTAACCCTGCAATAAAAAGATGTTAGTGTGTTTTGCATATTAGGTTTGCTTAAAATCCGGCTCCGCCAGGAGCCTGCATACACACCATCATGGCCTGGAAAACAAGATCTAGAAGTCAAATCAACCTTCACGCTTATAAACAATTGTATAATAAGAGTAATAAAGCAGTCAACATCAACAGGACAAGTACCATGTGCAGGTTTTCTCAAATCAATAAACTGCAATTATTGGCATAATTTGCCTCGGACATGGATCATCCCATGTACTCAGTTAACATTAATGTAATCGGTGACTTCCCTTAAGCAAAGTCACTCCACTTAGCTATCACTAGGAGCTCAGTAGTGGCCAGCTAATGAGCCCCATATTAAACTATTACATAAACACTGCATCTCTCATTTGCTTTCTCATGTTACTTGTCCGTCTCTGCTGAATCCTCTACATGCACTCTTAGAAAAAACAACATTAACAACACACATAGATTCATCTGCACCTTTGTCAGGTGGGGGTTAACTTCGCACAGCGATGTCAGTCAGTCTGTCAGCTTCTGTCCGCTTTTACCAGTCAGTCAATTTATTTTCTCTCACACATTCATTCACGCATTCATTCATTCTTTCTTTGCTGACGGTGGAAATTATTGTCGCATTTTCATTTCCACTTCTCAGCAAAATGACGTCATTTCAAAAAGAAAAGAATTTAGACTGGATTTTCTCGTTGAATCCTTTTGGACAGGAACTTATTTTCTAATTGTCTCAGATAAGTGACTTTCTCCTGAGCCCATTTTAATTTTTTGGAGAAAGTCAACAGTTTGCAACGGTTTCCTCGACATGTCGTATAGTGCTTTTGTTCCAGTCGTGCAGATCTGCTCAAACAGAGATTATCAAACAAAACTTTCAGTGCACTGTGAAAGTATCAAAATAAAAAGGCCTCGTTCAGTCATGACACACGCTCCTCATCACAGGAGGGTAAATCATACGATTAGCATGATTTATCAAACCATCATACTAATTGGCAGGCTCAACTTCACAACAAAAGAAAAATCATCAGCAAGATAAACTTCAAACCAACCATCAGCCACACAACACACAACATAAGCCTAATGTCTTATTAGCTATGAATTTAATCTGTACTTTTTTACTCATTTAGGCCAAAGATCTCATTTAGTTTTCCTTTTTAGTTTTCCTTTTTTTCCCCATCATCATAAAACATGTGACATGTTGTCATGCATTTTACAAAAGAAGTTTGTTCTTATGTATTCAGAATTGTGTATCTGGGTGCAGGATTCACTCGCACATCACAACAGGAAACTCAGTGTTTTAGAGTCTCCATTCTTACAAACTCCAACACTTCCCATTCACTCGTGCTAGAATTCAGTCACCTTTCATTAATCTAAGAACGATCAACTAATTTGCATATCAGCTATTAACCCACTAAGATGACAGGACAACAGAAATGCATGTTCAAAATATTATCACAAAAATAGAATTTCCCTCATACAGTAAATTACTTGTGCTGCATCAATCAGGCAGAAAGCATCTCCCAATTTACTAAATGAACAACTAAATTTATTGTCTGATCACTGGTTGGTCAAACCAGAATCTTGTTTCCCACAAAAATTAAACTGTTGTCCTGTAACCTAGAGAGTTAACTGTCAGCATTGGGTAAATTCAGCATTTGATAACAAGTCTCTGTTAAATTTATACTATTTTAACACTGATGAGAGATAACAAGCTGATTTTCATTGCATGTATGTTTGTTATTAGGCAGGTTTAATCAATGTGTCTGTGGAGCTACATCTCCAGCAGGGCATGTTCTTAAAGCTGCCTTTCCTACACACTTCTCTGCTATTAATTGATCATTTTCAACTAATGTGCTATGAGTCCACTGGTCTTTGCATCACACGAAGTGACTTGGACAAGATGATAAACAGACTCACATGCTCAAGATGGTGTCTAATCTTCATGAGCTCTCTTGTGTTTGTGTTAGTAGGGTTAATGCATGTTCTGCTTGTGTGTGTGATTTTGTATATGTTTCTTCTTGCAGTGTTTCAGATCCCTTCACAATTTTCCAACTTAAGCAGTCAGTAGTCAGCAGCCAGGTTTGCTAACCCAAATTTTGATTTCCCACATTAAACAACAGCTTTCCTCTGTGTCCTTACTTACTCTCACTCTGTTGTCTTCTCCCACTTCAACAGTCCAACAGCCGGCAGTTCTTCTTCAGCTTTGCCCTGTGTTCCACTGTCTCTTCTTGCCATTTTACTCCGAAAGTGTCAAATGTCAACCTCCAACAGTCTCCTCAGTTCTCCTCAAACGTTCTCTTCACATGCACAGTGAACTTTGCAGCTTGTTGGAAACACAGTGTCATTCATCAATCAGTCAGGATGATGGGTTTGCTCTTCTTCTCCGATGCTGTTTGTCCACACTGCTGCTGCTTGCTGGGTCTCTTTGCTCAGGACTTTGCTGCTCTCTCTTTATCTGCCATGTTATTGCTCTTTGGAACTGCATTCCTTGTCTTCAGGGAGGAGTGAGAGCTCACTTGTGAGGATGAGGAACACATGGTGCTGTACATAAGTTAGCCAGAAATTGCAGAAATTGGCCTGAATGTTTCCAATGATGTCAAACTATAACTTTATTCCGACTGCTGCATGTGGAAAACTGATCCAGGTCTGCTTTTCATCTGAAAGTGACAAAACTAAGACATTTCCATTATTATTATCATCCCTGCTTAACCAACACACAGAACTCTCCTTTCTTAAAGCAGAAAATGAGATTGTAGTTGTTCTTGGCTAATAAACACAAAACCTTTTTCCTATGATTTTTCATCTACAATGTAGATTTTGTCTCTTTTTTTACTCTTCCTTTCTTTACACTAGCTGGTGAACTGCAGAATCACCGCTCTCACAATTGGAGACAATTACGTTTACACAACGCACACACACACACACTGTGACGTCAGGCACATTCACACTCACTTTTTCATCTGCATAAATGAAACATATGGCTGATGATATGTGCCATGGTGATCCATAAGTATGATCACAAGTTTATTTAATTATTTTTCAACCCAACAAAGCAAATAAACAAGAACATGATGCTGATGCTATGAACACTCTACACACATGAGTCAAGATCCAGGAAAACTGCTGCGAAGCTGAACTCACGGATACGCTACATACTCGAGTTATCATAATTCTGTTTCTCTCTCTTTGATGAGTTCTCAGCCAGCTCCTGATCTGATAATGTGTAGCTTGCTCATCAGCTCAGACGAGACAGCAACGCAACCTCACACAGTGGTTGCGTGCTTTGCCCACAGTGGCAAAGACTTACATTTTCATATTCAACTCAGCTTCTCCATCATGTAGGTGTCAGCTGTTTCACACAGGGTTCAGCATACTAGTTGTTTTCACAGGTGTGCTCTATATCTCAACAACGGCTCATATTAGGATGACAGTTTTCAAACAGGACAAGTGCCTCTATGCACGTAATTAGGTAAAATATTTATCTATTTTACTTCATCTCATATGTCATTGTACTGACTTTGAGCAACCCTAAGCTTAATGCAGATTGCTTTTAACAACTGGTTAAAGTAATGGTCTGGAGCACAGGCTGTTGTTGATCAGGGAAATCATCTAAACATTTTGTGTCAGCAAGGGGTGGGGGAAGCCATTCACCAGAGCATAGCTTAACTGTTGCTGATGTGGGCTGGCCTTCTCCACACGCTCTTCAAGGCTGCTGTTTTCCTGAAAACTTCTAACTTTTGAGATTCTCCCGCGACAAGTTTATGCTCATGACAATTATGAGAATATAAATGGCTCGCGCTGCCGGGAGTGAATTCTTGCATGAATGTGTCATCTCCCTGTGAGGCAGTCTTACTTGCTCGGGAACCCATGATAACAACAACAACCGTGTCACAGACCGCCTGCTCCGCAGCATTCACACAAACACAGCAACACTCTTCTGGGACCCTAACCCAGTCGCGCGACTCAAAACCCAGTGAAGGGACGCTCGGGACACAAACCCAGGGCGATTTCAAAACCGGACACTCACCGGACGCTTGGGTCCTTGGGCGATTTTACCAAAACCTCTCTCTCGGGACCCTAACCCAGTTCTGGGACACTAACCCAGTCAACTCTTCCAACTTACTTGGCGTTGCTTAGCGTGTAATATCAGCCTCGGATCCCGCCGATCGTCATTCATCGAGGAAGAAAGACAGACAGCTAATCCACAGGAACTTCCTGGCTGACGTCGGTCTTTCAGCGTGTCTCCTCTCCCCTCGGTGAATGTCGACTCCAGGGATCCGGCTCGAAGGACCAATTAATGGTAGGTTTGTAGCTTAAACCTATTCGCTGGAACGTTAAAGGCAATGTGATTACACAGCAAGCAAGACACGAAGTAGGCAACGTTCTTTGTGTTACTCATGCATGAGGGAGGCCTGCCTGGAGCCAAGTGTCGTTCCACCTACTTGACCTCCATCAGACTCTCAGCCAGGTTCCCCATAGCACTCCTTTTATTGAGGTTACTTGAATATGCATAGGGTCATTAACATATGATGTATACATACACACAAAGAGTACCTTGCCTGTGGTTTTGTAAGTGTGTGTGTGTGTGTGTGTACTGCTGACCAAAAGGGTCATAAAGCAGGAACAACATCCTAGGTCATAAAGAGGGTAACCTCCCCACACCCAATCTATGGTTCACCCTAGATAACACAGTGAAGCCATACAAAGGGCAGGCAGTTTTACCACATCAGACCTTCACAAGGATGTTTGCCTGTGATAAAACACTACAGCCCCCCACTCAGAACCTCGAGAATCTGGGGAGGGGAGAACAAAAGAATTCCTTTCAACACACAGTTAAAGTACAAATGGTAAGAATAAAAATGACAAACATTTAACAATTCACTCTAACAATTACATTTTGTGATGCGTCCCAACCAGTCAACATGAGTGTCTTGTTCATCTTCCGGAATCAGTAAAATGAATGGATCATGAACTGCTTCAGCATTTTGATACAAATCATTCAGTTTTTCCAATTTGAACTGCACAGCTTTTGCTTCTTTTTTTTTTTTAATCAGTTCTTTACGGTGACCCTTTCTTTCGTTACGGTTTCCAAAAGCAATAACCCAACAGACCAGTTGCAGGAATCCAAAACATGGTAGATGTGTTTTATCAAGATTCATATAATACTGATGACGGATTTTTAGGCTAACCCACTTACCTCTCATCTTTTTTCCCCCTCACAAAACCGATAGATCCTCCACTTCTTTTAAATGTCTCCCAGCGCAATTCTTGGCATATTTTGGTTCCTGCAACTGCTCCGTCGGGTTATTGTCTCCCCAGAAACACTTCCCTTGTGCTTTTGGAATTTTTTTCCCCCCATTTCAGTTGCGTTTTGCGTTTTTGCGGCGTTTTTCTTATTGCGGGTGGTTTCTGTGTTTTCTTAAGTTGCGGGCCGTTTGGCCTCTCAGGGCAACCGTAGTTCTTTAACAAAATTCAAGGGTTAACGCGTGATATTAACCTGAGGTTTTCGCTCTTTCTGTGGTTTCCATTTTATAAGCACGTGATTTACCCGTCAGTTTTGCAGATCTTTTTTTTCTTCCAGTTCATGTGGCTTCTTATGTTTCACTAATTGTCACTTTCTCACATGCAGCAAACACAATATTATATTCCACAGCTTGAAAGATCGATCATATCCAATGCTTTTCTTACGTGCAAACAATGCGCAGTATCCACAGCGTCACAAGCTGTCAAAATCAGACCAGCTTCCTCCAGCTTGCCAAATCAAGCACATGCAAGCACACAACGCAAACCAATGTACCCAATGGACAAGCGGTGACACAAACTGTGTTCAAAACATTCAATAATACACCGAGTGAATCTGCGTGTCCTACCGCTTCTGATGTGTATGTTGCGTCAATCTTTTTCGTGTCACTGTGGCGGTGACGTTTCCAATAACTCCTTTGAGAACAGCGTCCGACTATCTGAAAGCTTCGTGACTCCAAAACGTATATCCACAAATCCTCTTCATTGTTCTGATGCATGCGATAAAACACATTTGAATGTTGGGACTTCCATCCGCAAATGTGGATGTGTGACGTGTCTCCAATGAGCCACTTAGTCCCATTTGTGTTTGCGTATTTATTTTAAAACAAAACAACAAACTTTGCGCTTTGATTCAAAACAAATGTACAAATGTATTAACTGACGTGCTAAAATGACGGTCAGCAGAAAAGTTTGCAACCAAACCACTCCCCCAACCTCCGTGTTGAGAACGTCAGGTAAATAACGTGCGACCCCAGGATGCAATTATCTGAGGTGCGGGGAAAATCTAAAGTGCCACCATAACAAATAAAGAAAACCTAAACATTCCCTTTGGCTCTTACAGTGAAGTTCAAGTCTTATTACTCTGGTGTAGTTCTTTTATAGCATAAATGTTAGCACTGCACCTTTAGTGAAAATGTGTAAGAGAACAAAACAAAAAGTTGTTAATTTGAGAACAATATTTTCTGAACAAAACATTTCATCTCTGCTGCACTCTATACAGAAATTAAAGTCAACCAATTCCTCAAACAACATGTTCAAAAAACCAGCAAAAACTGCAAAAATCTGCCCCACAACGCAAAGATTCAGCTCAAAACCTCATTACAGGTTTCTCATACTTTAAATGATCCGTCAGTTTTGGAATACAACTTATTTTCATCAAACTTAGCACTTTTTTTCTTATATAACTAGTATATTGTCTTTTAGAAATCAAAATGTAAACATAATTAAAGCTCAGGGCCCTGTTTCAGAAAGCCGGTTTAGAAAACTCAGAGTTAAAAATGATACTCAGGGTTGAGTAACCCCGAACTGTCCAACTCGGAATATTCGGTTTCAGAAAGGCTGATAACAATTAGTTCAATCAACGCGGAGTTGCTTTAACCCCAAGTTAAGCGCGCGCACGAGGATACATAAAGCCCTGATTAGTGGAGCACAGATTAAGCGAGTCACCATGGAGACGGAGGGAAAGAAGGCGCGGTCAATGTATTTTACAGCGCTTGAGGCCGAAATTCTGATGGCAGCATATGCCGATAACATGCATATTTTGCAGAAAAAAAGTAACACAGCCTCAGCTGCAAAAGAAAGGGAGCATGCATGGCAAAACATAGCCGACAGAGTCAATGCGTGAGTGTTAATTTAAATATTGATCTAGGGATTTCCACCCATTTAACACGTTATTTTATTATATTTAATTTTAGTGTTTATTTCATACATTTTATTTTGTGATGTGATGTGAGCGCAGGTGCAACCCAACAGGCCCCAAACGTTCCTGGCAGCAAGTAAAAATGAAATATAAAAATATAGTCCAAACAGGTAAGGTGTAATTGTATTATGAGCCATAGTGCTTGGTCTGTTTGTCCTATGTAGATCAATTGCAGTTAGAGGCTACATTATTTTTCTTTCTGTAAGTACTTATTGAAATTATCTGAGCACATTACAAGTACATATTTGCTTACTCAGTATGCTCAAATGTGACCCGTTATAGCCAACAGAAAAAAAGCGGAGGCCCGAAAAACAGGTGGGGGTCCTCCACCACCACCACTCACAGAGGCTGAGCAGTTGGCCCCAGCCAAAACAGTGGGCGCCCTGTGGCTGAAGGCATCTCTGCGGGGACATCCTCTGAGTCAATAACCCCGCAAGACACAAGTGCCTACATAAGAGGTAAATTCAAAATAATACATGATGTGCATACATCCTTTCTTCACAGTCACCTTTGCAGTGCTACTCATTCATTTGATAAACTCTTTACCATAATGAATTATTTTGTAGTGAAGTTATCTTCCTACTGATTTTGCCTTCCCTCAGTCTTGGTTGTCTTTGAGAGCATAATGACAATGAACTGTAAGGTGATTGGTATATGTTTGTTAATTGCCATTTGGTTCCTTGTAAGTTATAAGTGACCTGTATAAACCTCATATTTTATCAGTTGATGGTGATGGTGTACTGCATCTGGTGCAGCCTCCTGTTGAGCCAGACCAACATGCAGTTGTGAGTACTCTTAATACTCCACAGATCATATGAGTTTACAGTAGAACAGCAATGTTGTTAATTTCTCTACTACAGGAACTTGAAGAAACATTGACAGCTGTCACAGAGGAGGAAGCAACAGAGACACTTTATGAGGTTTACATCTTACAATGCAAAATATAACAATTGAATAAAATGTGGTACTATAATAAAACCATGGACTTTCTATGTCTCTAACAGAGTGATGATGGAAATGCAGAGGAAGAGGGTCCAGCCACTTCTCCAACAAACCTTTCCTCAGTAAGATGTTCAGCACTGATTTACAACCAACCTAAGTAGGCATGTACTATGAATGTCAATGCTATTTCCCGTGTTTCCATAGCTCCCTGTAAAGCAGCTGTATAAGAAATATTTGATCAAGAAAATAGAAAAATGCGACTTGGAAATGGAACACTTCAAGCAGCAGATCCAAAAGACCAAGATTGAGATTTTACTCCTGGAACATCAGTTAAGGGTGGGTGAAGTGGTCAGAGATGGACGAATTAATTCAGTGTTTGAACAACATACTAATATACTTATTAATACTTTGTGTACAGGAAATACAGGCGACCAATAAAGCCAGTTGAACAAAAAATCTGTTTATTCATCTTTCAACATGTTGAGGTGATGGGTCACAGGAAATGATTGTGACATATGGTGTCTCTGACTGCTCTTCCATCTTGTATGTCCGTGGGAGGGTCAGGATGTTCATGGTTTGGATCACTGCTGATGTTTGGTTCAGAAGGACAGTGTTCTCCTCTAATTATGGCAATGTTGTGAAGAATCACACATGCCACAATAATGTCACATGCCCTTTCTGGGGTGACCCTGAGTCTTTGAAGGCACTGGAACCGGGCCTTAAGCATTCCGATAGTCATTTCAACTCTGGCTCTTGTCCTGCAATGAGCCAGATTATATCGCTGCTGTGGGCCCGGTTCAGGGTCAGGGTAAGGGGTAAGCAAATAGGGTAAACATGGATACCCCCTATCACCAAGCAAGTAGCCAGTGAACTCTCCTAAGACAGAAGGATACACTTCAGTTCAAATGTCCCTGTAGCAATTGGTCTTTATACATTTTAAAGTATTTTCAACTCACCATGTCCAAATTTTGTGCTCAGTGTACATTCACGAAAAATTTGTGAGTCATGAACAGAGCCTGGCCACTTGGCTTCCACATTTGTGATAATGTTGGCAGCATCACATATGATCTTCACAGTGCAGAGAACACAAATTAGCATCCATTACTATAATGAAATAATTTGTTAGTTTGAAATGCTACAGGGAACTATGTACCTGTACATTAATGCTGTGGAAAGACTTCCTGTTCACATAGTCTCCTTCATTTACTGAAGGAGCAATGACTGGAATGTGAGTGCCATCTATACAGCCAATCACGCCTGGGAACCCTGAAAATAAATGTAAATTTTAAGTAGTAGTTCAAGTATCACCACATCATGAATTAGGTTTTGTTCATCCTGATACCTGCAATTTTGTGGAATCCCTCTTTGATAAATCTTGTGGGTCTATGACCGGGGAACACCACAAACGAGTACAGGAGACGTTTCAGTGCAACTGTAACATTCCTGACTGCCCGACAGACAGTAGCCTTGGAAACGTGCTCAGCGTCACCAATATTATACAGAAAGCTCCCGTTTGCAAAAAAACGAAGTGCAATACAAATAATATGTACAAAACTGAGAGAATGTCCGCGATGTGTCACATGAGCAATATAAGGCCTGACGATGTTATTCAAATAAATTATAGATTGTGCTGAAAAACGGTAACGTTCACACAGAAAATCATCAGGAAATGATAAAATGTCCAAACGCGCTCTAATCACTCTCTCCCGGCGGAGAGCTCTGCGGAGAATTTGGGCTTCAACATCTACTGGCTCTTCAAGGAAGGGGCACGCCATGTCTGACACTTCCTACAGTCAGATTTCCGACAAAGAGGCGGAGACAGTCAGGGTTAGTTGAAGTAAACCTGCTAGGGGGCAGGTTAGCTTCACGGAGTGTGTCGTCATAGTAACTCACTCAGAATTAATCTAAACTCGTTTTGTGAAACCGAAAACCCAGAGTTTTCGTTAACTCAGGGTGTACTTACTCAGAGTTTGCACTAAACCGGCTTTCTGAAACAGGGCCCTGACCTAAAGCCGACTCCATGGGTCTAAACTGACTGGAGTTTTTGTTTACGCACCAAATAACATCGGTCTGCTCTTGACGCTCAGTGGAAAAACAAACAAAGGAAACGTTCGCTGTTCAAGCTTAACAAATATAAAAATTAAAAATACACTTTTATAGTTGCGGTGGTGTTGTTTTTCTTGCACAACAAAGAACCGAAGCCTAAGCAATGGCTAAAACAGAGGTAAACAATTGAAACCCAAACACACTCCCGTTCATTTCAATACGCATGATCTGAGCATGCGCGGAATGCAAACGCTCCACTTTGATGGGTTCCAGCGACAGTGACGTCAGCGCTTTTGTATGAGAAGATCAAAGAAGATCAAAGCGCTGACGTCACTGTCGCCGCCACAGAAATGCTTAAATACCCCACTTTCACCTTCCTAAACACAGTTTCACTTGGAGCATTTTCAGAAACAGCGATTTGTCCTTGCAAACTAGTATTCTTTGAGAAAGGGAATACTTTTACATTTAAAGAATTCAACAAGCGTTCTTTTTTTTCTTTCGACACTTTGCATTAAGTTTTTAAAGAAATGTCACAGGAAAGATTAAATAATTCACCTTCTAACAGAGAGAATCGAGAGGAGTCACAAAGACAGAGAATGCAGGCAGGGTTTGAAACCATTGAGATGATGCTCCATGAGCTTCAGAAAAACCAAGTGTTTCTCCTTGAGCAGAACAGTAACATTGCTGCTGAGTTGTCCCAGGCCGAAAGCGAGAGAAATGAACAACAGAAAGAGAACACAAATCTCAGGACAGGTTTGGAAAATCCCGAGTGGCAAGTGGGAGAAGCTCTGTGTTTACTAATTAAAAATAATGAAGTAATAGAAAAACAGACCAGGGCAGAGATTAAAACCATTCAGATGCATCTGTATGAGCTTCGGGAAAACCAAGATCTTCTACTGGAGCAGAACAGCAGCATTACTGCTGAGCTTTCCATAGTTGAAAGTGAGCGAGATGGACAAATTAAAGAAAACACAGATCTCAGTCAAGAGAATGCAGATCTCAGGAAAGATTTAGAAACTCTTGAGTGCCAAATGGGAGAAGCACAGGGTTTAATAATTCAAAATAATGAAATAATAGAAAAACAGAGCAAGACAATTGTGGACAAGCAGAAACAGATAGATGAGCTTTATAAGGATTTAGAAATGAGAAGACAGATGGTCCAAGATCTTAAAGAGCTGGTCAGTATGAAGCAAAACGAAAATGTATTGGTTGACGTGAACAATGTTAGAGAGGAATGTCAGATTGCTGGTGAACCTCTGCAGCTGGAGAATCTTGCTCCTGAATCGGAGGCACTTGAGACTCCTGTTGCAAAACCAGTTCCTGACACTCATGAAGAGGTTCAGACTAGTGATTCGGGGCATCATGGTGCTAAACATCTACCTAAAGTAGGTTTAGGGCTTGCCACAGTGGGTCTTGTTGTTCCTGCAGTTTACTGGGCCTACTCAAAGATGTTCAACTGAAGTGAATGTCCCAGCTGTTATTTGTGGAATTGTGCTCATTATCTACTCAAGCCCTACTGCAATTGTCGATGTGCGCCAGTTACATTTTAAAGAACAGTAATGATGTTTTCCAACCACGTTCTACTGACCATACCAACCTGTGGTAACTATACTGTGCTCTCCTTTATGTTTTATTTGGCCCCTCATCTCCCAACCAGTCATGGCAGATGGCTGCCCCTCCCTGAGCCTGGTTCTGTCATAGGTTTCTTCCTGTTAAAAGGGAGTTTTTCCTTTCCACAGTTGCCTAGTGCTTGCTCATAGGGGATCATTTGATTGTTGGGGTTGATAATTTCAATCCAATTGGATTGAAATTAATTGGCTTGAAGTGAAAAACTTCAGGTGAGGGGTTCACTTGATGGGGAGCACTAAAAAAACTATGGAAAAAGAGAAAATGTAGTTAAAAGCAAATGAAAATAAAGAAAATAAAAATTAAAAAATCTCCTACTGCTTTGTTTATTTATTTAAATGAACAGTTTTACATTTTGGCCACTGTCTCATTTACTGCTAAGTAAATTATTTCAGACTGGCCAGAACATCACATGAACATCAGCCTGCTATAACTAATTTTTCAGTGACTTAGGATGAAGTAAAGGTCCTACAGACAATGTGTGTGTGTGTGTGTGTGTGTGTGTGTGTGTGTGTGTGTGTGTGTGTGTGTACGGGTTCGTACTATCCTGGTGGGGACCAAAATCTGACTTTTACTATCCTGGTGGGGACTTTCTGCACCGTGGGGACCAAAATCCAGGTCCCCTCGGGGTTGAAAGCAATTTTCACACTCAAAATGCGGTTTTACTGTAAGGGTTACAATTAGGTTATGGTTAGGTTTAGGGTAAGGGTTAGGGTTAGGCATTCATTTTTAATGGTTAGGGTTAGGGTAAGGGGCTAGGGAAAGCATTATGTCAATGGGATGTCCCCACGAGGATAGCAAACCAGACATGTGTGTGTGTGTGTGTGTGTGTGTGTGTGGCCAAGCCACACAGTAAACCTGGATTAGTTGAATTTATTAAAGTAAAGAAGAAAAAAAACTGTAAAACAACATTCAGTTATCTGACATATTTCGAAGGAGTACAGGGGATGTAATCTATAGGCTAGTGTTTGGATTTTTAAGAACGACAGGTGTTTATCTGAGATAAACGGAGGCGGAGAAACCTCTCCGACCCACACTCCAGTCCAGAAGGTGGCGATAATGCAACTAAAAGTTGTTTGCAACCGCCATTAAAATGTAGAAGAAGAAGCACAAGAAGAAGAAGAAGAAGAAGAAGAATTTTTTTCGCTGTACTCGTCAGTACAGCCCTGTTACTAGTACTAGTCTGTTGTAACTACGTTTTCTTGTATATAGATTCCTGGACCCATTTCTGTTTCCTGATCTGTTCTCCTGAGTCTGGCAGTGAGGTGTGGAGCAAACGAGAGCGTGAGTGGTGAAGAGGATTGTGAAAGTGGAGAGTGAGGAGCGGACGTGTGGTGTGTTTTGGAACCGTTTCCCTTGCATCCCTGGAAATCCCAGCCCTGTGCACTGTATATAGTTTCATCTAGTGTTGTTGTTAATAAACTTGGGACTTTTATTCTGAATTCAGCTGCTCTATGCCTGAGTCCGTTCCTCCCTTATGACAGTTTTCTAAATAATCGAATATTAATACAACGATAAAAAACACTTGAAATTGGAGAAAACTAATGAAAATAAGGTCCTGGCATTTCTGCACATTTCCTAGTAATTAGTGCATCTTTCCCTGGAATTAATTCAAGACAGACTGGTGATCACAGTCTTGAAGGAAATGTTTGATGGACTGAGATGGAATGACCCGGGAGTACATAAAAGTCCCACAGGTCTTAAACTAACAGCTTTACTTTATGTTTTCCACCAAACACCAGTCACAACATCCACACTGAAGAGTGGTCTCCAGGCTGCTGCGCTTCCGGGTAGAGCGGCAAAGAAGAAGCCAATAAAAGGAAAAAGTTGAGATGGTCAAGTCAATTGGCTTTTATTGTCATTTCAACCATGTACAGTGCTACAGTACAGAGTGAAACGAGACAATGTTCCTCCGAGGCTGGTGCTACATATGACATATAACAGACAATCAAGACAGGATTACATAAAGTGCAATATGCAAAAATTGTAAAAAAAAACCAAACAAAAAAACCCAAGACAAGACAGTGCAACACTAGACAGAACAGGACGATACAGACACAAGACAGTATTTATTATTTTGTTCCACTTCCCCTTTGCCCCATTTATTCAGTATATTTCTGGTTTTCCTTAACAAAAAAATTGCTGTCTATGGTCTCATCATTCACACCATCTGGGCTCCTAAAGAACTTTTCTTCTGCGCGTAAGTCAGTTAAACTCACCCTGCTACGGCCCTAGCAGGGCCTCCTCCTGAAGGTGCCTGTGTGGGCGTGTCCTACAATCTCTTCTGCCTGAGGTGCCACCTTTCTCTTTTACACAGCTAACTCACATCAGTAATTAAAGGTATTTAAGCCCAGGGAAAGGTGAGCTCTGGGCCAGAGTGCCATGTGAATGGTTGCAGCTAGTGAGCTGCTGGTGCTTTTTGTGCCTATTGTGCCTATTGGTGGTTGCAGCTAGTAAGCTGCGTGTGCTCTGCTCCTACTTGGTGGGGAGTAGTGTGTTTGGCAATTTATCCTTCTCTGGCTTACTTCTCAGTTTAATTGACCAACGTTTGAGTTTTGTTTTGTTTCTTTAAATGGTGATAGCGGCTTGTCCGTCTCTTTCAGTTAGTATCGATAGAAACTTTAATAAAACTCTTTAATTTAACCATTTTGCCTCTGTCTCCTTTTTCTGACCCAGACACATTTTGTTACTTCCCCTTCATCGCCTGGACCCTTTTAGGGGAACGTAACACACCCATTGCAATAAATCTAGCCCTTAAATAACTTTGCATTACACTGCTTTTCTGGCTTGCCTTTTAACGGTGAGTGCAACTGTTTCATAAAGGTTTTAGTGCACCATAAACTCCAGCAGATATTTTTGTCACAATGAAAAACATTTTAGGAAAATAACAAGAAGTAAAAGAAGGAAACCCACAGAAGCAGAAAGGATAAGACGTGCACCATATCTGAGACAATAACCAGGGCCAGACCGTTTCTGACACCTCGATCATATTTATTGTGCAACAACACGGCACCAGAGGACATTTTTAATTTGTCTTGGGAATAATTCACAGGACTCAGATCAACACACAGTCTACTCTCCAAAACCAGAACAATAGGCTGAGTTCATGGTGGACGATAAATATTCATCACTAGAACGATGAGACACAAACACAGAAGAGCCGTTTGTAACGGCAGGAGATGCAGTGTTGACAGGCGGCAAGAAATGTAAGTACAAGGCTACGTCTGTCTCTATCAATAATTATCCCATATCATACAAAAGATATGACACATATAAACAGAGAATTGTCCAGGTTCATCCTGACCATCAACCTTTCTGACTGAAGATCACTTCTGCCAGCACCACAACACTTACTGCTAAACACATTTAAAGGACCAGTTCTGTGTTTTTACAGTTTTAGCTCACTTCATTTTAATGCTATAAACAAATGCTTCATAAAAACGTGACTGAAGAAATCCTCCAAAGCTCACTGTCATGGTTTCATATCGTTTTCCTACATTCAAGGCAGCCTTTGCTTTACTTCAGTCCAATCTTGTGCAGCTTGGTTTAGCAATCAGTACAAGCCCACAATGACTCCTGGGGTTCATCGGGGATCTGCTTCATATTTCCAGTTTATTTTAATGTAAACAAAAACAAATAGAAATCTAACAGCACACAGATGAAACTCTGTAGAGATTTCGCATGTCTTTCCAACCCACTGCTGTCAGACTCCACAACAAAGACTTTAACTGATCAAACACACACACCCACACATGTGCAATAACACTAAGTGCAATACTCCTTTCTGGCATCGTTGTATTTTTACTCAGTTGTGTACAACATTTTATTCTATTTTTATCCTATTGTATATTTTATTCTACTGTATATAGTATTTGATTTTATTCTATTCTGTACAGTTGTGTACTGTATTTATTCTTATTGTAGTCTAATTATTGCTTCAGAACTTTTGCACTGTCCACTTCCTGCTGTGACAAAACAAATTTCCCACGTGTGGGACTACTAAAGGTCATGTTATCTTATCTTATTTAAACATGGTGAAGGTGTTGATGAACTTACAGTGATTACATGGTTTCACACACAATCACCTGCCAATCAACTTTAAATGACATAAATACAGATGCAATTAAACTGCACATGAATCCCATAAACATGAAGCTCTGACCTCCTACATGACTGAAGGACTTCAGGTTTATCAGTGACTGAATCAGTTGATCCTAACAGCTCCCATCGTGACAGACAGATAAATAAATCTACAACATTAAACACTAGAAATGAAATATATTAGCAAGACCTTCATAAAAACTGCGTTTAAAGTGATTCACATTCATGTGCTCAGACTGTCTCTACTGCCGGCATGACAGGCAGTAAATTGAGGATTTGATCTGTTTAGAAGCTCAGGCCTGCAGTCTGTCACATCAAAGTCAAGCCAATGTACGCTTCATTGTCATCTCCGCTATATACAGTACAGTATCTAGAGATGAGATGATGAGGCTCCAGTTACATTCAGTGCAATCCCCCCCCCAAAAGAAATAATAATATAAGAAGAGTGAAAAAATAAATATACACTTTAAGACTTGGAGGTAAATGTATTAATAACAATTTACAATTTGAATGATTTAAAGTGACCTTGAAGTGATTTAAAGTGACCAGCGTAGCAGCTTGTAAACATGAGCAGAGTTCTTGAGTGTAAGGATTGTCCATAGAGCAGCATCTGCATTACAAAGGCAGTGGTATGTGGAGTGCAATAGAGTTAGGTAACGGTTTGTGTGGGTGTGGGTGTTGGGGGGGAGTGGGAGAGCCGGTAGTGAGTTCAAGAGTCTGATGGCTTGTGGGAAAAAGCTACTTCGCAGCCTGGAGGATTGGGCCCCAATGCTGCGATAGCGTCGGCCAGACGGGAGGAGAGAAAAGAGTGCGTGTGAGGGAGAGAGATGTTCCAGTGATCTTGGCAGCTGCTTTAACAATCCGTTGTAGCTGGATGAGATTGCCGAACCACACGGAGATGCAGCTGGTCAGAACACTCTCTATGGTGCTCCTGTAGAACACGGTGAGGATGGGAAGAGGAAGGCTGGCCCGCTTCAGGCGTCTCAGGAAGTGGAGGCGCTGCTAGGCTATTCTGGTGATGGAGATGGTGTTGGTGGTCTCGCTGCACCAGAACGCCAGCTGCTCAAGCTCATCTCTGTACGCCGACTCGTCGTCGTTGCTGATGAGCGAACCTGATGATGTGGTTGGAGCTGTGTAGAGCAGTGCAGTGTCAGGACAGCGAACAACAGTGGGGTGAGAACACAGCCTCGAGGAGCTCCTGTTCTCAGTCTGATGGTGCTGGAGATGTTGTCGCCGATTCTGAAGAGCTGTCTCGGTTTTACTGACCTGCTGGGAGGCAGATGTTCAATCTTCAATCTTAAGCAGAATATCCAGTGATGAGCAGCTTCTTTGTACTTCCCGTTTCACTGTTGTTTCTTCTCCCAGCAGATGACTTTCTTATTTTGGAATCATATAGTATATGTGAGGAAACCTGCTGTAAACTGCAGTCTGTGCACTTAATACACAATGAAAATATATATTTTATGTTATTAGAATAAGATGTGTAAAAGGACTTTGATGTGTGTGAGTGACTTCTATTGTTATATCATACACTGATTAGTTTTCTCTGAAATCTAAACAGAAGAAACAAAGAGGTATTTACCCTCCGCCTCTTCCTATAACTGTACAAATATTATATTTTATTATAACTGTCTTGTTAAACAGAATTCAGATGGTGGCGACAGTCTCACCCTGGCGGTTCAGCTCCTTTCCCTCGTCCATCAGGTCAGAGGTCATTTCACTGTCTTCCATAAACTGCTGGAAGCCCAGAAGATCAAGGCAGCGGGTCCTTAAACTGAAGAGAACATTGATTACGACACAGAATCACAAACATAATTACATACAGTACTGTGCAAAGCTTTCATCAATCAACAAAATGCAGTGAATGAACAAAAGAGAAATCTAAATCACGTCGCATTTTGAAGGAACTCAGCTGGTCGGTTGTTCCAAAGATCTTGGAGAACTAACCACAGATTTTCTGTGGATACAGGCTTCCTCAACCCCTTCTGTCTCTTCATGTAATCCCAGACACATTCGATGATGTTAAGATCAGAGCTCTGTGGGGGCCGTACCATCACTTCCAGTACTTCTTGTTCTTCTTTACACTGAAGATAGTTCCTAATGACTTTGGCTGTGTGTTTGGGGTCGTTGTCCTGCTGTAGAATACATTTGGGGTTAATAAACAATCATTAATCATTCATGAACTGAATTGAATGGAATGAATTGAACTGGAGATTGCTATACATGCATTTATTTCCTCACGCTTGGACTACTGTAACTCACTGTTGATGTATCTAAGCAAAGGTTCTCTGGATCGTCTGCAGGTTGTGCAAAACGCTGCCGCTAGGGTTTTGACAAAATCTGTATTCACATGTGACACCGTTGCTATCTCAGCTACACTGGCTTCCTGTTGAATTCAGAGGCCATTTTAAGATCCTGGTCTTGACTTTTAGATCAGAGATGTTGGCACCAGCCTACATCTCTGATCTGCTACAGCCCTACGTCCCTAGACTGTGGAACTCTCTCCCCCAAACCTTAAGAATTGTGGATGGAGTAGTTGTTTTTAAAAAAAACTGCTTTTGGTTAATTTTGCCTGTTTTAAATTGTCTGTTTGATATTGTCTGTTTTACCTTTTTATGACTGGTTATCTTATGTGCAGCACTTTATGACTCTGTCTAGAAAGGCGCTATATATATACAGTATATATATAATTTTATTTACTTATTTATTTTTCTGAACGCATTCTATGTTTACAGCGTTGTTGCATACCTGCCTAAACCTTTGGCACACTACTGTATATGTAACCGCTGTGTTCCTGCATTGTGTTCCTGCGATGAAAGGTAAAAAGAATGAAAGACCTCCAAGTAATTAACTTGCCCGCTCCAGTTCCTCTCCTACAGGGAATTGTAGAAAAGGGGAGAGGCCAAAGGGGTACCCCAAATTTAAAGGGTTGCACCAAAAAGGTGTAACAGCAGGTGTGTTACACAGTGTGGGTATTTACAGAGGTGTGAGCAGTCTGCAGCTTGTTGTGGTGGGAGATGGCCGAGTCCATGTGGATCAAACAGGGGAGGAGTGAGACGACAGGACAGCCTGCAGGAGGAAAACACCACAAAGTCACAAAACCTCCATCAAGTTGACTCCTCCATTATCTCCGGGTCAACATCTGGGTCACATGATATGTTGTTTAATAACACGTTGACTCACTGCACAACTCTGTAGTTTGTGTGCTTTAAGAAAAATAAGAGGAGACTTTAAGGTCTTTTGAAACAGTACAAATGTTCGCCCTGTATATGAGGAGGAACATTCCCGAAAGAAACACGTGTACTTGTGTCTTCTCTTGGTTTACAGGGATGTGTTTCCTCACGCTTTCAGAACCCTTTCAAGTACCCTCACAGAGTGGAGTGTCTTTTAACATGATGAACTAGAGACTCACACAACCGCAGGTTACATCAAGCACTGCATGGACACTGTCTCCACGGAAAAGCCTGTCCGGCTCTACCCCAAACGTAAACCCTGGATGACGAGTAAGGTTCAGGCATTGTTAAAGGCATGCAACTCAACACACAAATCTGGGGACCAGGACATGTACAGCAGAGCAAGAGCAGACCTTAAATAAGGCATCAGAGCAGCAAAGCTGGACTATTCAAACAATCTATCAGACCACCTCTGTGATAACAACTCCAGAAAGGTATGGGAAGGCCTGAAACACATCACCAATTACAAAGGCAGTGGGACAAATATAGATAATATGGACATCTCATTAGCAGAGGAACATAAGCACTTCTTTGCCCGCTTCGAGAAAACTGCAGTCAACCCCACCATGCACGACGCCCTGCCCACAGCCTCCTCTGAGCACAGTCCCCACACATTTAGCCTCCAAGAACATGAGGTCGGCAATGTGTTCAGAGCAGAATATCAGAGGAAAGCAGCTGGCCCTGATGGAATACCTGGTAGATTGCTCAAAGCCTGCGCCGACCAGCTGGCTCCCATGTTCACCAGACTATTCAATCTCTCCCTGTCACATGCCACTGTCCCTCACTCTCTGAAATCTGCAACAATAGTCCCCAAGTCCACCACCATCAGTAGCCTCAGCGACTACAGACCCATCGCACTGACTCCAGTGATTGCACAGTGCTTCGAGAAGCTGCTCCTAAGGCACATAAAGGACTGCCTCCCACCCTACAAGGCAAAAAAGTCCACAGAGGATGCAATTTGCACCGCCCTTCACTCTCCTCTGCATCACCTGGAGTATCCTGGGAAATCAGTAAGGATGCTCTTTATTGAATTCAGCTCGGCCTTCAATACCATCATCCCAGACATTCGTATAGACAACCTTTTAAACCTAGACCCAGACCATTTCATCTCCGCCGAAGTTATCTCGGAGAGAAGTAGAGCAAGTGTGTAAGTTCATCTCTGAATGTTTGTAAAGCGTTCCCATGTTAAGCTTAACAACCGATATATGGAGCGACTGCCTCTCGCTCTCCTGCTGCTACTTCAATCGTGAAACTGCTTAATGATCAGCTGATCGGCTTTTCTGTCACGAGTCCGTCTCTCTTCTTTGTTTTTGGCCCACTTTGCGCCAGAAAGAGTAAAACCAGCGGCTGAACAACAGCAGCACGTTTAAGCTTGATAAGCTGTTGTTAGAATATATTTAATATTACTTTCTAGACCAGGATCGTTTTCTACGCAGCTGACAACTGGTAACTGTGCAGGGGCGGATCTAGCAAAGTTTAGCCAAGGGGGCCGATAGGGCATGAACAGGGAAAAGGGGGGCACAAAGACATACCTTTCTTTCTTATTCTCATTTAAAATGTCTAGCTTTTAATAAATAATTATCTGAATCTTACACCCAAAGTTTTAATCTGATGTAAAATGTGTAGAAGTCCATTACTGTATATAGTAACTGTTAAGTCTAATATACCCTAGTAAGCTATAGTACTTTTTCCTTTGGGAAAGTACCATCTGTGAATCCTGCAATTCTGTTGAAGAAAGATGTTTAAGCTATTTACTTATTCTTGAAAAATTATTTGTTTCTGTGCATTTTGTTTTCATCCTGCATCAAATTAAAGTTGATTACATCGATTAAGCATCATGAGTTGGAGGGTGGTTCCCTATTTTTTCTTTTTTTTTTTTTTTGCTGGGAGTTTGCAACCCTATTAGTTAGGTTGCTTAATATTTATGCTAAGTACTCTACCAGAATAGGGAGGATGGAGTAGGTTTAAGTTTATTAGATTGATCAGTGTTGCTGAACTATGAAATATTTTGGGTGCAGTGTATTTTTTCCCCACACACAGGTATAATGCAGAATAGCTTTAGTGTTGTTGTTTATTTAAACTTGAGTATGAACTTATACAAAATGCAGCGAGATATTAAAAAACAGTTTTATTGATTAAGAAACACACAATATCGGATTCATATGGGTATCGGCTGATATCCAAATTTATGATATCGGTATCGGACATAAAAAAGTGGTATCGTGCCATCTCTACCCTAAACACCAAGAAAACAAAGGAAGAGGTCAGCGTACCACACGCCATCCCCGTGTGGTACGCTGGTTGCACAACAGCTGGCAAGAAGATTATGTGCAATGTCTTATGTGCAATATCTCACTCTTTCCATGCTCTGTGCAATATTTTTGGCTCATGTGCAATATTTTGGTCTCATTGGAATCACCACCCCCACCCTAAATGACCATGGCCCCTCCACCCTTATTTTATTTATTATATTATATAACTGCCCTTGTATACAACCACACAATGTTTCAATGTTTCCTACGCACACACCATGTATATAGTTCACTCACACATATATGGATACATATATATTGCTTTTTATTTATTTATTTGTTTCCCCCTCATTGTATATTGTTTTCCCTTCTTTACTTTTCACCTTGTGGTCCAGCTACCCAGTTTCGCTGTGCAAGAAACTACACAATGACAATAAAACTCTAAGTCAATACCAGGTGCAAAGGAAGAAGATTGTGATGAAGCATGCCATCTGGTGGAGAGAGCAAGCATTACGAGGCAGTGAGCTGAACAAGAGGAGCTCAGCGGTCTGAATGAAGTGAGATCGTGTTTCAACAACGAAGCACTGAAACAAACGTCACATGTCACGTTTCCTTCATTGTAACACAACAAAGACTCAGCTGTGCAGCACTCCATCACACAGCAGCTTTAAACACTTTTAGAGGCTGTATAGAAATATGAAGCTCTGTGTCTGACGGTTTGTGTGTAAACTAGCGTCTGCCCTCTCAGGCTCACCTCGATGTACTGGTAGTTGTAGCCTCTCAGCCAACCGGATGACAATCAGCGAGAGGACAGGCCACGTGCTGAAGAAGGTGAAGAAGGTGCACTTGGACCAAACCACAGCCACGCTGAACAGAGTGAGGACGACGGAGAGGAGGCGGTAAAACCAAAGGTTCAGGAGGCACTCCTAGTACTACTCTGTGACACACACACACACACACACACACACACACATACACAGGGCAGTGTTTACTCTTCGATGTCACTGCCACTAGCACCCAAAGGAAAACTGTAGCAGGACACCTGTGCAGGTGATCACAGCAGGAATCTGATTACACCCACCTACAGTCAGGATGTAGATGTATCTGCTGAGCCAGCCGGCTGGCTCTGACAACGGGAAGCTGTGGACGAATTGGTGGGTGGAGCTGTTCTCCTTCTTGGCCACATCATCCAGGTGGATGGCATGCTGCAAGAGGATCTACCACTGCACATCAGTACTGTTGTGTCTCAGCACGGTGTAGATCACCTGCACATGATGGGTTCAGACATGAGAGCATAAAAAAAAAACACAGAGTTACTGCTAACATTAACCAATCCATGAGAGCGTGACAGCAGGTGACTTATTACCTTAAAACCCCTGAGGAGAAAACCAGTACTTTAAGAGTGCACAGGAAACAGAAGATTTCAGCTGTGTGCAGCCTGAGGAGGAAACTACGAGCACAGAGAGAAACCTCATCATCACCTCGTCATTATCTTCCTCTTCTTTTTTTGCTCTGTGGTGGAACGAGGACTATCTTTTCTCCTCTTCTTCTGCTGTTTACCTGAACCACCATCAAACAAAGCTCAGCTGACAGCAGTGATTACAAAGCTATTGAGTCATGTCTTTATCGCCTTTTGCATCGTGTGCCTTAGTTTGGTTGAAGTCTATGGTACCGTCACACTGGTGCTCTTTCAATGAACCATCACAATGAATAACACGTGTGACAAGCCAGCACAGCTGCTAGGAAACTAATACTCTCCCCACGTTTTACATACAGATCTTTCTCCTGTGTGATTTCACTGTTGCTTCTTGAGATTAAAAATATAAATAAAAAGCTTTTCTTTGCCACTTTGTGTCAGGTTTATATTATTGGATTGTCATTTATGCTTAGAAATATTTACTCATATATGCTTAGAGTTTTATAATCAATTGCATGTTGATAGAGGTTTGATCCTTAGCAGTCTGTAAAGACTCTGTGTGCCTTCCAGAGTGTTCTGGCATACACACTCACATCCTGCGGTCACGAGAAGAGGTTGTACCTTCTTTTATTGTTTTATGGTATAGCAAACAAGTATAAGTGTACTGTAAAATCTAATTGGTTCCCAGAACTAAAAAAAAAGTTGAGTAAAGCTTAGCTAAAAATGACTAAATTTGGACAACTTATTTATTTTGAGTACTCTGTACAGGCTCATTTGTTCCCTGAACTCTGTTTAACAGGTACCGCATCCGTATCTGCCAACGGAATGAGTCGCCACCAAAAAACCCCCCACAAAATTACTCTGGCAAAGAAAAAAAAATACACATCTCTCCATAACAAAATGGAGCCCGAAAGAAAAACGTTTCTGCTGTGTGGGATCATTTTGATCTTTTAACTCCAAATAAGGTAACTGTTTGTTTCAGTGTAATCTACCAGAATAGGAAAAACAGCAATTTGACTTGAAGTGTAAATTATTTATTTCATTTTATGCAGGATAAATGTTGCATCTGTTCTGCAGAGCTTTCTTACAAACAAAAGCAAATCCTCAGTGTTACAGAGGCATTACAGAGCCAAACATGAAAATGAGGAGACAAACACACTGAGAATGAACACAGGTCGGCCTATACTGACACTGAACAGCTTTATCATCATTTTTTTTTTTATTAGTATGCGTTTTATTTTTCAAATCACGCATCTAGGAAGACTGTTCTGGACCAAGCAGTCCTGAATTTTATTATAAAGGACTGCCAACCCCTTAGTATTGTGGAGAGTGTCAGAGAGAAAAATTCCAAGATCAGAGGATCCTTTAACGTACTGGGGGAATAGGAAGACATCTTATCAGAACCTTTTCCACCTGACTTTACAGCTTTTGTGTACCCCAGCTTCATCTGTGCCTGTGAGTTTTCCAAAGCTGGGGAAAAGGTGTAAAAAACAAACAAACAAAAAAAACAAAACAAAAAAAACCACAATAGACTAAATGCAAAAAGATTGGATAAACTTATATTTCTGAATAGAAATTTATAATAAACTGAGTCGAATGGGTAATATTACATTCACAATACTTTCATCTTAATTTTCATTTAATGTGATTCACACTATATTTTAAAGATGTAAATGGCCTGTATTTGTATAGCACTTTACTAGTCCCTAAGGACCCCAAAGCGCTTTACACATCCAGTCATCCACCCATTCACACACTGGTGATGTCTACAATATTTGCAACATAAAAGATATAAAATGATTCCATAGAAAGTACAATACCTTACAGTGTATAAGTATGACTAGGTCATTGAATTGTTGTGAATTGTTGTGAGTCTCAAGTAAGTTGCCTACAATGATATTTAAGGCCCAGCAGGTGTCAGTATGGAGCAAAACAGCAAAACTGTGTCCACACAGTTTGGGGAATGTGCTGAAACGCTTCACGAGGCCTCATCTACCCATCACTACCAATTAGTTTGCCAAATAACAACTTGGCCTATGGCATCAATTAGTGCACAACTATACAAAAAACATCAAGTTACAGTCAAAATCTATCAAAGTCATTCAAGCTGCGCTCAAGCTGCGATCAACAGAAAGTTTTGCCTCATGCTCACCCTACCTTTCTGCTCACCAACATCAGGTGCAGTGAACAGGTGAGTGCAACCACATTTATCATCTACCACACCCATGAGGCACGCCCCACACCCGTGCACCAATACAGTGAGTCCATTTAAACCAACCCACTTAGTCAAAAAAGAGCAACTCATATGGCTCCTACATTACTTATATAATCAAGATAAAATACTTTTCCACTCGATAAAGGTTAACGTGAGGGTTCGTGGTGGTTAGGGACAAATGCAATCACATGGCAAGATGCTGTAAACGGACCAAACTTCAGTCAGGAGCACAACTGAGATAATCCATCCACAATACGAGGTTAGTCATTAATATACAGCAACAACATGGGAATAGAGCAGCTGTGATAGAATACAGCATTAATGAATCAATGGTACAGAAGTGGAGGAAGCAAGAAGAATGAGTTGAATAAAGTTTGATTTATCTGACTGCTTTGTTTCGCTTAATGTGCCTTATAATCCCGTGCACCTTATGGTCCGAAAAATACATATTTGGCTTTTTTATTTGGCACACTGCAGTTTAATGTTGCAAAGCACCTCTTTTTAACTTCAGTGGATATTATAAATGGTTATGCTCAGGATATGTCAGCCCATTTCTACTGGAAATGCATTTGGGTTAAACTTTCAGCAAGGAATTTGCATTTGCACTGTTAAATTTTGATATAGCTTTAATGCATAAAAAAAACCAGCTGCTTGTTTAAGTGAAAATAAATGGATGGATTTTTTCTTTTTGCGCTAGTTGTGGAGTTATATTTTGTCTCGCATCAATTATATCGTCAGTTATATCGTTATCGCAAATTTTCAAATATATATGGTGATAAATATTTTTGGCCATATCGCCCTGCTCTAGTCTTTAACTTCCCTTAAGTAGAGTGGCAGTGGATGTGGGTTGGAGATGCAATGAGCTTGAACCTGCAGGCGACCATCTTCACTGACCACACCATCTGTGACGGAGGACCCATCTCTCCTGTTGTCCTGCAAGCAAACAATCATATTTTTTGGAACATGAACTTAATTGCTTTCCTAAAATATTTTTTTCTGCATTTGGTATAGAACAGACTCAAATTTAGACAATCTCAGGCTCCCTCCCCACTGGAGAGTTGACATTCAATGTCCCAATTGTCAGTCTGGATAGCCCTGACCACCAACCAACACTGTTACGAGTTCAAAATATTGGGGATGGATACAAGAGGAAAACCAAAATAACAACACTGGTCCGGCAGGGTCAAGTCAAAACAATGATTTTAATGCACACGTGTGGGAGATGAATACGGCGCGCCGACAGCATCGATCTCTCACCGAAAACCACACAACAATAGTTTTTATGAACCTCAGGGTATTAGAACGCCCCCTCATGCGTAAAGTAGGTACAATACAATCAATGTTGACAACTTTTAACACATTAAAAGAACATCTTCCTCTTCCCGAGGCCAGATCCTTCCCAGTAATCTTCTAACTCTGCTTATCCCCTGGAACAAACAGTCTCTCCTGCAAGCACAATCAAACAGCTACAAGGCCTTGCAAACTGTTTTCTAAATATTTGAACTCTCCCCTTCACACGAGTTTAACTACTGCTTGTGTGTGTGCGTGTGTGCCTCGACCTCAGCATTCACTCTGTCTGTAAGGACAGAGGCCAACTCTTCATATGTGGAATAACCTAACTGAAACCATACAGCTAATATGTTGAATAAATGTTCTAATCAAATGCCACTACTCAAAGCTTAATAAAAGAATATAAATGAATAAAGGATAATGATGCATAACATGGTATATGTGTTTTGTAAGCGTGTGCGGCCTTCTACGCTCTGAGCCACTTCCCTCAATAGATCAATCAGACATCCCGCTGACTGTAGCTTTTAACCCTTACTGACTTGAGCACAACTCCATAATAAGCACCAGGGGGCAATATGTATAAAGATGATCATGGTTACACCTGCAATGAAAGATTATATGATTATACTAACACCTGTAAATAGAAGATTAACATGAGGTTATAACAATCACTGTCATCCAAACTAATGTAATGTCAATAGCTTCAATAAATGCTTTAATGTAATGCTTATTATATGATTCTGATGCAATGATAAAATAACAGTAAAATATATTTTCTCATGACCTCTGGATTACTCCAGAGGTCACCACACTTAGTTTTGTGTCACTCCTCGACCTACACAGCCACCTCCATGTCCATTAATGGCATCATGGGCCCCGGAACCACCGTTCCCAGGTCCACTGCCCTCGCTCTGACCCTCTCAAGCCGTCCTCTGGCTCAGGAATGAGTCAACAACCTCAGGTGTTCAAAGAGGCGTTCTCACCCCCTTACCCCGTTGAAATCCCCCTTACACTCGTCAGACACGTCGTCTGGTGTCCGTGCCTTTCTCTGTAAGAGACAGAAAACCAAAACACCGCCCTACCTAATCTTCATAATCTAACTTTATTGTTCATTGTTCTTTCAGTACTGCAAATTTGGTTTAGAATATCATGTTCAGGGCTCTCTGACCCAGCAACTTATTCTAACCATAATCTATGTGTGTGTAAGCATGTTTGCATTTACCCCTCTGCACTCAAGGCCAATACCTACAATATATCAGTCCGGACAATCACGCCGAACGAAGCTTATGACCTTCAAGACCGAGCGCTAACTCATTATGAGCACATTTGCAATGTGTGTATGAAAATTATTAGAACCACTCATTTTAATCAAAGACAGCAAAAACAAATTAACCATTTCAATTCTAACATTTGCCCCCTTTTCACAAAAAACATGTGTTTCCTTTAGCCTACCGTCCCAGAGTTTCCTCTCCAGTGTGATACTCAGCATCTCGTGAACACAGGCATTTTATCTTCTAAACGCTATTCAGTTTATTTAAATCATTAACGCTCAAACATGGAAATATTGATATATGCTTCCCAGTTGCTCCCTAAAAAATTCTGGGAACAATAAGGTCATTATCAGCTTAAGTTTTACCATACCGACATTATTAAACACACAAGTAAAGTCATAAAAATGTTCATAACACCATTGTTTTATGTTAAACTTCCCCCCTTTTGACACAATCCCTTGTGTCGGATTCATCCGAGCTAGAAAATTAAAAGAAAAGGTTAGTGACATCATATCTCAGAAAGTATCAGAAATTCTCTTCTCCCGTGTTGTTGCTCCAGCCTTGTCTTCCTGTGCTAGGGAATGAAATCAATTTAGTTATCATGATTGACCTGTTACACTCCGGGCTCCGCCCAGAGCCTGCATCCGCAGAATTGCCTAGAAACAAAACCTGTATTAATATGAACTTCACATATAAAACGCCTTTCTAAATTTTTATTTCCCCCTTGTTTTCCCTCGCTGACCACAGCAGGGGAATCTATGTCTTGATTCAGCCATGAATCCAGCTCACCTGATTCATCACTGAGCCCAACCGTCACTGGCATCTGATAGTGTGGCACTGCATCTTCTTCTCTTAGTGTCACTATTTTCAATCTGTTAATTACAATTCTTGAACATGAAGTAGACTGTGTTTATAACAAGTCAATACAGCTGTAAATGTGGCCAATTATCAATCAATTAACAGTCAATAACAAAATCATAGCTTTTATTTTATGCATGTTTAAGTCAACCACTTACCCAGAGGATCCTCAATCCCAGAAAATTTCTTCTCCACCTTTAATACTGTCTGTCATCCGTCCATGCCCTGGCAACTGGGCTATCCAGAGCTGTATCATTTTGAAATATACATACAACAAGCCAAACCATACCTTGGTCACACCAACCCCTCTCTCCACCCTGAGGATGTCCAACGCCATCCTAGTCTGGACTGTGAAAGGTGACTTTAACGCCGACTGTTTCAACAATCCAGTTTACTGCCTTCCCTGGTCAGGTTAGCCAATGTCTGCACACTAGTATAAACATAATCAACATGGTCCGCATTATATTGCATGTTATTTCACAGTATTATAGACTCCAAACCTCCATCCTTCTGTGGGTCGCTAAATTACGTTTATCCAGAACTCCGTTCTGTCTCTAAATTTTGGAGAATTTTATGCTTGTTGTCAAGATTTGAAGAACCTTGAGTTGTTAAGTTCTCCCAATTCTTTCGGTCCTTTGGGCTAAAGGAAGGACACTGCTCGGTGTATAAATGCTTGATCGACCATTACTTTATTCCATACAATTCAACACTTTTAAGCATAAACCATCGTAAAAGCCTAAACATGCACATTCTTTCTCTCACACGGCGCCTAAGTAGCGGCCTTGGCTCCCGTTTTATCTCCTCCTGATGAGATGAGGCAGAAAACCTCTCCGGTATATTCTGCTCTCTTCTAATCAGACAAATAAGGTCATAATTCTCTAAAAACAGTATTTCTTATAATTCCCCGGTATAATGCATTATAAAACAATATCATTCATGCACAATAAATCAGCAGTCCAATGTAATACAAATCAGTTTAAACAAGTGTAATAGTTATCACCTTCTTTTAATCCAGGAGAACAATGCAAACTAAAACTACATAATAGTTTCACCATCTAGTTTCACAATATAATAATCTTACAATTCCCCCTTTGTGATCTCTTTTTTAAAGAGATCACCTACACCTCATAATCCAGTTTTGTGAGGTCCATTGCTTTTTTTTGCTCCTAAATCTAAGGTCCTCTGTCCCCCTTTAACGAGTGGAGTATAATGACTTCTATGTTAGCGCATATCAGATGCAACACAAACTAAATTTACAACAACAACCCAGTTTTTAATTATAAGAATTCAATTCAAATCTATGGTTTTATCACCCCCATCGGGGCTTACCTTTCCCACTACTGATAATATTTCTCCCTCGAATATTGGCAATTGCCCTCCTTTGGTGGCGAAAAGCTGTTGGTGTGGTCAAGCGGGTGCTATAGGAAACAAAAGCTCAGGACAGAACAGTTATCAGTCATGTACTTCATACAGAATTTGCATACATTTTGATTTCATATTGATCCTCTGAGTGTAGTGGTACATTTCACCTGAATTTGTCAAAAGGAATTTTATAAAATACACGAAACACAATAGGTTTTCTTTCTTCACTTTGCTCTTGTTCTTATGCAGCGCCACATCCTATCACATGGCCCTGTCGGTTATATTCTACTTTTTAAATTTCTGACCGTTTCAAGAAAGAACCTAATTCACATGGACCAGTGTTTGTTATTACATATCTCTTATTCTGAATGTGAAGTTTTCCATTTCCCTGATAATCATGCATTTTATTAAAGTTTTGGCTTTTTCTCCATAAACGTTAATTGACTTTTTACAGTGGCCTGCTATGGTTAATAATAACATGTTCAGTCATTAGTAACATCAAACCTTTCCTTCACTGTAGCCTTTGACATTCCCCAACATTTTTAAGGTGGATATAATGTAATGACTTTAATCGAAACACAACTAATAAAACACAATTTTCTTAATGCAAACATCAATAACTCAAAATTAGCAACCAAACGGTTAAGTCCGCAGCTCCACACTCTCATGTGAAGCTACATTCTCCCCCTCCAGTCTCTGTTATCTTCCTACAAAAACAAGGCAAGACAAAACATCCACCCTTCTCTCACAGGCTGGGTGAATTGTCTGTCGACATTTATTAATCCTAAAGTTGGTGCAGTCTTTATCTCAGTCTCAAGTCAGTCCATCACAGTCCAGTTACATGCATACATTCACACACATTCGTACCAGATATTGCTGATAATGGAGTCTCACACGCAACCTATTCGAGTATCCATCACCAGCAAGATGACGCCATCATTTTAAAGGAAACAATTCCTTGTTTTTTAGACTGGATTGACTCGCTGCAATCCTTATAGACTCAGGACTTCTCATGTGATCAGTGTCCCATATAAGTGAAGTTCTCCCAAGCCCATTTTAATCATGGAGAAAAACACTTTGCGACTGTTTTCAGTAAGAATATTTTATCGAGCTTTAAAGTTCAATCTCTCAGGCCTGGATTAAAGAGCTGATTTGTTAAATCAGGAACTCTCAAAATACCAAAATATCACCACCGGTGGATCACACCTCTCAGATTTTCTTATCTCAGTGCACTGTAACAAAAGCAAAAACAAACGTCACCAATAAAATACTAATAAAATACCAAATACTGGGGCCCGTTGCAGACATGTCCACGCATAGACCCATCTCTCTCTCTCTTAGAGAAAGAAAACAGGCGTGAGGTTCTGGGGGCGCTCCGTCTCTGGGCTGGGGCCCTGGCCGGGCCTCGGGGGCTCGGGTCCTGGTTGGTGTGTTGCTGGGGTTGTGGGCGGGTGGGTATATGGGGGCCCAGTCCTGGCGCAGGGCGCCGCCGGTGCATCGAGCCACCTGGGGGACTCTTCAACTGGTGGGGGAGGTTGTCACATCTTCCAGGAGCTTTCCTCTCCTCAGGAATTCTCTCTGCAGGAGGGGGAGATATAGGAGAGGTGGAGGAAGATCTCAGCCTGGGCGTCTATTGTCTTGTGTAGTCTGGAAGATGAGTGGATGATGGGGTGGGTGCAGTTTTCTCTGTAGTGGGGTCGGGTGGGCTGTCCCGGGCTCTGTGGGGCCGGGCGGCGCTGCTGCACTGGGCCCTGGTCCGGATGGGCCTGGGCCCCCTTTCCCTGGCGGGTTGCAGAGCATGGGGGTGCCTACTGGGGTCAGCGGGGGAGCTGGCCCCAGGGAGGGGTCACTTGCCCCTCCCTTTCTTCCCTCCCCATCTCCAGCTGCCTCCCTCTTCCCGCTCCACCACAATCACCCACACATGCAGGGCCTTGGGGTAGGGGTGTGTCACCAGGGTGCAGAGGAGGCATCCCCCCCCTCTGTCCCCTTCTGGCTGCCTCTGCCTCAATTTTATCTCACAACTTAGACATTCACATTACTCACACTCTCATAACACATACATATAGGATCTTGGGGGTGGGCTCACAACACGGACTCCAAATTACCATCAGGGTGTACACCGCACCCCTGGCGTAGTTGCCCACCTCTCAATTTTAAATACACGTAGACATTGAGGGCTATCAGGAGGGGCTATGCGCTTACCTGCTGCTCTCTGGCAGGTAGCTCCATGCCCTCCTGGGTTTTAATTGCACCTTAGAACACATATACATCAACACTACATATGAGCGGGTAGAGGGAGGTTTGGAGTCTTCTCACACCCCCGGTCTCTGCGGCCTGCTGGAGCGGGGGGGCTAGGAGGAGGAGTTGGCCGTCCGACTGGGGTCTGGTGTGTGGGGCCTCCCTGCTGCTGCGGAGTCGGGGCAGTCTGCTTCTCCCCACTGCAGGGAAAAGGGTAACACCACCTGGGTCTGGGTGCAGTTTCCCCCTCCAGGGGCAAGGGTACCTAGACCCGGTTCTTAGAGTACGCTTGGGGAGTGTGATTGTGTGTACAGCGTCTCTTTATGTCTGTCTCCACGTTGGTTGAGTGTGGAGTAATTGCCTATGAGAGCATGAGGGTGGGAATGGATGTTTGTATTTGAGTGTGCCTGTATGTCTGTGTCCATATGTCAGGTTGGGTATCAGACGCCACCTCTCTGGGGACATCTCAGGCCCTCCAAGGTTTGGAGGCCTATCTCCCCCCACCACTTCCCCTGCCGGTGGCAGACGCCCTCAGACATCGATGCGTTGGTGGTTCTTTGTGTCCGGGGGTGGGCGTCCTGGTACACACCGGCTCACTCCTTGGTGGCTGCTTATCCGGGCCTGGAACCTGGGGCTCGCTCGGGCCACTTCGGGGGTGGGGTGCCTTCGGCCTCTCGGCCTGGGGCTCGGTCACTCAGGCACAGCTGGCTGCCGGCGGAGCTCACGGGCACGTCACTGCAACCCCCCCTGGCTTCTGCTCCGCGGCTGCTGGGTGACCCCTCATCTGGGACTCTCCTCAGCTCTTTCTGGGACAGTGGCGCGGCTGCCCCTCTGTTGGTCTTCCTTGGTCTCTTGTGTTCTGGGGGCCTCTGGATGTCTGGAGTTTTGATCTCCTCCATACCTGCTTCATGCCCTGGAGGATGGGACTGTGGCCCCCCACACCCTCTAGCAGATCATTACATTAAGGAACCTTTTAAATACAAGCGCGCTCATGCTCACAGGTGTACACACAGGTGATCACACACACAAACTACACCCTTTTTGGCTCCTACCTCAAAGCACACTGTGCGCTGTCGATCTTACGTGCTGCACAATAATGTTTAATATTAAGTATTTAGTGTTATATTCCCATATATCATTGTGATGTTGTTTATTCTATTACTCTCGTTTTCTTCTGCTTGTTTTCTTTTTTCTTTCTCAACAGGTGATCCAGGTGATCGATATATGTATTTTTTGTCTGCTTATTTTGTTGGTTTTTGTTTTTTGCCCTTTATCCCCGTCCCTCTTCTCCGCTGTTTTTTTTTTTTGTTTTGTTTTGTTTTGCTTTTTTCCCCCCTCTTTCTTTCTCCCTTTTCTTTTCCCCTGTCCCGTATCTAGCAAGTTAAAAAAAAAAAAAAAATAAAATAAAATAAAATAAACAATAAAAGGTAAATCAAATGGACCATTACGGCAAGGCTGGGATGGTCCATTTGGTAAAGTAAATCCGTTGGGCATCTTTCTTCGCCTTTAGACAACAATTCTGATGGCAAAAGAACCAAACGGGACAGGTTTAAAAAAAAAAAAAAAAAAAAAAAAAAAAAAAAAGAGAGAAAGAAAACAACCCAAACCTCACTCATAAAAATCGACCTAGTGTTAAGCAAAACCCAAAAATTAACCAAAACTTCACCACAAAGTTCTCCTAACTCCACGGACAATATCGTGTAGGAATACAGGTACCATAACTCCTTTTGCACTGAAAAACATGTTGGATTTACTTGATTCAATAGTGGACACCGGTTGCACACAAATATTTTGTATTGGCAGAAACTTAAACAACTGAGTTAAATCAACACAACTTTTCCATATTCAGTAAACCTGTGCCTTTTGTGTTCATAGAACATGATTGAAACATATTCAGATCAAGTAAGTTGAGCTCTTGGAATATTTCAATCCTTCACAATTCTGTCAATTTATTTCAACACTATTCAATAAGACTTATATAAATACTACTCGGTCACTTAAATACTACATGTTGTCTTCATATCACATACTGTTTAACAAAGTCTAGGTCCCGGTTACCATAAAAATTGAATGGGCCTACAACAACTACCATCCTCCTATCTTTATCCTGGTTGCAGGAGGGCTGGGAAACAACCCTGAAGAGATAGGTTACTAGGCGGGGACGGCTCGCCAGTTTATCACATAAAAACAAACAACCATTTACACTTACATTCACTGGTAATTTAGAATCATCAATTAACCTAGCTCTAATAACTGCATGACTTCTACCTGTGGCAGGAAACCAGAATACCCAAAGAGAAACCACTGCAAACTAGCCAGACTGTGGACTTGAACCCAGGACCTTCTTTTTTTCTTCCAGTGTGTTCCTGCTTTAATTAAGTCTCCATCACCAACATGTGGTGCTCTGAAATAAAACTCACACCGTTAATTCAACATTTTCACTCTGTACCACACAGGCTGTGTGAAGCACAGTAAACAATTCAGTCGAGGCCCTGAGCCATAAACAGACATTGTTTTCATAACCAAACTGCTTTAGACCCTGTCCCTTAAATCTACACAAATGCCCTCTGGGTGACATGAAACGCATTTACCAATAAACAATCAATGGCTTCTTGTTGTTGTGACAGATTCTGTGTTTGGATGTTTGTGTGCAGCATTTTTTCTTTTTTTTTTTGCGTATCAGCATAAGCATTTGTTAGCAAAGCATTCTTCATTGCATCAGCGCATGTGTGTGTGCGCATCACTCTTCATTGCACAAGCGTGTGCATGTGTATGTATCACTTCTAATGCCTCAGCATTTCGATTCAGGTGTGTGGTTGTGTGTGTGTATGTGTGTGTGTCATTTCTCACTCAATCAACGAGTGCACATGTGTTCATGTGTGTGTTTCTCTTCATTCTGAGTCAGTGTATATATATGTGTGTGTTTGTGTGTTCATCACTTTCCTGTTCTGGTGTCTTGGGTAAACCACGGCCTGAAGCGTGCCCTGGGGTCCTGCCCTCCTCCATTTCAGCCTGTTCGCCACCCTTGCTGCTGTTCAAAGTTCAGTCTGTCCTGGTTCTGGCCCCAAATCAGGCAGTGCTTTTCTCCAGTGTCCATGTTCACCGCAGGTGAAACCTGCATCTTCTCCTTGTCCAGCTCCTCCTGAGCCATGCTCAGTTTCTGCTCTGATGCCTTGAGCTCTTACTGAGGACAGAAACCTCAGAGTCTTTTCCGTACACGTCAGATTGAAGTTTATTGATGTTTTCCTTGCTTTGCTCCACGGACTTCTGCACCTCTGCTGTCCGGCTCTTCTCAGAGGTCAGCTCCTGGCTGAGCCCCGACACCTGTGCCTTCAGCTTATTTTCTTCTTGTGCTTTTGTCCGTTCTGAGGTGCCTCCTGACCTCAGTTACTCCTCCTGTCTCTGGCACGCCTTTTTTGCTGCCGTGTTGGTCCATCACTGTCCTGCACAGTGTTAATGCAGAGTTGTTAAGGTCAGCATTCTGTTGCTCGGCCTCACCTTTCATCCGGGCTTAATGGGCGTCTCGTCACAGCTCTGTCAGCTGAAGCTGTCTCAAAATCTCCCCCGTGTAGTGAAACGAGCCTTGGGTTTAACGCGCTCCGTCTCTGCTGCATGAGATCGCTTTCCTGCAGCACTGTTTACATTTTCAGGTTGTTGTTGTGGGTCCAGCTGCTGCAGCGTTTGGTCAGGGTCACATCAAAGATGGCAGAGGGGAGAGCAGGAGTCCAGGTCAGCCTCGGCTTTCCGGGCTGGCAACGCAGCCTGCAATTAAACATAAAGAGATAAAACAAAACAAAACAAAAACAGACGAACAGGAAAATGATGTTGTTTTGGCTGTGTTATTCAGAGAGGGGAGAAACACCGGGCCAGGCCCTGTGTCAGCCTTCTCTCACCCTTTTGTTTTTTCTCACCGTATAATCAACCCACCAAGTTGACAGGACAACACAGGTACATGTTAAAATTCTTAGGATCGTGTTTAAAAGCCCAAAAAGCAATTTCCTTCCTTCAGTAATCACTTATATTATTCAATCAGCAGAAAACATCTCACAATTTGACTCTTAACCACTAAATCTGTTGTTTCAACACTGGTTGGTCATACCAGTATCTTTCTTTTTGAAGTTAAGTTGTTGTCCTGCAACCCAGAGAGTTTATTTGTTAGTAGTGGATAAACTTCATCATTAAAACAACAGGTGTCTGTTCATTTTCGCTGCTTTAACCTTGCTGGAAAATCTTCACATGTTCATGAGTGTAAGCTGTTTCTTCATTGCATGTGTGTGCGTTTGTAGGTGGGTTATTTTAACTTGCTTCTCCAGCAAGGCATTCCTCTAACAAGTGCCTTTCTCATACATTTCTCTGGTTGTGTGTGTGTTTTTATTTTGTTTCCCAACTTTTGATTTCCCACCTTAAATAACAGCATTCCTTGTCTTCAGCCAGGAGTTAGGGCTTGCTCGTGAGATTCAGGGACACATGGTGCTAACAACAATTTAGCCAAAAACTTGCCTGAAAATTTCCAGTGATGGTAACCGATAACCGGATGAGAAGATGTCTTTTAAGCTTCTTCTCAGGGTGGGGACCAAGTAAGAGGTCAAGGCTGTAAAATTTTGAGCCAGTCTGTCGTCCTAATCCTGTTAATCTATCCTTTTTCGCTGTACTCAGGTTTCCAGGTTGAGAGAAATCCACCTGTATTAACACACTAAAACATTCAATTAGTATTCCATTTCTGAAAACCGCCATTCACTTCATCTACCTAGATTTTACTCTCTCTCTGTCTGGGTGCATACTCCACACAGTCTGGCAGTTGCCTTTTATGGGCATGCAGAGTTCCTGTCACACACACACACAGCTACTCACACCCAGCAGCTGCAAAGTTGTCTTCACGGTATCTATCCGCACACTTAGCCACAATCATCCGCTCCTCAATATCAATGTATAAAACCAGTATTACCCCTAGAAACACACACACCCTCAAGAATTCACTGTATTTAATCCTTTATTCATACTCACTGAGACAAATGCAATTCATGTAAAGAAAATCCCCTATAGGTGAAATTTCAATTTGGCACGGCCCTGAAATAAGCATGCCCTTTATCTACACAAAATTAAGTTGCTACACCACATATAGTGGTGAAATTCATGCTTAATCACACCCTATATAATGATAGAACCAAACAGTAAAGTAAATTAAATGTAAATGCTTATATTATTCAACTAAAACAATAACCACTTAAAGATCTTATAAAATCATGCTTCACACCGCAAACATGATCCAAATCATTTTATGATTTTATCATTACAAATACAATTTTCTTTAAAGTCTGTCTGTAAGTACAAATCAATTTAAACTTTTCACCAGACTTATGTTAAACTGCCCCTAACAAGTCCACTTTATTGCGTGCTCATAGATTTTTTTTATCAGAGAGATTCACCAAATGTACTTTGTTTAAGCTTATTGCTCTGTCACGCTCATTAGGCTACGTTCACACTGCAGGCGAAAGCGCATCAAATCCGATTTTTTCGACCCTATGCGACCCGTATCCGATCATGGTATGACAGTGTGAACGGCACAAATCCGATATTTTCAAATCCGATCTGGGTCACTTTCGTAAGTGGTACTGAATCCGATACGTATCCGATGTTTTAGAAAGCGACTGCTGTGTGAACGGTCAGGTCGCATTAAATCCGTCTTTTACGTCACTGACACAAGACAGACGCCGATTATCAGCGCCGGAGAAGCGCCCGATAGGACATCGCGAACGCTTCCTGGCCATCCAGTGTAGATGTTAGTGAAACTGTTGGGAAGACAACGTTGGAGAAACGTGAACATTTTATTTGTACTGTATAATCTGCAGAATCTGACAGTAATCTGCAGCTATCCTTTGAAGCACCGCTCCTCTAAAACAGCAATAAGGATAATTATTAGGTTATATACATTATTATGTAAATAACAAAATAACTTAAAGCAAAAATTGTGAAACGTAAAGTCCGAAGTCTTTATTTTAAGGGCCATCAGTCAAACAATATTGTTTGCTCTGGGTCTAAACAGCACCTTGTGTGTGACATCTTCTTTTGCGCATGCGGGCCGCTTTGAGCGTTCACACTGGAGAGCGTTTGCTGTCGCATTTTATGTGTAGTGTGAACAAGCAGACAAAAAAATCGGATTTGATCAAAAAATCGGAATTGAGCATTAAGACCTGCAGTGTGAACGTAGCAGCTCATGACTGCTTAAAGCCTGTGTCTGGAGTTGACCACAGAGGCAGAACATCATTCAATCCTCCACGATGGCAAACTCCACTTTCTCTGTATCAAGATAGCTCATACTCTAAATACACCATACATTATACTAAAGCCAAACGGTAACTTGATTTATCAAAAATATCTATCTATGTGTTTTCAAGCTGAGAGAAAAAGAAACTCAACCTTTTGTATCATCATGTATACATTACTTGAATCAAAAGCATTTTCAAACTCTAAAACATCCAGCTTTGCATCACAATATGCCAACCACAGCCATTAATCACATATTCACAACAATACACTTCTCATGAGGTTTTCACCAAAATCAAAACAGACCTTTACCAGTAATTTCAGTGAGCAGACTTTTAATTTTGTCAATGTCCAATTTGGCACACTTCGGAATAAATCAACAGGTAGTGCCTCACCTTTTAGATGTGACCGGTCTGCCCACTCACTTCAGCTCACTGGCTCGCGCCTGTCCGTTCGACCACCTCGGACCGTCCAAGCCTCCAGATTCAACTTCCACCCCAATACCTCAGGACGAGCCCCCATAACTGTTATGAGTTCAAAATATTGGGGATGGATACAAGAGGAAAACCAAAATAACAACACTGGTCCAGCCGGGTCAAGTCAAAACGATGATTTTAATGCACACGTGTGGGAGATGAATACTGCGCCGACAGCATCGATCTCTCACCGAAAACCACACAACAATAGTTTTTATGAACCTCAGGGTATTAGAACGCCCCCTCATGCGTAAAGTAGGTACAATACAATCAATGTTGACAACTTTTAACACATTAAAAGTAGAGATGGACCGATCTGATATTACGTATCGGTATCGGTCCGATACTGACGTAAATTGCTGGATCGGATATCGGTGAGAAATAAAAAATGTAATCCGATCCATTAAATATCAAAAAAGCACCTCACAAAACTTGCGACACGGCGTAACTCGGCTCATAACCGTAGCATGTCGGAGCAGTGTGCTCACGTGATAGAGCGGCTGTGTGTATTTGTAGCCTCGCTAGCAAACCAGCATTTCATCTCCGAGGAAGTTATCCCAGAGAGAAGTAAAGCAAGTGTGTAAGTTCATCTCTGAATGTTTGTAAAGCGTACCTACGTTAAGCTTAACAACCGATATATGGAGCGACTGCCTCTCTCTCCCTCCCTCTCCTGCCGCTACTTCATGAAACTGCTTAATGATCAGCTGATCGGCTTTTCTGTCGCGAGTCCGTCTCTCTTCTTTGTTTTTGGCTCACTTTGCACCAGAAAGAGGAAACCAGCGGCTGAACAACAGCAGCACGTTTAACCTTGATAAGCTGTCGTTAGAATTTATTTAATATTACTTTCTAGACCAGGATCCTTTGTATGTAGCTGACGGCTGGTAACTGTGCAGGGGCGGATCTAGCAAAGTTTAGCCAGGGGGGCCGATAGGGCATTAACAGGGAAAAGGGGGCACAAAGACATACTTTTCTTTCTTATTCTCATTTAAAATGTCTAGCTTTTAATAAATAATTATCTGAATCTTACACCCAAAGTTTTAATCTGATGTAAAATGTATAGAAGTTCATTACTGTATATAGTAACTGTTAAGTCTAATATACCCTAGTAAGCTATAGTACTTTTTCCTTTGGGAAGATACCATCTGTGCAGTCTGCAATTCTGTAGAAGAAAGATGTTGAATCTATTTAATTATTCTTGAAAAATAATTTATTTCGGTGCATTTTTTTTTCACACTGCATCAAATTAAAGTTGATTACGTTGATTAAGCATCATGAGGTGGGGGGTGGTTCCCTTTTTTTTTTTTTGCTGGCAGTTTGCAACCCTATTAGTTAGGTTGCTTAATATTTCTGCTAAGTACTCTTTAAAATACCAGAATAGGAAGGATGGAGTAGGTTTAAGTTTATTAGATTGATCAGTATTGCTGAACTATGAAATATTTTGGGTGCAGTGTATTTTTTACATACAGGTATAACAGAATAGCTTTAGTGTTGTTGTTTATTTAAACTTGAGTATGAACTTATACAAAATGCAGCAAGATATTAAAAAAACAGTTTTATTGATTAAAAAACACACTATATCGGATTAATATCGGTATCGGCAGATATCCAAATTTATGATATCGGTATCGGTATCGGACATAAAAAAGTGGTATCGTGCCATCTCTAATTAAAAGAACATCTTCCTCTTCCCGAGGCCAGATCCTTCCCAGTAATCTTCTAACTCTGCTTATCCCCTGGAACAAACAGTCTCTCCTGCAAGCACAATCAAACAGCTACAAGGCCTTGCAAACTGTTTTCTAAATATTTGAACTCTCCCCTTCACATGAGTTTAACTACTGCTTGTGTGTGTGCGTGTGTGCCTCGACCTCAGCATTCACTCTGTCTGTAAGGACAGAGGCCAACTCTTCATATGTGGAATAACCTAACTGAAACCATACAGCTAATATGTTGAATAAATGTTCTAATCAAATGCCACTACTCAAAGCTTAATAAAAGAATATAAATGAATAAAGGATAATGATGCATAACATGGTATATGTGTTTTGTAAGCGTGTGCGGCCTTCTACGCTCTGAGCCACTTCCCTCAATAGATCAATCAGACATCCCGCTGACTGTAGCTTTTAACCCTTACTGACTTGAGCACAACTCCATAATAAGCACCAGGGGGCAATATGTATAAAGATGATCATGGTTACACCTGCAATGAAAGATTATATGATTATACTAACACCTGTAAATAGAAGATTAACATGAGGTTATAACAGTCACTGTCATCCAAACTTTAATGTAATGTCAATAGCTTCAATAAATGCTTTAATGTAATGCTTATTACATATGATTCTGATGCAATGATAAAATAACAGTAAAATATATTTTCTCAACACACAATAATGTCATGAAAGCATCATTTTAAAAAGGGCTATGCAAACATGGCCAATAACTTTCATTCTAATGATGTGCAAAATGATTTGGGCACAAAACAAATTTTGCTGTTAGAAAACTTGCAGACTTCACTATATACAGTGTAAACCCTCTAAACTAAGTTTGGGGGATGTGATCTTTCAAGAAATGCAGACCAAACTGTTGTTGTTTGTTTACTTACACAGCATGTCTTGTAGAATTAACTGGAGTCACAGCAACAGCATAGTGCAGTCATATCTCAAGTCTAATAACAGAAGACAGGAAAAGATCAGTAAAGAAACAACTTTCCCAAACCATAGCAAAATTAAACAATAAGTAAAACAGGCTGATCTAAAGTATGATTAAAGTTCAGCCTGATTAATATAAATGTCACTGACAGTTGCTAATATATTGGAAAACCAAAACACTGAGTTGATTTCTTTTTGTCCAACAACAGGAGTGCTGGTCCCGAGCCTCAAAGACAGTAAGAAGCAAGCAGAGGGAGAAAAAAAACAGAACACTTTTCAGAAACTGATTTCATCCTTAATGGCTGTGCAATCACGGGCGACCGTGGCTCAGGGGGTTGGGAAGGGCACCTGTAACCGGAAGGTCGCCGGTTCGATCCCCGGCTTCTGTCCTGGTTGTTGTGTCCTTGGGCAAGACACTTTACCCTACCGCCTACTGGTGTTGGCCAGAGGGATATGGCAGCCTCGCTTCTGTCAGTCTGCCCCAGAGCAGCTGTGGCTACAACCGTAGCTTGCCTCCACCAGTGTGTGAATGTGAGCGTAAATGAATAATGGCATTGTAAAGCGCTTTCGGTGCCTTAAAGCTCACAAAACTATTTCCACAACCACCAAACAGCAAATGAGAGCAGGCACACGGATTCCACACAAAGACGTAACACAGAGCGGACCCGACGCATCAGAATCAGCTTTGTCTTTCTCGGCTTTCTCACCCGATGATAACATCTTGAGCTGACGCTTCTCCAGGTTTGATCAACATATTCCATAACAAATGCTGGCACTATGAACATGCGGACTGATCCGCGAGGGAGAAGGACGGTAGTGACCTGGCATTTTCAAAACACATCTTTCATCCTTCCGCAGTGAGAAGCAAAACTTCCGGCTTACTTAGTATTTTCTAAATTAAGACAACTCAAATAAATTGAGTTTATCAGCATTTTTGCATAAAAAGTACTGGTAACTTTTGACCAGTTGGTCTTCCTCGTATACGAGAAACAGCCAATGATGTTGCCAAAATGCTGCTGTAACAAAGACTTTCTGAATCCTGCTTCTGAAGTCATGTGTAGGCAACTCCTCACAGGTTCTCTTGGTTGTCCTTTTGTGTATTGTTCTAAATAATAAAGAAAACCTCTAGGGTTTTATTTCTGCTTTCAATGTTGTGTTCAAATCATTTAATAAAAGTCTGCGTCACAGTCGTAGCCGACCCGAGAGAAAAGGACTCCAATGCAGGATGCAGATGGAGCACAGGGAACGTTTAAGTGACAAAGTTTATTTAGAAAACAAGTGAATGCAACAAGGCTATTCAACTGTGAACTAAGCAGCGAGTTTACACTTGTGCCGTGAACAAAGCCAAAACTATGGAGCACTTATGCAATCAATCTGAGCTAAGCAAACAATAAGTGAGATTTCAATTAATGAAACTGCAGTTCTGCGATTTGGGGGCCAAAGGGAGAGTCAGACTGGATGGAGGGTCCTGGGCAAGGGTCAGAGTCACTGAAACAAGAGTAACCAAGTTCAGGTATGGTTCCAGAAGAATGCTGGCAGATATTGGCTCTGAAAGTTCCTGTAAACTGCTTCCTTGTCGCAGGTGGATCAGCAGCGTGGAGGGGAGAGTGATCCGGATGAGTGGTAAGAAATCCAAAACTCCTGATGTTGAGGCATGCAGGTACAAGGGCAAGGTAATTTACTATGACGTTTACAAAACACAACAGTGGCCTGCATTAACTGTGGTTAGCTGCGAATCTGGCAAAGCGAAGTTGAGAGCGCTGGCCTTATAATTCGACAGCTTTATTACCCACAGGTGAGAGCAATTAGCAGGGACACTGTGGATCCTCCCAGAGGGAAACTGCCGGCTCAATGAAAGAAAAAAAGAAAAAAAACAAAACACTGGCACACAAACACACCCAGACCATGACAGGTACTGAAGTAGATCACCATCAAAAACTGGGCTCTCCTTTTTAGGTAATGAAGAAAAATCATGCTGTTGGATTAATCAAGCAGTGGGTTCATTTTGCTTACTTGTGACAGATAAGATGTAACATTCTTCTTCATGACTAGAAACTTGAGAACATTGTGACAAAGTGGGTAAGAACACCACTTGTCCATATTCTTAGTTAACATTCTTGTTTTGATTTAACCATATTTCATATGTAGTCTGCAATAGGCAAACATCTAGTCAAGTCTTACCACACACACACTTTTATTTTCATGTGAATTTCTAATGTTTGACTGCTATGTCAAGGGATCTTCAGAAAAAGTCTGTGGTTAATTTGGAACTTTGCCTCCAGTTAAGAGCGTGTCAATCTGCAACATTATGCTCCTTAAAGATATGCACATGTTGCTTTTCATGTACAGGATCATCAGGACTAGTACAATATTTTCTGAACAAAACATTTCATCTCTGCTGCACTCTATACAGAAATTAAAGTCAACCAATTCCTCAAACAACAAAAGCTAAAAAACTGCAAGGGTTGCGCTTGCAAACCGCAGCAAAAACTGCAAAAAATCTGCCCCACAACGCAAAGGTTCAACTCAAAACCTCATTACAGGTTTCTCATACTTTAAATGATCCGTCAGTTTTGGAATACAACTTATTTTCATCAAACTGAGCACTTTTTTTTCTTATGTAACTAGTATATTGTCTTTTAGAAATCAAAATGTAAACATAATTAAAGCTCAGACCTAAACCCAAACACACTCCCGTTCATTTCAATACGCATGATCTGAGCATGCGCGGAATGCAAACGCTCCACTTTATGGGTTCCAGCGACAGTGACGTCAGCGCTTTGAAATGAGAAGATCAAAGTAGATCAAAGCGCTGACGTCACTGTCGCCACCACAGAAATGCTTAAATACCCCACTTTCACCTTCCTAAACACAGTTTCACTTGGAGCATTTTCAGAAACAGCGAGTTGTTTTTGCAAACCAGGAAATTTTGAGAAAGAGAAGGATTTAGTGATTTATGCGTTAAGCTCTTAAAGAAATGTCACAGGAAAAATTCAATTATTCACCTTCTGACAAAGAGAATCGAGAGGAATCACAAAGACATACAGAGGCACAGGTATCTCATAAGACAAAAATGCAGGCAAAGATTAAAACAATTAAGATGCATCTGCATGAGATTCAGAAAAGACAAGAGTTTCTCCTTAAGCAGGAAATGAGCATTGCTGGCTTAGAAAGTCTTGAACGCCAAGTGGGAGAAGCTCAGTTTTTCATAATTAAAAATAATGTAATAATAGAAAGACAGAACACAGCAGAGATTAAAAACATTAATCTGATGCTCCATGAGCTTCAGGAAAAGGAAGAATTTCTCCTTGAGCAGAACAGCAGCATTACTGCTGAGCTTTCCAATGTTGAAAGTGAGAGAGATGGAGAAAAGATAGATAACACAAATCTCAGGAAAGCTTTGGAAAATCTTGAGTGCAAAGTGTCAGAAGCACAGGATTTAATAATTAAAAACAATGAAATAATAACAAAACAGAACAGAGCAGAGATTAAAACCATTCAGATGCATCTGCATGAGATTCAAAAAAAGCAAGCGTTTCTCTTTAAGCGGAGAAGGAGCATTGCTGCTTTACACACACTTGAGCGGCAAGCGGGAGAAGCTCATCGTCTAATAATTCAAAATAATGACATAATAGAAAGACAGTACAGGGAAATTGTGTACAAGTGGGAACTGATAGATGACCTTCATAAAGTTTTAGAAACAAGGCTACAGACGGCCCAAGATCTTAAGGATGTGCTCAGTATGGTGCAAAAACAAAATGTATCGGGTGATGTGAACAATGTGCAAGAGGAATGTCAGATTGCTGGTGAACTTCTGCAGCTGGAGAATCCTCCTGACGAGGTTCAGACTAGTGATTCGTGGTGTTGTGGTGCCAAACGACTACTTAAAGTAGGTTTAGGTCTTGCCACAGCGGGCCTTGTTGCTTGCTGGGCCTACTCAAAGATGTTCAACTGAAGTGAATGTCCCAGCTGCTATTTGTGGAATTGTGCTTATTATCTACTCGAGCCCTACTGCAATTGTCGATGTGCACCAGTTACATTTTAAAGAACAGTAATGATGTTTTCCAACCACGTTCTACTGACCATACCAACCTGTGGTAACTATACTGTGCTCTCTTTTATGTTTTATTTGGCCCCTCATCTCCCAACCAGTCATGGCAGATGGCTGCCCCTCCCTGAGCCTGGTTCTGTCATAGGTTTCTTCCTGTTAAAAGGGAGTTTTTCCTTTCCACAGTTGCCTAGTGCTTGCTCATAGGGGATCATTTGATTGTTGGGGTTGATAATTTCAATCCAATTGGATTGAAATTAATTGGCTTGAAGTGAAAAACTTCAGGTGAGGGGTTCACTTGATGAAGAGCACTAAAAAAAACTGCGGAAAAACATCAAATGTAGTTATTTGCAAATGAAAATAAAGAAAATAAAAATTAAAAAATCTCCTACTGCTTTGTTTATTTATTTAAATGAACAGTTTTACATTTTGGCCACTGTGTCATTTACTGCCAAGTAAATGGTTTCAGACTGGCCAGAACATCACTTGAACATCAGCCTGCTATAACGAATTTATCTTAGGATGACTTAGGATGAAGTAAAGGTCCTATAGACACCGTTTCCATGTAATTTCATGCTGTGGCTGTTTGTGTGTGTGTGTGTGAAATTAGATCATCTTTCCTTGGAATTAATTCAAGAAAGACTGATGATCACAGTCTTGATGGAAATGTTTGATGGACTGAGATGGAATGACCCACGAGTCAAAAACCAGTCACAGCCTCCACACTGAAGAGTGGTCTCCAGGCTGCTGCGCCTTCTGGTAGAGCGGCAAAGAAGAAGCCAATAAAAGGAAAAAGTTGAGATGGTCAAATTATTACTTTTATTGTCATTTCAACCATGTACAGTGGTACAGTACAGAGTGAAACAGGACAACGTTCCTCCGAGGCTGGTGCTATATGACATATAAGTCATATGTAGCACAGTTAGTTAGTTTCAGTTAGTATCAATAGAAACTTTAATAAAACTCTTTAATTTAACCATTTTGCCTCTGTCTCCTTTTTCTGACCCAGACACATTTTGTTACTTCCCCTTCATCGCCTGGACCCTTTTAGGGGAACGTAACACACCCATTGCAATAAATCTAGCCCTTAAATAATGCGATGCGATGCGATGTCATGCGATAAAACACATTTGAATGTTGGGACTTCCATCCGCAAATGTGGATGTGTGACGTGTCTCCAATGAGCCACTTAGTCCCATTTGTGTTTGCGTATTTATTTTAAAACAAGACAACAAACTTTGCGCTTTGATTCCAAACAAATGTACAAATGTATTAACTGACGTGCTAAAATGACGGTCAGCAGAAAAGTTTGCAACCAAACCACTCCCCCAACCTCCGTGTTGAGAACGTCAGGTAAATAACGTGTGACCCAGCCATGCAATCATCTGAGGTGCGGGGAAAATCTAAAGTGCCACCATAACAAATAAAGAAAACCTAAACATTCCCTTTGGCTCTTACAGTGAAGTTCAAGTCTTATTACTCTGGTGTAGTTCTTTTATAGCATAAATGTTAGCACTGCACCTTTAGTGAAAATGTGTAAGAGAACAAAACAAAAAGTTGTTAATTTGAGAACAATATTTTCTGAACAAAACATTTCATCTCTGCTGCACTCTATACAGAAATTAAAGTCAACCAATTCCTCAAACAACAAGTTCAAAAAACCAGCAAAAACTGCAAAAATCTGCCCCACAACGCAAAGACTCAGCTCAAAACCTCATTACAGGTTTCTCATACTTTAAACAAGCAGCTGTTTTTTTTTTATGCATTAAAGCTATATCAAAATTTAACAGTGCAAATGCAAATTCCTTGCTGAAAGTTTAACCCAAATGCATTTCCAGTAGAAATGGGCTGACATATCCTGAGCATAACCATTTATAATATCCACTTAAGTTAAAAAGAGGTGCTTTGCAACATTAAACTGCAGTGTGTCTGTGAAGGTTCTCAGTCATCCAGGTCATCGTAGACTAAGGAGCTTGGAAAGAAAAGCGTCTGGACTTCTTGAGTTGCTTGAAGACGTTTCACCTCTCATCCGAGAAGCTTCTTCAGTTCTAAGGGGAACTGAAGAAGAACTGAACTGAAGAAGCTTCTCGGATGAGAGGTGAAACGTCTTCAAGCAACTCAAGAAGTCCAGACGCTTTTCTTTCCAAGCTCCTTATTAAACTGCAGTGTGCCAAATAAAAAAGCCAAATATGTATTTTTCGGACCATAAGGTGCACGGGATTATAAGGCACTTTAAGCGAAACAAAGCAGTCAGATAAATCAAACTTTATTCAACTCATTCTTCTTGCTTCCTCCACTTCTGTACCATTGATTCATTAATGCTGTATTCTATCACAGCTGCTCTATTCCCATGTTGTTGCTGTATATTAATGACTAACCTCGTATTGTGGATGGATTATCTCAGTTGTTCTCCTGACTGAAGTTTGGTCCGTTTACAGCATCTTGCCATGTGATTGCATTTGTCCCTAACCACCACGAACCCTCACGTTAACCTTTATCGAGTGGAAAAGTGTTAGCGTTTATCCTCCAGCTTCACTGTTTATGTTATGCTAACATAGCTGTGTCGCTAGCGATCACGTAGCACATCATTATATACCACATAGCCCAACTTCAGTAACCCTACAAACGTCACTGCTGTTTAATTTTCTGTCTTCATTTATGTTGGAAGTGATAGCAGAGCTATACGTTTGAATTTTTTCAGAAATCACTCAGTCAGAACATGCTATACCATGCTTAGGTAACTAGAGAGCTAACTTCCGCTTAAATGTAATAAATTCTGTTTTCATGGATGCCTGGATGTTAAACACCTGGTAAAGCAGCAATGCTGATCGTTTTATTAAAGATGAAAGAATTTAGACAGTTTTTAACTCTCAGTGATGCTGTGTGTTCGGTTGACTTTGGGACCTGAAGCGACGGAGATTAGGACCCAGATTACTCCCAGATTTACAAGCACCTTAGTCCGACAAATATGGCAATAACGACGGCCCGCTTGCATGTTCTACAAAAAAATGTGCTTTGCTGTGTATCTGACGGACAAACACCAAACCAGTTCCACATCACTGAAGTTGCACCATTTTTACAAACCGATTCTGGTTCATCCGTTTCACTCAACAATCAGCCATGTGCGTATGAAAACAAAGGCACTGCGCATGCGCGTTTTACCCATATTCTATCGCTATATTTCATTTTCTTATCGTTGCCTAACATTGTACCGGTATTACCGTGAACGGTATAATATGGCCCAGCCCTATTAAAGACTTTCTTCTGCACCTACATTTGGATCACCTCGATCCATGACAGTCATTCAGGCAGTAATGCCTGGACTGGAAACAAGTCATCTTTAAAATATTACGACATTCCAGCTCCTGTGTTGGAATGAAAAACAAATGTGTTGTTTAAATAAGAGACTGCACTTGTGACAGAACAATAAATATATTTTATCTTGATTATATAAGTAATGTAGGAGCCATATGAGTTGCTCTTTTTTGACTAAGTGGGTTGGTTTAAATGGACTCACTGTATTGGTGCACGGGTGTGGGGCGTGCCTCATGGGTGTGGTAGAAGATAAATGTGGTTGCACTCACCTGTTCACTGCACCTGATGTTGGTGAGCAGAAAGGTAGGGTGAGCATGAGGCAAAACTTTCTGTTGAGCGCAGCTTGAGCGCAGCTTGAATGACTTTGATAGATTTTGACTGTAACTTGATGTTTTTTGTATAGTTGTGCACTAATTGATGCCATAGGCCAAGTTGTTATTTGGCAAACTAATTGGTAGTGATGGGTAGATGAGGCCTCGTGAAGCGTTTCAGCACATTCCCCAAACTGTGTGGACACAGTTTTGCTGTTTTGCTCCATACTGACACCTGCTGGACCTTAAATATCATTGTAGGCAACTTACTTGAGACTCACAACATTTCACAACAATTCAATGACCTAGTCATACTTATACACTGTAAGGTATTGTACTTTCTATGGAATCATTTTATATCTTTTATGTTGCAAATATTGTAGACATCACCAGTGTGTGAATGGGTGGATGACTGGATGTGTAAAGCGCTTTGGGGTCCTTAGGGACTAGTAAAGTGCTATACAAATACAGGCCATTTACATCTTTAAAATATAGTGTGAATCACATTAAATGAAAATTAAGATGAAAGTATTGTGAATGTAATATTACCCATTCGACTCAGTTTATTATAAATTTCTATTCAGAAATATAAGTTTATCCAATCTTTTTGCATTTAGTCTATTGTGTTGTTTTTTTTTTTTGTTTGTTTGTTTGTTTGTTTGTTTGTTTGTTTGTTTGTTTGTTTTTTACACCTTTTCCCCAGCTTTGGAAAACTCACAGGCACAGATGAAGCTAGGGTACACAAAAGCTGTAAAGTCAGGTGGAAAAGGTTCTGATAAGATGTCTTCCTATTCCCCCAGTACGTTAAAGGATCCTCTGATCTTGGAATTTTTCTCTCTGACACTCTCCACAATACTAAGGGGTTGGCAGTCCTTTATAATAAAATTCAGGACTGCTTGGTCCAGAACAGTCTTCCTAGATGCTTGATTTGAAAAATAAAACGCATACTAATAAAAAAAAAATGATGATAAAGCTGTTCAGTGTCAGTATAGGCCGACCTGTGTTCATTCTCAGTGTGTTTGTCTCCTCATTTTCATGTTTGGCTCTGTAATGCCTCTGTAACACTGAGGATTTGTTTTTGTTTGTAAGAAAGCTCCGCAGAACAGATGCAACATTTATCCTGCATAAAATGAAATAAATAATTTACACTTCAAGTCAAATTGCTGTTTTTCCTATTCTGGTAGATTACACTGAAACAAACAGTTACCTTATTTGCAGTTAAAAGATCAAAATGATCCCACACAGCAGAAACGTTTTTCTTTCGGGCTCCATTTTGTTATGGAGAGATGTGTATTTTTTTTTCTTTGCCAGAGTAATTTTGTGGGGGGTTTTTTGGTGGCGACTCATTCCGTTGGCAGATACGGATGCGGTACCTGTTAAACAGAGTTCAGGGAACAAATGAGCCTGTACAGAGTACTCAAAATAAATAAGTTGTCCAAATTTAGTCATTTTTAGCTAAGCTTTACTCAACTTTTTTTTTTAGTTCTGGGAACCAATTAGATTTTACAGTACACTTATACTTGTTTGCTATACCATAAAACAATAAAAGAAGGTACAACCTCTTCTCGTGACCGCAGGATGTGAGTGTGTATGCCAGAACACTCTGGAAGGCACACAGTCTTTACAGACTGCTAAGGATCAAACCTCTATCAACATGCAATTGATTATAAAACTCTAAGCATATATGAGTAAATATTTCTAAGCATAAATGACAATCCAATAATATAAACCTGACACAAAGTGGCAAAGAAAAGCTTTTTATTTATATTTTTAATCTCAAGAAGCAACAGTGAAATCACACAGGAGAAAGATCTGTATGTAAAACGTGGGGAGAGTATTAGTTTCCTAGCAGCTGTGCTGGCTTGTCACACGTGTTATTCATTGTGATGGTTCATTGAAAGAGCACCAGTGTGACGGTACCATAGACTTCAACCAAACTAAGGCACACGATGCAAAAGGCGATAAAGACATGACTCAATAGCTTTGTAATCACTGCTGTCAGCTGAGCTTTGTTTGATGGTGGTTCAGGTAAACAGCAGAAGAAGAGGAGAAAAGATAGTCCTCGTTCCACCACAGAGCAAAAAAAGAAGAGGAAGATAATGACGAGGTGATGATGAGGTTTCTCTCTGTGCTCGTAGTTTCCTCCTCAGGCTGCACACAGCTGAAATCTTCTGTTTCCTGTGCACTCTTAAAGTACTGGTTTTCTCCTCAGGGGTTTTAAGGTAATAAGTCACCTGCTGTCACGCTCTCATGGATTGGTTAATGTTAGCAGTAACTCTGTGTTTTTTTTTTATGCTCTCATGTCTGAACCCATCATGTGCAGGTGATCTACACCGTGCTGAGACACAACAGTACTGATGTGCAGTGGTAGATCCTCTTGCAGCATGCCATCCACCTGGATGATGTGGCCAAGAAGGAGAACAGCTCCACCCACCAATTCGTCCACAGCTTCCCGTTGTCAGAGCCAGCCGGCTGGCTCAGCAGATACATCTACATCCTGACTGTAGGTGGGTGTAATCAGATTCCTGCTGTGATCACCTGCACAGGTGTCCTGCTACAGTTTTCCTTTGGGTGCTAGTGGCAGTGACATCGAAGAGTAAACACTGCCCTGTGTATGTGTGTGTGTGTGTGTGTGTGTGTGTGTGTCACAGAGTAGTACTAGGAGTGCCTCCTGAACCTTTGGTTTTACCGCCTCCTCTCCGTCGTCCTCACTCTGTTCAGCGTGGCTGTGGTTTGGTCCAAGTGCACCTTCTTCACCTTCTTCAGCACGTGGCCTGTCCTCTCGCTGATTGTCATCCGGTTGGCTGAGAGGCTACAACTACCAGTACATCGAGGTGAGCCTGAGAGGGCAGACGCTAGTTTACACACAAACCGTCAGACACAGAGCTTCATATTTCTATACAGCCTCTAAAAGTGTTTAAAGCTGCTGTGTGATGGAGTGCTGCACAGCTGAGTCTTTGTTGTGTTACAATGAAGGAAACGTGACATGTGACGTTTGTTTCAGTGCTTCGTTGTTGAAACACGATCTCACTTCATTCAGACCGCTGAGCTCCTCTTGTTCAGCTCACTGCCTCGTAATGCTTGCTCTCTCCACCAGATGGCATGCTTCATCACAATCTTCTTCCTTTGCACCTGGTATTGACTTAGAGTTTTATTGTCATTGTGTAGTTTCTTGCACAGCGAAACTGGGTAGCTGGACCACAAGGTGAAAAGTAAAGAAGGGAAAACAATATACAATGAGGGGGAAACAAATAAATAAATAAAAAGCAATATATATGTATCCATATATGTGTGAGTGAACTATATACATGGTGTGTGCGTAGGAAACATTGAAACATTGTGTGGTTGTATACAAGGGCAGTTATATAATATAATAAATAAAATAAGGGTGGAGGGGCCATGGTCATTTAGGGTGGGGGTGGTGATTCCAATGAGACCAAAATATTGCACATGAGCCAAAAATATTGCACAGAGCATGGAAAGAGTGAGATATTGCACATAAGACATTGCACATAATCTTCTTGCCAGCTGTTGTGCAACCAGCGTACCACACGGGGATGGCGTGTGGTACGCTGACCTCTTCCTTTGTTTTCTTGGTGTTTAGGGTAGAGATGGCACGATACCACTTTTTTATGTCCGATACCGATATCATAAATTTGGATATCAGCCGATACCCATATGAATCCGATATTGTGTGTTTCTTAATCAATAAAACTGTTTTTTAATATCTCGCTGCATTTTGTATAAGTTCATACTCAAGTTTAAATAAACAACAACACTAAAGCTATTCTGCATTATACCTGTGTGTGGGGAAAAAATACACTGCACCCAAAATATTTCATAGTTCAGCAACACTGATCAATCTAATAAACTTAAACCTACTCCATCCTCCCTATTCTGGTAGAGTACTTAGCATAAATATTAAGCAACCTAACTAATAGGGTTGCAAACTCCCAGCAAAAAAAAAGAAAAAAGAAAAAATAGGGAACCACCCTCCAACTCATGATGCTTAATCGATGTAATCAACTTTAATTTGATGCAGGATGAAAACAAAATGCACAGAAACAAATAATTTTTCAAGAATAAGTAAATAGCTTAAACATCTTTCTTCAACAGAATTGCAGGATTCACAGATGGTACTTTCCCAAAGGAAAAAGTACTATAGCTTACTAGGGTATATTAGACTTAACAGTTACTATATACAGTAATGGACTTCTACACATTTTACATCAGATTAAAACTTTGGGTGTAAGATTCAGATAATTATTTATTAAAAGCTAGACATTTTAAATGAGAATAAGAAAGAAAGGTATGTCTTTGTGCCCCCCTTTTCCCTGTTCATGCCCTATCGGCCCCCTTGGCTAAACTTTGCTAGATCCGCCCCTGCACAGTTACCAGTTGTCAGCTGCGTAGAAAACGATCCTGGTCTAGAAAGTAATATTAAATATATTCTAACAACAGCTTATCAAGCTTAAACGTGCTGCTGTTGTTCAGCCGCTGGTTTTACTCTTTCTGGCGCAAAGTGGGCCAAAAACAAAGAAGAGAGACGGACTCGTGACAGAAAAGCCGATCAGCTGATCATTAAGCAGTTTCACGATTGAAGTAGCAGCAGGAGAGCGAGAGGCAGTCGCTCCATATATCGGTTGTTAAGCTTAACATGGGAACGCTTTACAAACATTCAGAGATGAACTTACACACTTGCTCTACTTCTCTCCGAGATAACTTCGGCGGAGATGAAATGGTCTGGGTCTAGGTTTAAAAGGTTGTCTATACGAATGTCTGGGATGATGGTATTGAAGGCCGAGCTGAATTCAATAAAGAGCATCCTTACTGATTTCCCAGGATACTCCAGGTGATGCAGAGGAGAGTGAAGGGCGGTGCAAATTGCATCCTCTGTGGACTTTTTTGCCTTGTAGGGTGGGAGGCAGTCCTTTATGTGCCTTAGGAGCAGCTTCTCGAAGCACTGTGCAATCACTGGAGTCAGTGCGATGGGTCTGTAGTCGCTGAGGCTACTGATGGTGGTGGACTTGGGGACTATTGTTGCAGATTTCAGAGAGTGAGGGACAGTGGCATGTGACAGGGAGAGATTGAATAGTCTGGTGAACATGGGAGCCAGCTGGTCGGCGCAGGCTTTGAGCAATCTACCAGGTATTCCGTCAGGGCCAGCTGCTTTCCTCTGATATTCTGCTCTGAACACATTGCCGACCTCATGTTCTTGGAGGCTAAATGTGTGGGGACTGTGCTCAGAGGAGGCTGTGGGCAGGGCGTCGTGCATGGTGGGGTTGACTGCAGTTTTCTCGAAGCGGGCAAAGAAGTGCTTATGTTCCTCTGCTAATGAGATGTCCATATTATCTATATTTGTCCCACTGCCTTTGTAATTGGTGATGTGTTTCAGGCCTTCCCATACCTTTCTGGAGTTGTTATCACAGAGGTGGTCTGATAGATTGTTTGAATAGTCCAGCTTTGCTGCTCTGATGCCTTATTTAAGGTCTGCTCTTGCTCTGCTGTACATGTCCTGGTCCCCAGATTTGTGTGTTGAGTTGCATGCCTTTAACAATGCCTGAACCTTACTCGTCATCCAGGGTTTACGTTTGGGGTAGAGCAGGACAGGCTTTTCCGTGGAGACAGTGTCCATGCAGTGCTTGATGTAACCTGCGGTTGTGTGAGTCTCTAGTTCATCATGTTAAAAGACACTCCACTCTGTGAGGGTACTTGAAAGGGTTCTGAAAGCGTGAGGAAACACATCCCTGTAAACCAAGAGAAGACACAAGTACACGTGTTTCTTTCGGGAATGTTCCTCCTCATATACAGGGCGAACATTTGTACTGTTTCAAAAGACCTTAAAGTCTCCTCTTATTTTTCTTAAAGCACACAAACTACAGAGTTGTGCAGTGAGTCAACGTGTTATTAAACAACATATCATGTGACCCAGATGTTGACCCGGAGATAATGGAGGAGTCAACTTGATGGAGGTTTTGTGACTTTGTGGTGTTTTCCTCCTGCAGGCTGTCCTGTCGTCTCACTCCTCCCCTGTTTGATCCACATGGACTCGGCCATCTCCCACCACAACAAGCTGCAGACTGCTCACACCTCTGTAAATACCCACACTGTGTAACACACCTGCTGTTACACCTTTTTGGTGCAACCCTTTAAATTTGGGGTACCCCTTTGGCCTCTCCCCTTTTCTACAATTCCCTGTAGGAGAGGAACTGGAGCGGGCAAGTTAATTACTTGGAGGTCTTTCATTCTTTTTACCTTTCATCGCAGGAACACAATGCAGGAACACAGCGGTTACATATACAGTAGTGTGCCAAAGGTTTAGGCAGGTATGCAACAACGCTGTAAACATAGAATGCGTTCAGAAAAATAAATAAGTAAATAAAATTATATATATACTGTATATATATAGCGCCTTTCTAGACAGAGTCATAAAGTGCTGCACATAAGATAACCAGTCATAGAAAGGTAAAACAGACAATATCAAACAGACAATTTAAAACAGGCAAAATTAACCAAAAGCAGTTTTTTTTAAAAACAACTACTCCATCCACAATTCTTAAGGTTTGGGGGAGAGAGTTCCACAGTCTAGGGACGTAGGGCTGTAGCAGATCAGAGATGTAGGCTGGTGCCAACATCTCTGATCTAAAAGTCAAGACCAGGATCTTAAAATGGCCTCTGAATTCAACAGGAAGCCAGTGTAGCTGAGATAGCAACGGTGTCACATGTGAATACAGATTTTGTCAAAACCCTAGCGGCAGCGTTTTGCACAACCTGCAGACGATCCAGAGAACCTTTGCTTAGATACATCAACAGTGAGTTACAGTAGTCCAAGCGTGAGGAAATAAATGCATGTATAGCAATCTCCAGTTCAATTCATTCCATTCAATTCAGTTCATGAATGATTAATGATTGTTTATTAACCCCAAATGTATTCTACAGCAGGACAACGACCCCAAACACACAGCCAAAGTCATTAGGAACTATCTTCAGTGTAAAGAAGAACAAGAAGTACTGGAAGTGATGGTACGGCCCCCACAGAGCTCTGATCTTAACATCATCGAATGTGTCTGGGATTACATGAAGAGACAGAAGGGGTTGAGGAAGCCTGTATCCACAGAAAATCTGTGGTTAGTTCTCCAAGATCTTTGGAACAACCGACCAGCTGAGTTCCTTCAAAATGCGACGTGATTTAGATTTCTCTTTTGTTCATTCACTGCATTTTGTTGATTGATGAAAGCTTTGCACAGTACTGTATGTAATTATGTTTGTGATTCTGTGTCGTAATCAATGTTCTCTTCAGTTTAAGGACCCGCTGCCTTGATCTTCTGGGCTTCCAGCAGTTTATGGAAGACAGTGAAATGACCTCTGACCTGATGGACGAGGGAAAGGAGCTGAACCGCCAGGGTGAGACTGTCGCCACCATCTGAATTCTGTTTAACAAGACAGTTATAATAAAATATAATATTTGTACAGTTATAGGAAGAGGCGGAGGGTAAATACCTCTTTGTTTCTTCTGTTTAGATTTCAGAGAAAACTAATCAGTGTATGATATAACAATAGAAGTCACTCACACACATCAAAGTCCTTTTACACATCTTATTCTAATAACATAAAATATATATTTTCATTGTGTATTAAGTGCACAGACTGCAGTTTACAGCAGGTTTCCTCACATATACTATATGATTCCAAAATAAGAAAGTCATCTGCTGGGAGAAGAAACAACAGTGAAACGGGAAGTACAAAGAAGCTGCTCATCACTGGATATTCTGCTTAAGATTGAAGATTGAACATCTGCCTCCCAGCAGGTCAGTAAAACCGAGACAGCTCTTCAGAATCGGCGACAACATCTCCAGCACCATCAGACTGAGAACAGGAGCTCCTCGAGGCTGTGTTCTCACCCCGCTGTTGTTCGCTGTCCTGACACTGCACTGCTCTACACAGCTCCAACCACATCATCAGGTTCGCTCATCAGCAACGACGACGAGTCGGCGTACAGAGATGAGTTTGAGCAGCTGGCGTTCTGGTGCAGCGAGACCATCAACACCACCTCCATCACCAAAATAGCCTAGCAGCGCCTCCACTTCCTGAGACGCCTGAAGCGGGCCAGCCTTCCTCTTCCCATCCTCACCGTGTTCTACAGGAGCACCATAGAGAGTGTTCTGACCAGCTGCATCTCTGTGTGGTTCGGCAATCTCATCCAGCTACAACGGATTGTTAAAGCAGCTGCCAAGATCACTGGAACATCTCTCTCCCTCACACGCACTCTTTTCTCTCCTCCCGTCTGGCCGACGCTATCGCAGCATTGGGGCCCAATCCTCCAGGCTGCGAAGTAGCTTTTTCCCACAAGCCATCAGACTCTTGAACTCACTACCGGCTCTCCCACTCCCCCCCAACACCCACACCCACACAAACCGTTACCTAACTCTATTGCACTCCACATACCACTGCCTTTGTAATGCAGATGCTGCTCTATGGACAATCCTTACACTCAAGAACTCTGCTCATGTTTACAAGCTGCTACGCTGGTCACTTTAAATCACTTCAAGGTCACTTTAAATCATTCAAATTGTAAATTGTTATTAATACATTTACCTCCAAGTCTTAAAGTGTATATTTATTTTTTCACTCTTCTTATATTATTATTTCTTTGGGGGGGGGGGGGGGGGGGGGCTGTCATGCCGGCAGTAGAGACAGTGTGAGCACATGAATGTGAATCACTTTAAATGTAGGTTTTATGAAGGTCTTGCTAATATATTTCATTTCTAGTGTTTAATGTTGTAGATTTATTTATCTGTCTGTCACGATGGGAGCTGTTAGGATCAACTGATTCAGTCACTGATAAACCTGAAGTCCTTCAGTCATGTAGGAGGTCAGAGCTTCATGTTTATGGGATTCATGTGCAGTTTAATTGCATCTGTATTTATGTCATTTAAAGTTGATTGGCAGGTGATTGTGTGTGAAACCATGTAATCACTGTAAGTTCATCAACACCTTCACCATGTTTAAATAAGATAAGATAACATGACCTTTAGTAGTCCCACACGTGGGAAATTTGTTTTGTCACAGCAGGAAGTGGACAGTGCAAAAGTTCTGAAGCAATAATTAGACTACAATAAGAATAAATACAGTACACAACTGTACAGAATAGAATAAAATCAAATACTATATACAGTAGAATAAAATATACAATAGGATAAAAATAGAATAAAATGTTGTACACAACTGAGTAAAAATACAACGATGCCAGAAAGGAGTATTGCACTTAGTGTTATTGCACATGTGTGGGTGTGTGTTTGATCAGTTAAAGTCTTTGTTGTGGAGTCTGACAACAGTGGGTTGGAAAGACCTGCGAAATCTCTACAGAGTTTCATCTGTGTGCTGTTAGATTTCTATTTGTTTTTGTTTACATTAAAATAAACTGGAAATATGAAGCAGATCCCCGATGAACCCCAGGAGTCATTGTGGGCTTGTACTGATTGCTAAACCAAGCTGCACAAGATTGGACTGAAGTAAAGCAAAGGCTGCCTTGAATGTAGGAAAACGATATGAAACCATGACAGTGAGCTTTGGAGGATTTCTTCAGTCACGTTTTTATGAAGCATTTGTTTATAGCATTAAAATGAAGTGAGCTAAAACTGTAAAAACACAGAACTGGTCCTTTAAATGTGTTTAGCAGTAAGTGTTGTGGTGCTGGCAGAAGTGATCTTCAGTCAGAAAGGTTGATGGTCAGGATGAACCTGGACAATTCTCTGTTTATATGTGTCATATCTTTTGTATGATATGGGATAATTATTGATAGAGACAGACGTAGCCTTGTACTTACATTTCTTGCCGCCTGTCAACACTGCATCTCCTGCCGTTACAAACGGCTCTTCTGTGTTTGTGTCTCATCGTTCTAGTGATGAATATTTATCGTCCACCATGAACTCAGCCTATTGTTCTGGTTCTGGTTTTGGAGAGTAGACTGTGTTGATCTGAGTCCTGTGAATTATTCCCAAGACAAATTAAAAATGTCCTCTGGTGCCATGTTGTTGCACAATAAATATGATCGAGGTGTCAGAAACGGTCTGGCCCTGGTTATTGTCTCAGATCTGGTGCACGTCTTATCCTTTCTGCTTCTGTGGGTTTCCTTCTTTTACTTCTTGTTATTTTCCTAAAATGTTTTTCATTGTGACAAAAATATCTGCTGGAGTTTATGGTGCACTAAAACCTTTATGAAACAGTTGCACTCACCATTAAAAGGCAAGCCAGAAAAGCAGTGTAATGCAAAGTTATTTAAGGGCTAGATTTATTGCAATGGGTGTGTTACGTTCCCCTAAAAGGGTCCAGGCGATGAAGGGGAAGTAACAAAATGTGTCTGGGTCAGAAAAAGGAGACAGAGGCAAAATGGTTAAATTAAAGAGTTTTATTAAAGTTTCTATCGATACTAACTGAAAGAGACGGACAAGCCGCTATCACCATTTAAAGAAACAAAACAAAACTCAAACGTTGGTCAATTAAACTGAGAAGTAAGCCAGAGAAGGATAAATTGCCAAACACACTACTCCCCACCAAGTAGGAGCAGAGCACACGCAGCTTACTAGCTGCAACTATTCACATGGCACTCTGGCCCAGAGCTCACCTTTCCCTGGGCTTAAATACCTTTAATTACTGATGTGAGTTAGCTGTGTAAAAGAGAAAGGTGGCACCTCAGGCAGAAGAGATTGTAGGACACGCCCACACAGGCACCTTCAGGAGGAGGCCCTGCTAGGGCCGTAGCAGGATGAGTTTAACTGACTTACGCGCAGAAGAAAAGTTCTTTAGGAGCCCAGATGGTGTGAATGATGAGACCATAGACAGCAATTTTTTTGTTAAGGAAAACCAGAAATATACTGAATAAATGGGGCAAAGGGGAAGTGGAACAAAATAATAAATACTGTCTTGTGTCTGTATCGTCCTGTTCTGTCTAGTGTTGCACTGTCTTGTCTTGGGTTTTTTTTTTTTTACAATTTTTACATATTGCACTTTATGTAATCCTGTCTTGATTGTCTGTTATATGTCATATGTAGCACCAGCCTCGGAGGAACATTGTCTCGTTTCACTCTGTACTGTAGCACTGTACATGGTTGAAATGACAATAAAAGCCAATTGACTTGACCATCTCAACTTTTTCCTTTTATTGGCTTCTTCTTTGCCGCTCTACTCGGAAGCGCAGCAGCCTGGAGACCACTCTTCAGTGTGGATGTTGTGACTGGTGTTTGGTGGAAAACATAAAGTAAAGCTGTTAGTTTAAGACCTGTGGGACTCTTATGTACTCCCGGGTCATTCCATCTCAGTCCATCAAACATTTCCTTCAAGACTGTGATCACCAGTCTGTCTTGAATTAATTCCAGGGAAAGATGCACTAATTACTAGGAAATGTGCAGAAATGCCAGGACCTTATTTTCATTAGTTTTCTCCAATTTCAAGTGTTTTTTATCGTTGTATTAATATTCGATTATTTAGAAAACTGTCATAAGGGAGGAACGGACTCAGGCATAGAGCAGCTGAATTCAGAATAAAAGTCCCAAGTTTATTAACAACAACACGAGATGAAACTATATACAGTGCACAGGGCTGGGATTTCCAGGGATGGAAGGGAAACGGTTCCAAAACACACCACACGTCCGCTCCTCACTCTCCACTTTCACAATCCTCTTCACCACTCACGCTCTCGTTTGCTCCACACCTCACTGCCAGACTCAGGGGAACAGATCAGGAAACAGAAATGGGTCCAGGAATCTATATACAAGAAAACGTAGTTACAACAGACTAGTACTAGTAACATGGCTGTACTGACGAGTGCTTCTCAGCAAACCAACGAAAAAACATTCTTCTTCTTCTTCTTCTTCTTCTTGTGCTTCTTCTTCTACATTTTAATGGCGGTTGCAAACAACTTTTAGTTGCATTATCGCCACCTTCTGGACTGGAGTGTGGGTCGGAGAGGTTTCTCCGCCTCCGTTTATCTCAGATAAACACCTGTCGTTCTTAAAAATCCAAACACTAGCCTATAGATTACATCCCCTGTACTCCTTCGAAATATGTCAGATAACTGAATGTTGTTTTACAGTTTTTTTTCTTCTTTACTTTAACCTCCCAAGACCCGAACTCTGCCACGACATGCATTTTTAATTTCTCTTGGATATTTGTGCATATTGGGGCCCAATGAATGTAAAAACAAAGAATTTCCAGATTTTTACCTTAGTTTTTGTTTTTTAAAAAATGAGAGCCACAAATGAGGATATTCATTTAAAATGTTGATAGAACAGTAGCAGTATAATGTCCTCGTAAGTAGATATCAGGCCCGTGTAGAGCAAATTTGAATATTTTGGTCTAAATAACGCAAGATGTGATGTCCACATATGTGGACGGCAGGTCCTAGGAGGTTAATAAATAAATTCAACTCATCCAGGTTCACTGTGTGGCTTGGCCACACACACACACACACACACACACACACACACACACACACACACACACACACACACACACACACACACATTGTCTATAGGACGATTACTTCATACTAAGTCACTGAAAAATTAGTTATAGCAGGCTGATGTTCATGTGACGTTCTGGCCAGTCTGAAACCATTTACTTGGCAGTAAATGACACAGTGGCCAAAATGTAAAACTGTTCATTTAAATAAATAAACAAAGCAGTAGGGAATTTTTAAATATTTGTTTTCTTTATTTTGATTTGCAAATAACTACATTTGATGTTTTTCCGCAGTTTTTTTTAGTGCTCTTCATCAAGTGAACCCCTCACCTGAAGTTTTTCACTTCAAGCCAATTAATTTCAATCCAATTGGATTGAAATTATCAACCCCAACAATCAAATGATCCCCTATGAGCAAGCACTAGGCAACTGTGGAAAGGAAAAACTCCCTTTTAACAGGAAGAAACCTATGACAGAACCAGGCTCAGGGAGGGGCAGCCATCTGCCATGACTGGTTGGGAGATGAGGAGCCAAAAACATAAAAGAGAGCACAGCATATTTCCTTAAGATCTGAGTACAGGCTTTTCATTATTTTCAGTTTTGATTTTCTTATTTACTCGAAGGGCATGAACCTTTAGCTGCAGATTGTAATTTTCTGCCTAATTTTTTCTGACGATCATACAGGGCCGCTCTGAGACTTCTCATCTCTTTTTGATATTCCTCCATCAGATGTTCCAGATGGGCCACTTTATCATCGAGGTTGTCTTCAATCTCATCTGAAACTAATCTCTCTTTTTCAAGGTCTTCTGATGATAATTGATGATAATTCTTTTCGAGCTTTAGAGTGTTCATCTCCAACTGGAGATCTTTAATTTTCTGTTTAAGCTCTATATGCTCAGATAGTTCTCTCTCCACTGACTTATACACTCTGCGTAAAGTCAGATGGCCAAAAATCTTTGAGAATCCCCAATAAGCTGCAGGAGCAAGAAGGCCCAGTGTGGCAATACCTAAACCTATGTCAAGTAGGCGTTTGGCACCACGACGCCATGAACCACTAGTCTGAACCTCGTCAGCAGGTGGTTCAGAGGCAGGACTCTCTGAACTGCCTGCTGTGGCAAGATGTAAACCTACTTCAAGTAGGCATTTGGCACCACGACGCCATGAACCACTAGTCTGAACCTCGTCAGCAGGTGGTTCAGAGGCAGGACTCTCTGAACTGCCTGCTGTGGCAAGATGTAAACCTACTTCAAGTAGGCATTTGGCACCACGACGCCATGAACCACTAGTCTGAACCTCGTCAGCAGGTGGTTCAGAGGCAGGACTCTCTGAACTGCCTGCTGTGGCAAGATGTAAACCTACTTCAAGTAGGCGTTTGGCACCACGACGCCATGAACCACTAGTCTGAACCTCATTAGGAGGTGGTTCGGAGACAGGAGTCTCAACTTCCTCAGGTTCAAGAGGAGGATTCTCCAGCTGCAGAAGTTCATCAGCGATCTGACATTCCTCTTGCACATTGTTCACATTAGCCGATACATTTTGTTTTTGCACCATACTGAGCACATCCTTAAGATCTTGGGCCGTCTGTAGCCTTGTTTCTAAAATTTTATAAAGGTCATCTATCAGTTCCCACTTGTACACAATTTCCCTGTACTGTCTTTCTATTATTTCATTATTTTGAATTATTAAATGCTGAGCTTCTCCTGCTTGGCACTCAAGATTTTCTAAAGCAGCAATGCTCCTTCTCTGCTTAAAGAGAAACGCTTGCTTTTTTTGAATCTCATGCAGATGCATCTGAATGGTTTTAATCTCTGCCCTGTTCTGTTTTGTTATTATTTCATTGTTTTTAAGTATTAAACCCTGTGCTTCTGCCACTTTGCACTCAAGATTTTCCAAAGCTTTCCTGAGATTTGTGTTGTCTTTATTTTGTTCACCTCTCTCACTTTCAACATTGGACAGGTCAACAGCAATGCTCCTTTTCTGCTCAAGGAGAAACACTTCCTTTTCCTGAAGCTCATGGAGCATCAGATTAATGGTTTCAATCTCTGCTGTGTACTGTCTTTCTATTATTTCATTATTTTTAATTACAAAACACTGAGCTTCTCCCACTTGGCATTCAAGACCTTCTAAATCAGCAATGCTCGTTTCCTGCTTAAGGAGACACTCTTGCCTTTTCTGAAGCTCATGGAGCATCATCTCAATGGTTTCAAACCCTGCCTGCATTCTTGTGTTATGAGATACCTGTGCCTCAGTCTGTCTTTGTGATGAATTAATGAATCTTTCCTGTGACATTTCTTTAAAAACTTTACACAAAGTGTCGAAAGAAAAAAAAGAACGCTTGTTGAATTCTTTAAATGTAAAAGTATTCCCTTTCTCAAAGAATACTAGTTTGCAAGAACAAATCGCTGTTTCTGAAAATGCTCCAAGTGAAACTGTGTTTAGGAAGGTGAAAGTGGGGTATTTAAGCATTTCTGTGGCGGCGACAGTGACGTCAGCGCTTTGATCTTCTTTGATCTTCTCATACAAAAGCGCTGACGTCACTGTCGCTGGAACCCATCAAAGTGGAGCGTTTGCATTCCGCGCATGCTCAGATCATGCGTATTGAAATGAACGGGAGTGTGTTTGGGTTTCAATTGTTTACCTCTGTTTTAGCCATTGCTTAGGCTTCGGTTCTTTGTTGTGCAAGAAAAACAACACCACCGCAACTATAAAAGTGTATTTTTAATTTTTATATTTGTTAAGCTTGAACAGCGAACGTTTCCTTTGTTTGTTTTTCCACTGAGCGTCAAGAGCAGACCGATGTTATTTGGTGCGTAAACAAAAACTCCAGTCAGTTTAGACCCATGGAGTCGGCTTTAGGTCTGAGCTTTAATTATGTTTACATTTTGATTTCTAAAAGACAATATACTAGTTATATAAGAAAAAAAGTGCTAAGTTTGATGAAAATAAGTTGTATTCCAAAACTGACGGATCATTTAAAGTATGAGAAACCTGTAATGAGGTTTTGAGCTGAATCTTTGCGTTGTGGGGCAGATTTTTGCAGTTTTTGCTGGTTTTTTGAACATGTTGTTTGAGGAATTGGTTGACTTTAATTTCTGTATAGAGTGCAGCAGAGATGAAATGTTTTGTTCAGAAAATATTGTTCTCAAATTAACAACTTTTTGTTTTGTTCTCTTACACATTTTCACTAAAGGTGCAGTGCTAACATTTATGCTATAAAAGAACTACACCAGAGTAATAAGACTTGAACTTCACTGTAAGAGCCAAAGGGAATGTTTAGGTTTTCTTTATTTGTTATGGTGGCACTTTAGATTTTCCCCGCACCTCAGATAATTGCATCCTGGGGTCGCACGTTATTTACCTGACGTTCTCAACACGGAGGTTGGGGGAGTGGTTTGGTTGCAAACTTTTCTGCTGACCGTCATTTTAGCACGTCAGTTAATACATTTGTACATTTGTTTTGAATCAAAGCGCAAAGTTTGTTGTTTTGTTTTAAAATAAATACGCAAACACAAATGGGACTAAGTGGCTCATTGGAGACACGTCACACATCCACATTTGCGGATGGAAGTCCCAACATTCAAATGTGTTTTATCGCATGCATCAGAACAATGAAGAGGATTTGTGGATATACGTTTTGAAGTCACGAAGCTTTCAGATAGTCGGACGCTGTTCTCAAAGGAGTTATTGGAAACGGCACCGCCACAGTGACACGAAAAAGATTGACGCAACATACACATCAGAAGCGGTAGGACACGCAGATTCACTCTGTGTATTATTGAATGTTTTGAACACAGTTTGTGTCACTGCTTGTCCATTGGGTACATTGGTTTGCGTTGTGTGCTTGCATGTGCTTGATTTGGCAAGCTGGAGGAAGCTGGTCTGATTTTGACAGCTTGTGACGCTGTGGATACTGCGCATTGTTTGCACGTAAGAAAAGCATTGGATATGACGTGGTTGAAATGACAATAAAAGCCAATTGACTTGACCATCTCAACTTTTTCCTTTTATTGGCTTCTTCTTTGCCGCTCTACCCGGAAGCGCAGCAGCCTGGAGACCACTCTTCAGTGTGGATGTTGTGACTGGTGTTTGGTGGAAAACATAAAGTAAAGCTGTTAGTTTAAGACCTGTGGGACTTTTATGTACTCCTGGGTCATTCCATCTCAGTCCATCAAACATTTCCATCAAGACTGTGATCACCAGTCTGTCTTGAATTAATTCCAGGGAAAGATGCACCAATTACTAGGAAATGTGCAGAAACGCCAGGACCTTATTTTCATTAGTTTTCTCCAATTTCAAGTGTTTTTTATCGTTGTATTAATATTCGATTATTTAGAAAACTGTCATAAGGGAGGAACGGACTCAGGCATAGAGCAGCTGAATTCAGAATAAAAGTCCCAAGTTTATTAACAACAACACGAGATGAAACTATATACAGTGCACAGGGCTGGGATTTCCAGGGATGCAAGGGAAACGGTTCCAAAACACACCACACGTCCGCTCCTCACTCTCCACTTTCACAATCCTCTTCACCACTCACGCTCTCGTTTACTCCACACCTCACTGCCAGACTCAGGGGAACAGATCAGGAAACAGAAATGGGTCCAGGAATCTATATACAAGAAAACGTAGTTACAACAGACTAGTACTAGTAACAGGGCTGTACTGACGAGTGCTACTGTTAAGGTTCAGATATTGAGGAGGAATCCAAAATAACCACCACTGATCCGGCCGTGTGCAATTAGACGGCATTTTAATGAATACACGCAGCGTGGAGCCAACACTGTACAGATTCAGTGTTGGACTCTCTTACAATAGTCAGAACCCAATATTTATAGGGGTGAAACAGTACAGCCCCCCTTTCTGTTGCCAGGCAGAAACCAAAACCACAATGACTTTTAACATAGTTTAAAAAGAACATCGTCGCGTCTCCATCCAGGTGCCTTCCTGTTGTCCCCGGACGCTCGCTTATCGGTCTGGAACATCCTGCAGCTGCTTCTCAAACAGTCACATATGCACGCACAATTTTGCAGTTGCAAGTAAAACACAAGATTAACTTTTACCTATATAACTGAGTCTATCTACGATGTGTGTGTGTGTATGTGTCAGCCTCTGCTTGCACTTTGTTTCACCTCTCAGCTCCCCAGCTAGACCTTGTAACCTTTCCACTAGACAGAAGGCCAGCACAACTGAAACTATGTGTGTGCATGTGTGTATGTCTGTCTGTGCGTGCACAGAGTTTGCATATGCTCTCTGCACCTTAGTTGACCTCAGCTTAAGCAACCAGGCTAAGGCTATCCTGTGTGTGCCGATCTTGACTTATATGTAAAATGTATAAAACAAATGTTCCAATCTAATACAACTACTTAAAGCTTAATCAGCGATAAATGCATACAAGACACCCTACTCTTAACTTGCACTTAGACTCTGGTTTCAGTTTCGCTTCTGCAAAAGCATACTCTGCACAAGCCTGTGTCTCCTGTCAAGACCGTGTAGGCCTAAAGTTAGACCTTCTCTTCTATAAAATAATGTGGCCAGGAAGTACGTATTCAGATTATAAATTTAAATCTCAATAATTCCCCCTTTTTGTGTTTCCCTAGAAACACAACACAATTCCTAGTTTTCACCCTATCTGTCCCCTCAAAGGGTTGTATATTTTCAATGTTTCCTCATTATTTTGTCATAATTACTTCTATCCACAACAAATAAATCAAACAAATAAGCTATGACCGGTCCTAAATCTACTTCCTTCACCCCCTTTTCACCCAGTTTAGTTTTCTTTCAATCCTACTTTAAACTCTTCCTGATTTTTGTTCATATATAGTCTTAAACAGCACTTATTGTAATCTACAACATTCTAACAGTCTTAAAGCACTGCTTTCACGCCCCCGCATATATTTCCTGCTGCTCCCCTTATCTGATCATCAACATCCTGTACTGTCGCAGCTGCATGTAACTCTCATCTAAAATCACATTTCACAAGAAAAATCATCATAAACGCCTATTCTACTAAAGGATTGAAGAAAAAAACAACCATTCTAATCAGCCAAGTGTAAGCATATACTTAATTACTCATCCTAGCTAAAAGCTCCCTAAACACAAGTTCTATATGTTAACCCTAACTTCATTTTAAACTCACATTTCCTGTGTTATTCCGGTTCTTGGTATAACATTTTATTTCACTTTGCTGCTCTTAATGTAAGGGTACATTCTAATTTATACTTTATCAGACTTAACCAAAATATATATGCTTTCCCCATTTACTTCTGTTTTAAAACAAAAAACTTGGTCACTTCACCAAGCATTTGTTATTCTGTAACTGCATTTTATATAATAAGACTAATTTAGAGCTGCATGTGTTATCGCAATATTTTACATGTCACACAGTTTAGTTACAAGCAAAACTCCTATTCAAACAGAGGCTAAATGGATTTGAGGCCTTTGGCCTGGAATCAATACTGTCATGTGTGGTTATGGACTCTATATGTCTGTAAGCGTGTGCGGCCTTCCATGCTCTGTCATCTTGCACAATAAATTGCTTGGACATCGCGCCAAACAAAGCTTCTGACCTTCAGTTATTGACTTGAGCAACATTTCTTTAATAAGCACAAAATGCAATGTGTATGAAATCATTTCTATGTATGTAATATTCAATGCTATTCCTTTGGGTCAGTGACACTTTTAACATCCTCATAAAAAGCTCTCCTCTACCCTAGAAATAAATCTATTTAATATCTGTTTCTAAAGCCTACATTATAACAGCTTATTCTACAAATAAAAATAAATCAAACATTTTCTACTCCTAAAATCTTCACTAGTTTTCCCCAAATTATCTAAGCCTATCTTTTATTCCCACAGTTTTCCTTTAAATTTGGTGTACAACTTCTCATGGACACCATTTATCTTCTGAACAGAATTCAGTTCATTTTACTCCTTTAACTTAAACATGAAAATAACAATTCCTGCCTCAGTTTTACCATATCTAAATTATCACAAAAAACCCCATAATTATAAACTCATCCTAAAACCCATTTCAAATTAAATCCCCCTTTTTATTTGGACTTCACATGTGTGTCCAAATAAAACTCAAAATGCATCACCCAGGCTTAAGAAATTAAAGGGAAAAAAGGTTAGTCATATCATCTCTCTAAACACTCAAACACTACAGCCATCCTCCTCCCAGGTATTTTGCCCTAAAAACCTGTGTTCAAGGAATAAAATCAATTTAATCATCATGACCCATCTCCTTGCTCCTTTCGAAATCTGGATCCTTGAAAATTCCTGGAAACAGAACTGTACTTTACATTTCATAACCAACTCCCCCTTTATGATCCAATCCGTGTTATAAGAAAGAAACCCCAACAAAGCACAATTATCAAGCAAATACATTATAAAAAATAGCAGCAAAAATAGCAGCAAAATATGAAACATGTGTTTCTTCTGTTAATGGTAACATGAGTTATAAAAAATAGCAGCAGAAATATCAGCAAAATACGAATCTAACCCCAGTCAGTAAAACAGAAATTCCCTCAAAGCAACTCAAAAGTCAGCATCCCCCGAATTAAGTCTCCCCCTTGTCCTGCTTATGACAAAAGCAAAACAAAGCATCCCATTTCTCTTCCTGGCATGGTAAACTGTTTGTCCACATTCATTCATCCCCTCTTTGGTCCAGTCACTCACATTCACTCACACGCATTCACACATGATGTTTGCTGATATCGAGCCTCCAAATAATCAGATACTCCACATCAGCAAAATGAGCTCAATCATTTGTTTTATTTCGTTGTCCTTTTTAAGAAAATAGTCCTTTAGGCTTTTGACTGGATTGAATCGCTACAATCCTTTTAGACAGAGACTCACAGCCAATCAGGTCCCCACGATGGACTCCTCTTCAGCCAATTACAATCTGAAAAGCCCACCCTACATTTTGTTCTCCCGAGAATTTTGTCAGCGCTGCTCACCCTCTTCCAGGCCTGCTTCAGAACAAAAATGAGAAAAAGAGAGCTGCTTATTAGCTCATCAAAGTACAAAACAAAATCACCTGACAGGTTTTTTCTAAGTGCACTACTACAAAAACTATGGGCCCTTTTCGACATGTCCATGTTTATTAAAACTCCTTCTATTAAAATAAAAACCGCAACCTCACAAATCTTAACCAATCCCAAATGTCACCCGTTCAACACACCGAAAACCCCGTCAAAAGCTGCACCGTTTTCCACACAACAATGTCTCCCTAGACACTTCACCATACTTAGATTCAGCATAAGATATACACCCATTACAACAACGTATCATCACTACATTATAAATTTCCTGTCCAAATCTGCATCTCTGAACAGACCTGACCACCATAATCAATTATCCTGTTACTTTACCATCATATATTTCGCCCAATAATCCTTCTCAGTCACTGCTCCGTTTGCTCACTGAAAGCCTGAGTCTCACACGCACACAGGAAGTGTCTTCTTCACCACTCACTCCAGCTAATTTGCATACTGAGTCATATCTCAAGAAGTTACTGTGACAAGAAAAATGCATGTTTAAACCTTATCACATCATTCAATTATTTTCATTTTCTTTCTATACTAATCACTTGCTTTGATCATTCAGCGCAAAAGCACTCCTAACTCACTCTTATAAAAACTACTTTAATCACTGTTCTGTTTGTTTTTTCCATAACTCACTCCCTTGTCATACAGCTTCTTTTGAGTCAACTTCAAGCTTTAATCTATCTTATTAAACATTCACACCCTTCTATCACTCATACACTTAGCAAGCTGATTTAATTGCATGTGTTTGTGTCCTTTAGCCAAGTTTAATCACTATCTTTGCATTACTCTTCACAAGCTTGTCTCTATCTTCTTAAGGTTAGTGCATTTTCTGTTTGTGTGGGTCATTTTGTATGTGTTGCTTTTCCAGTGATTCAGACTCCTTCACAATTCTCCAGTTAAACAGTCAGTTTTCTCCTTCCCCGAATTACTAGCCCAAACTTTTCGATTTCCCACCTTAAATAACAGCCCTCCTGGTCTTCAGCCAGGAGTTAGGGCTTGCTTTCAGGTTCCTGGACACATCATGCTGTGAACAATTCAACCAGAAACTTGCCTTAACATATCCATTGATGTTAACCTATAATTTCTTCCGACCGCTGCTGTGGAGAATTGGTCCAGGTCTGCTTTGCTCCTGAAAATAACAAAACTGAAACGTTTTCATTATTATCACGGGTACCTAAACGACCCATTTCTCTTTCTCTGGTCAGAAATACCAACTTATGTCATGTATGTAAGCGTGTTCTTCCTTGCGTTATGGGGTCATGTAAATGCAGTGTAAGCTGTTTCTTCATTGCATCTTACGTTATAATCAGGTTTAATTCATGCGTCTTTTCTCTGAGTTCTGGATTCAAACTATCTCACTTCTGCTTCTCTCCAAAAATACTTTCACATGTAACAATTTGTGCATGTGTGTTTTCTATCCATTAATATAGTTGTCAGTTATTTACTTTCATTATTTTACCTTTTCTATTGTTTACCTGTTTGTTGTGACGTGGTGGACCTCCCTAAACCATCATAAGTCCAGCCTTCAATTTCAACCCAATCATATCCTATATTCTCGCAGTCAAACTTGTCCTGCTTCACCTGACACCGGTCCCTCTCTTCACAGTGTCCTGTGCGGCCTTCAAAGCTCCAACAAACACAGTCTGTTTCTTCTCTGTTTTGATGTTTCAGTATTCTTCTTTTAAGTTGAGTTCCAGTCTGGCAAAATATCACGTTCAGTGCCTTCGACTCAGTGCCCCCCAGTCCAGTCACACTGCTCTTTACCAGCAACTGGGCATATTGCATCACGTGCTTTCATTCATACTGCTGGACTCATCAGTCGTCGTCAGTGTTAATGCTTTCACTTGCACTGCCTTTTGGCTGCAGTCAATTCTTCCATGATGTTCTGTCGGTCTTCCTCAGGAGATTAACTGTCCTTTAAGCTTCTTCTCAGAGTCCGGACAAAGTGACAGGTGAAGCTATCAACTTTTAGCCAAAAAAGTGGCCTGTTTTCCCAATTGTGTTAATCTACGCTTTTGCCGCTGTACTCAGGGTTCCAGGTTGAGAGAAGTCCACCTGTATTAACACACTAAAGCATACAATTAATATCCTTTTCATTTCTTTTCTCTTCTGTGCTTTCTCCACCCAGAGTTTAACTCGTCTCTCTCTCTGGGTTCTCTCTTCACACACTCCGTTCCTTTTATGGGCATGCAGCCCCGGTTACACACACACACAGGCACACAGAGCCATATTTCCTGTTTCTTCAGACTAATCTAACTCTTTTGTTTTTCATCGTATTTATAGTCTACAGACCCTCTTTAATTCTACTAAATCTTAATCTAAAATACACCTTTATTTCCTGCACACTTTTAACTATTCTAACCTCTTTCAGACATCATGAATCGTCTCACACACACTGCCTTTTCTCTCACACTTCCACTTTTTCGCTCACTCTACTATCAACCTCCTGAGTGTTATTATTACCTATTTACTTATTTTATACAAATCACGCACAGTCACTCAAATACTTACATCATTCACACAGTTAAAATCACTCAAAATACCCTCTCCAGCATTTGTGGCTCAAGATAGGTTACTACTTTACAATAATATATTGGTCTTAGGTACTGTACAATGCACTCAATCTATATATATCTATCAAAAGTCAGTCAACTCCTATACATCTACAGTAATCAATTCACACTCTATTTATACAATTGTAGTGAGCAAAACCAGCATCTCAGTCACAGGCTTTTAGCCATTTTCAAACAATAGTTATAAAGCTCAATCACACTCTAAACTGAAAGCAACACTCTCCATGCACGTCACCGCTCCTCATTTGCATTCTCACACACACACCGTGCATGTTCACAGACTCTCTAAAAATAACTCACAGGACCGTAGCATCCTGTCACTCAGTCAGACTCATCACACACCACTCTGTTTATACATAACTTTACACAGACGTCATATATACACAACTGCACAGATTTTCGGCCTAGTGGTTCCTAACAAATTTCGATAAATTTAACCTAACGGCTCCAACCGATAAAGTCCCAGACTTTTTTGCGTCCACTTCACCAGAACAGACTTTAACTGCTCCGTCCAGATTTCTAACCCTAACTTTAATTTACAGGTAGCCAAACAAGCGCAGAAATAGGAGACTTTAACTCCTAGCAGTTTTGAAGGTTCCCAACATTCCTTCCCCGCTGTCGACGGTACTATCCCTACTCGCCGGTAGGTCAAGGGTCAGCGTCCTGCCCAGGCGCAAGCGTTACCAAGGAGAAAATGCGCTTCTTAACAGACGCCGCTGTTGTTCTAGAAAGATTTGGAGTAATTTAAACCCACCATCTACACTCCCCAACAGGAGTAAGATTCAGGCCGACTTATCCTTGTGGACATAGGGGCTCCAACCCACAAAATGACCATCACAGAATACAGTCAATGATCAATCGGGCTCCAACCCACAAAATGACCAAATTCCCTACCACACTAAATTAGCAGCTCCAACTGCTTTAATTCTCTCGACGGCTCCAACCGTTCTTAATTCTCTCAGCGGCTCCAACCGCTTTTAATTCTCTCAATACTGTACTTTATTACTTTCATTATCTTAATGTCAATTCCATTAAATTTTCACCAAAATCGAAACAGACATTCACCAGTAATTTCCAGTGATTAGGCTTTAATTTGACATGCCCAATGTGACACCTTTTGGAAATATATTTTGTAACACCTACTTAGTATAGTAAGGTTAAGCTTATCAACTAGATTCGAGAGGAGTAAAATAAATTTGAGATAATTGAGTGTTGAACAGCCGGCAGATTTATTACAATGTTACAATGGTGCGGTAACCCAATGTAAACAACATAGAAAATTAACAGAAGATCAACAGAGAAGAGCGCTCTTTTGAAAATAACAACAAAATAAAATAAATAGTCCCTTTAGACCTGACTCCTGATGAACAGGATATTGTGAGTTCAATAGTTTCCGGAGAAACGATCCGTATGAAGTAAGCAGTTTTGCTCTTGCTTATCTGAAATCCTGTGATCCGAAGTAAGTCAGACTGTAGCTCTACTCCTGCATCCAGAACAGCTGGCCACACTGCTTTTGGATTCGCCAAGAGTTTTCACAGGGTCTGGCTCGCCATCCATATCCAGAACCACTTCAGATCCAGGATCACAAAAAACCAGTCTGCACATACAGTACAGAGCAATAAACAAAACAGTTCTTAACAGTTTTTCTAAATAAAATCAGATCTCATAACGTTTTCAAAATCAAGTACACTGTTGTTTTAACATTGTTCTGTCTCTATGAATTCCATTTGTATTGCTTTACAGCATTACAATCAATTGTATTTATATACCCCCTTTTTAAGGCATATGTAATCACATCATGAAATGTTTGTAACGTAACTAGTTTTAAATAACTTATTTACATGAATCAACCCATAACTGAAATCACAAAGTGCAGAAAAAGCACTGAACAATGTTCATGGCTAAAAGAAACGTGCATCCTGCATTAGTTTTGCACATTTGTGAAGATGCCCAATCAAATAGACAATAAAATAAGATACGACACCCCATTTCACATACAATTCAAGTACTCCGACTGGTTTTAAGCTTCTTAGACAATGCAGAATTCACACTGTTGCAGTATTTACCACATGTAAAATTAGCATAGGTTTTCCTGCTAACTTATCATCTTTAGTAACTCACCGGAGTTCCCAAGAAACAAACACACGCTCTGCCTGGTTTTGGTCGAGAGTAAAACACATAAAGGCCTCTGAAAAGTACATAACTTTAAGTTAGAGACTGTTAAAAATACTTTATAACACTTATTTTATATCGAAAGACTCACTGTGTAGCTTGTTAATTGCTCTCGGGTGTCTTGCTCCGTTTTGCCTAGCTTAATGCAGCAGCGTGCTTTTGTCGCATTCACTGAACTACGGAAAATCAAAGTGTGTTCAAGGGGTGTCGGAAATAATAATACAAGGTAAAACAAACAAAATACTAGTAACCATGTCTATAGGGGTTACACCCTCCCCCTTTGAATAAACATGAGTCCCTTCATGTACTTAAATTTTATCTAAACATCATAGATTTGAGTGTTTTCATAGCTACTAAACGACTCAAGAGCTTGGTTAAAGTTATCCAGAAATTGTTGTGCAAAGGATATAAGGGGTTGACCCAACTGGGGGTAATGAAACCGTCCTGGGGGTCGCTTTAATCTCTCAGATTTTCTCACTTGAGATGTTTCAGGAGTTATTTCAGGCATTTGGTCAACATGTATGTCAATGACACTTTCACTCTGCTCTGTGTTTTCTATCTCAACATCTGGTTCTCCTTGAACTTGGACAATATGATCCTCTCCCATGATGTTGGAGTGAGATTCCTCATTGAACAGTTCAGATTCAGTTTGATTTCTCTGTCCATGGTCAATCTCGTCCGAGATTGTCTCTATTGGTTGGAGCAAAGGGTTGTCACTTTTGAGCGTACATGAATCATTTTGAACTTCTGAGCTGGTTGTCACATTGGAATGGTTTTGAGTTTGGTCACAAATCCTGATAAACGTCTCGGTTTGGACTGAGGGATGACCTAAAATGCATTCATACTCCTCCTCAGACTCTGACATTTCTGTATCTTTAGGTTCAGAAGGGCTCTGACGAGTCTTAGGTCGACGTGGAGGTTTGGGCTTAGTCTCAACCTCATCCTCAATGTCTGAGAGATCACCACATGCAAGTAAAAGGTCTCGATGAAGAGTCCTGCTCGGACCATCACCCTTCTCTGGTTGGACCACATACACAGGAACATTTTCCAGTTTCTTAACAACACGGTACACCATGTGTTCCCATTTATCGCCAAGTTTGTGTTTACTGCGCAGGCGAACGTTCTTGACTAAGACTCTGTCCCCAGCTTGAAGTGTGGACTCTCTGACTTTTTTATCAAACCTGTTCTTGTTTCGCTCAGCAATCCTCTTGGAGTTTTCGAGTGCAATCTGGTAACTTTCCTCAAGCCTAGCTTTCAGATTGCGCACATACTGGGAATGGGATGTTGGTGAGTCCCCTGTAACTGGCAACCCAAAGGCAAGGTCGACTGGTAGCTTGGGTTTATGACCAAACATTAGCTCATAAGGGCTAAACCCGGTAACCTCACTCTTTGAACAGTCGTAGGCATGGGTAAGAGGCTTGACAAAATCACGCCAATGAATCTTTTGCTCATCCTTCAGGGTGCCCAGCATACCAAGCAGGGTGCGATTGAATCGCTCAACGGGGTTACCCCTCGGGTGATAAGGACTGGTCCTTACTTTTTTAATGCCTGTGATAGAGCACAATTCCCTAATCACATGTGACTCAAAATCCCTCCCCTGGTCACTATGAAGGCGTTCGGGGAACCCGTAGTGAACTAAAAAGTTTTCCCAAAGGTTTTTGGCCACAGTGGTTGCCTTTTGGTCTCGGGTGGGCAAGGCCACTGCGTATTTCGTGAAATGATCTGTGATGACCAACACATCTTTGGTACTCTTACTGTCAGGTTCAATAGAAAGAAAGTCCATACACACCAATTCCATTGGGCGTGTGGTTTTGATGTTAACCAGCGGCGCTGCCTTTTCAGGCGAGGACTTCCTTCTAACACAACGACCACAGTTCTTTATTTTGGTCTCAATATCAGTACCCATCTTAGGCCAATAGAATCTCGCCCTCACTAGATCATGAGTCCTCTCCCACCCCATATGACCCATATCATCATGGAGCAGCTTGAGAACAGTAGACCTAAGAGAGACAGGGAGTACAAGCTGGTAAGTTGTAACTGAGTCACACTGTCGTTTCCTAAACAAAAGGCCATTTCTCATTTCAAAACGTTTCCATTCTCTGAGCATCAGTTTTATGTCAAATGCTTCAGACCTGTTTTCACGTGGAACATCAGCACCAGATTCTAGTAACTGAATGACGTGGTTTATGCTTGGGTCAGCTCTTTGGTGTTCTTTAAGCTCATGCTCAGAAAACAAGGGAGCAGCTACTTGACCAGATGTTTCAGCATCACTGTATGCATCAGGAATGGCATCAGCACTCATAGCCAAGGACTCAACCAGAGTGACATAAGGTGAGTTTTCACTTTTCTCATTGACAAGATGCTTATTACATATAGCTGCTACAGTGTTAGGGCATACACTGTTAGAGCTTGGAAGGAATCCGAGAAGACGTGAGGTGAGTTGTTGAATCCTGTTTTCCTCTTCCAGTGTCACACTATCTGCAGCCAGAGTTTGATGAGGCCTCCTTGATAGGCCGTCGGCATCCTGGTTAGCCTTCCCAGCTCTGTATTTGATTTGGAAGTTGAAGGTAGACAGCGCTGCTAACCAGCGATAACTCGCTGCGTCAAGTTTTGCCGTGGTCAGAATATATGTAAGCGGATTGTTATCCGTTACAACAATGAACTCGTTACCGTAAAGGTAATCATAGAATTTTTCGACAATGGACCATTTCAGAGCTAGAAATTCTAGCTTATGAGTTGGATATCTGGTCTCGCTTGGTGTCAATCCCCTACTAGCATAGGCAATGACGCGCATTTTACCATCCTGCTCCTGATAAAGAGCGGCACCCAGGCCCGTGGTGCTAGCGTCAGTGTGCAGAACATATTGGAGCTTTGGATCTGCAAACCCCAATACAGGGGATGATGTTAACTTCTCCTTAATGCATTCAAAGGCTGACTGACAAACAGATGTCCATCTGTCTGCAAAGGGTTCTCGAGGATTGAGATATTTGGAAGTGCCTGTTTGTTTCTGGCCTTTTCTGAGAGGTGGATAGCCGCATGTGAGGTCATTTAAGGGCCGGACTATCTTTGAATAGTCCTTAACAAATCGGCGATAATAGCCTGTGAACCCTAGAAATGACTTCAGCTGTTTCAAGTTTTGTGGCACTGGCCAGGTCTTGATAGCAGCAACCTTTTCAGGATCTGTCTCCACACCATTTTTGGAGACAATATGGCCCAAATATTTAACTGATGTCTGGAAAAAGCGACATTTTTTCGGGGACAACTTTAAGCCATATTCACGAAGACGGTCCAAAACATGCTTTAGCCTCTGTTCATGTTGCTCGAGGGAGTCTGAGAAAACAATCAAATCGTCTAGGAAGACGAGTACCTCCTTGAGATTAATGTCTCCCATACACCTCTCCATTAACCTCTGAAATGTGCTGGGAGCATTTGTGATGCCTTGGGGCATTCGATTGAACTCATAAAACCCCAGTGGGCATACGAAGGCTGTTTTGGCTTTATCCTCCTCCTCCATCTCTATCTGGTAATAGCCTGACTTCAAGTCCATGACAGAGAACCAGTTTGAACCAGATAGGGCGGAGAAGGTCTCTTCGAGGTTTGGCAACGCGTAAGCGTCTTTCACCGTTTGCACATTAAGCTTACGGTAATCCACACAGAGGCGTACCTCACCATTCTTTTTCTTGACTACAACGATGGGGAATGAGAAGGGAGATTCTGATGGTCTTATTACCCCAGCATCGAGAAGCATTTTAAGGTGTTTCCTGACTGCTTCGTAGTCATTTGGATGAATGGGCCGCGATCTCTGTTTTATAGGCGTTTCGTCTTTAAGCTTGATCTTATGCTTAACTTTAGTGGCATGGCCAAAGTCGAGATCGTGGCATGCAAAAACGTCATGGTAGGCACTAAGACTCTGTGTGACCCGACTTTTCCATTCCTCGGGCAGAGGTGAATCGCCAAAATCAAAAGTCAACTGGTCACTGGGTAATGAACATGAGTCTGCAGACAGGCTGCAACACCCTACAGAGTTTGCACTCGACGTGGATTGAGTTTCAAGAACTTGGTCTGCAATGTGTAGTTCAGCAAGAACACAGTTGCCAGGAAGCATGATGTCATGATCAGTTTCGTTTCTGATCCAAATAGGACGCTTGTAAGGACTTCGCCGTGGCACTGTGATAAGGCAGCAATCGACAAAGATTCCTCCCGGAAGGGCTGAGGAAGTTGGCTGCTCTACAACTGCCCATCTGTCAGTGGGTGGTGAATTTAGGTGGGCGTAACTCTCTAGGCAAACCCTTTCATGAGCTGGTATTACGTAAGGTGTGTTGCCCCTCAGTGTCATTAGTCCAAGCTTTCCTGTACTTTTTGTTTCATGTCTATGTTCAAGGATTTTTAAAATCTGACTATAGCCATAGACTGCTGATGAAATGGGAGTATCCCTACAGTGTTCTTCATATAAAACATCAAGGGCATTTGTACCAATTAAAACTGGTAAGTCTGTGCTGGAACGTAAGTCAGGGACAATGAGAGCTAATGTAGAAATTTGGGGCTCAGACTCAACAAACTCTTTTGGAAAGCCAATTGGAACTTCTACATACCCTAGATAAGGTACAACTTGTCCATTTGCACCCTCAACATCTAAGTCACTGATCGGCTGGATGGGGAGATCAGACAAATGTCTCTGGTAAAATGAGTGTGAAATAGTCGTTACTTGCGACCCAGAGTCTAACAAAGAATTGCAACTCACTCCAGCTATGTTGACATTAGCTGTGCACTTCTTGCCAATTAAGCCCTCTGGAAAGCTAGAATGATGCATACTTGTTTGTGCACAAGAATGTTTTCTTGGGGGCTTTTGAGTGGGACTTGTGTCGCTTCTAGTTCCAGTTTGTCCCTCAACTGAAACAGGAACTAGTTTAAATCAGAGTCACATTGGTCTTCCCAAGCTTTTTGTTTCGCCCTTAGCTCTTTCCGCTTGGCTTCAACAGTACTGGGATTCGGCTCATTGTCACAAGAGGGAGCTATATGGCCATCCTCGCCACAGTTAAAGCAGAACCATGGGCGAGGCTTTTTGTTTTTGCCAAAGACTTCATTTTTCAATTGAGAGTTCTGGGTTTGTGCTTCCTTTAGCTGCTGTTTCTTTACAGCTTTTGGGAATTTTGCCTTAGGTTTCTTTGCAACCATGGTTTCCATTGAAGCTTTTAAGGAAGTTAACTGTTCTTGCCGCTGAGCAATTTGCTTTTGCAGTTTCTTGGCAGATGCTTGAGCTGAGCTGTCAGCAGCAGCAGCTTGAAACTCAGTGTTTGAGTAAACATTTAAAGGATTGGACTGCACCTTCACTTTTGAAATTCCCAAGTGCTGCTTCATGCGAGTTGACTTGGCTGCCTGCTTATCTTCCTCTGTTCGCAAGAGTAAAAGCAGCTCAGAAAAGGAGGGTGGACTGGATTTCTTTTGCTCTAGATGGAGGCTAGCGATTAGGTTATCATCCCAGCATCCCCTACAGAACTGCTTCAAAAGCTGCCGATCGAAATCACTAACTGGGACTCCTCCCCCTTTTACAACTTTGTCAAGGGTAGTCTGCAGCCTGTGCACATAGGCTGAAGGTTTTTCGCCAGCATTTTGGTTTGTACTCAAGAATTTTGCGAACAGCTCATCAACGTCATCTACAGTCCCATATGCAGAATCAAGCAAGCTCAAAAAGTCTTTGGGGCTGGACAAGGGACCCAATTGTTTAACAATGTTTGCAGCTGGCGGTAAGAGGCTTTCAATGATCCTCCGCACTACTTGTCTTTCAGGAACAGAAGAATCTGCAAGATAAAACTCAACATGACTTCGCCAAGTGTCATAGTCAACCTCCGTATTAGGGCATGGAGTTTTTCCAGAAAAGGACCTGAACTTTGCAGAGCTTGGATAGGATTGGGACATGTCAGTACTTTTGACAATGTGCTCCACAATGACCCTCTGGACTTCAGGTGTGGTCAAGTGTTCAGGGTTCAAAACAGGGGCTGGTCTGTCAATAAGGGAAGGATTGATGGTATCAGTGGTCAGAGTGGGTGGGATAGTTTCACTGCTTGGTCGCCTCAAAACAGAACCAGGTATTAAAGGGACTGGGTCATCTACTGAAATGACCTTAGAGGGGGCTGTACCCTCCCTTTCCCCAGCAGAGGCCTGAAGTTTGTTAAGTTCACTGAGTAGTATTTTCTCATAATCGACCCCACTCACCTTAGCAATCCCTTTTAACTTAGAAAGGTAGGACTCTGTACTACTAGCCGTTAGCTTAGCACTGTAAATTGGGGATAAGAGTTGGATGCCATGAACTACATTTGGGTCAGATGTTGTTCTTTGACAGGGTAGTTCACCCTGAATCGACTCAATGGCTGTGCCATACTCAAACTCAACTATAGCTGTATCTTTAAAGTCGGGGTCAGAACTAGTAATTTTCACTGTTCGTGCAATAGAACCATAGTGTTGCAAAAACGTAACAACTTCTTCATCAGTCTCTGTACTAGAAAACCCACTTATTAGTACAGCATTTGGTACCTTGATACGTTCACGTTCAATGACATCCATGTTACTTCAGTGGAAAAATGTGCAAAAATTGTCATAAAACTGCCAAACTGTGTGCCAATGATTGGATTAAAGGCATTAAATAGCCAACTCCTCCTGGCTGGCTCGCCACTGTTATGTAACACCTACTTAGTATAGTAAGGTTAAGCTTATCAACTAGATTCGAGAGGAGTAAAATAAATTTGAGATAATTGAGTGTTGAACAGCCGGCAGATTTATTACAATGTCACAATGGTGCGGTAACCCAATGTAAACAACATAGAAAATTAACAGAAGATCAACAGAGAAGAGCGCTCTTTTGAAAATAACAACAAAATAAAATAAAGAGTCCCTTTAGACCTGACTCCTGATGAACAGGATATTGTGAGTTCAATAGTTTCCGGAGAAACGATCCGTATGAAGTAAGCAGTTTTGCTCTTGCTTATCTGAAATCCTGTGATCCGAAGTAAGTCAGACTGTAGCTCTACTCCTGCATCCAGAACAGCTGGCCACACTGCTTTTGGATTCGCCAAGAGTTTTCACAGGGTCTGGCTCGCCATCCATATCCAGAACCACTTCAGATCCAGGATCACAAAAAACCAGTCTGCACATACAGTACAGAGCAATAAACAAAACAGTTCTTAACAGTTTTTCTAAATAAAATCAGATCTCATAACGTTTTCAAAATCAAGTACACTGTTGTTTTAACATTGTTCTGTCTCTATGAATTCCATTTGTATTGCTTTACAGCATTACAATCAATTGTATTTATATACCCCCTTTTTAAGGCATATGTAATCACATCATGAAATGTTTGTAACGTAACTAGTTTTAAATAACTTATTTACATGAATCAACCCATAACTGAAATCACAAAGTGCAGAAAAAGCACTGAACAATGTTCATGGCTAAAAGAAACGTGTATCCTGCATTAGTTTTGCACATTTGTGAAGATGCCCAATCAAATAGACAATAAAATAAGATACGACACCCCATTTCACATACAATTCAAGTACTCCGACTGGTTTTAGGCTTCTTAGACAATGCAGAATTCACACTGTTGCAGTATTTACCACATGTAAAATTAGCATAGGTTTTCCTGCTAACTTATCATCTTTAGTAACTCACCGGAGTTCCCAAGAAACAAACACACGCTCTGCCTGGTTTTGGTCGAGAGTAAAACACATAAAGGCCTCTGAAAAGTACATAACTTTAAGTTAGAGACTGTTAAAAATACTTTATAACACTTATTTTATATCGAAAGACTCACTGTGTAGCTTGTTAATTGCTCTCGGGTGTCTTGCTCCGTTTTGCCTAGCTTAATGCAGCAGCGTGCTTTTGTCGCATTCACTGAACTACGGAAAATCAAAGTGTGTTAGAGGGGTGTCGGAAATAATAATACAAGGTAAAACAAACAAAATACTAGTAACCATGTCTATAGGGGTTACAATTTCAACAGGCAGTGTCTTACCTTTAAATGCCCCGGGGAATGCCTCCTCACTTTCACTACTGATTAGCGTCTGCCCGTCTAATCACCACGGACCCCGGATCTCTCCGTCTACACCTCCAAAATTCCCCCTCTCACCGGACGATGCCCCCAAATGTTAAGGTTCAGATATTGAGGAGGAATCCAAAATAACCACCACTGATCCGGCCGTGTGCAATTAGACGGCATTTTAATGAATACACGCAGCGTGGAGCCAACACTGTACAGATTCAGTGTTGGACTCTCTTACAATAGTCAGAACCCAATATTTATAGGGGTGAAACAGTACAGCCCCCCTTTCTGTTGCCAGGCAGAAACCAAAACCACAATGACTTTTAACATAGTTTAAAAAGAACATCGTCGCGTCTCCATCCAGGTGCCTTCCTGTTGTCCCCGGACGCTCGCTTATCGGTCTGGAACATCCTGCAGCTGTTTCTCAAACAGTCACATATGCACGCACAATTTTGCAGTTGCAAGCAAAACACAAGATTAACTTTTACCTATATAACTGAGTCTATCTACGATGTGTGTGTGTGTATGTGTCAGCCTCTGCTTGCACTTTGTTTCACCTCTCAGCTCCCCAGCTAGACCTTGTAACCTTTCCACTAGACAGAAGGCCAGCACAACTGAAACTATGTGTGTGCATGTGTGTATGTCTGTCTGTGCGTGCACAGAGTTTGCATATGCTCTCTGCACCTTAGTTGACCTCAGCTTAAGCAACCAGGCTAAGGCTATCCTGTGTGTGCCGATCTTGACTTATATGTAAAATGTATAAAACAAATGTTCCAATCTAATACAACTACTTAAAGCTTAATCAGCGATAAATGCATACAAGACACCCTACTCTTAACTTGCACTTAGACTCTGGTTTCAGTTTCGCTTCTGCAAAAGCATACTCTGCACAAGCCTGTGTCTCCTGTCAAGACCGTGTAGGCCTAAAGTTAGACCTTCTCTTCTATAAAATAATGTGGCCAGGAAGTACGTATTCAGATTATAAATTTAAATCTCAATACTACTCAGCAAACCAGCGAAAAAAATTCTTCTTCTTCTTCTTCTTCTTCTTCTTGTGCTTCTTCTTCTACATTTTAATGGCGGTTGCAAACAACTTTTAGTTGCATTATCGCCACCTTCTGGACTGGAGTGTGGGTCGGAGAGGTTTCTCCGCCTCCGTTTATCTCAGATAAACACCTGTCGTTCTTAAAAATCCAAACACTACCCTATAGATTACATCCCCTGTACTCCTTCGAAATATGTCAGATAACTGAATGTTGTTTTACAGTTTTTTTTCTTGTTTACTTTAACCTCCCAAGACCCGAACTCTGCCACGACATGCATTTTTAATTTCTCTTGGATATTTGTGCATATTGGGGCCCAATGAATGTAAAAACAAAGAATTTCCAGATTTTTACCTTAGTTTTTGTTTTTTAAAAAATGAGAGCCACAAATGAGGATATTCATTTAAAATGTTGATAGAACAGTAGCAGTATAATGTCCTCGTAAGTAGATATCAGGCCCGTGTAGAGCAAATTTGAATATTTTGGTCTAAATAACGCAAGATGTGATGTCCACATATGTGGACGGCAGGTCCTAGGAGGTTAATAAATAAATTCAACTCATCCAGGTTCACTGTGTGGCTTGGCCACACACACACACACACACACACACACACACACACACACACACACACACACACACACACACATTGTCTATAGGACGATTACTTCATCCTAAGTCACTGAAAAATTAGTTATAGCAGGCTGATGTTCATGTGACGTTCTGGCCAGTCTGAAACCATTTACTTGGCAGTAAATGACACAGTGGCCAAAATGTAAAACTGTTCATTTAAATAAATAAACAAAGCAGTAGGGAATTTTTAAATATTTGTTTTCTTTATTTTGATTTGCAAATAACTACATTTGATGTTTTTCCGCAGTTTTTTTTAGTGCTCTTCATCAAGTGAACCCCTCACCTGAAGTTTTTCACTTCAAGCCAATTAATTTCAATCCAATTGGATTGAAATTATCAACCCCAACAATCAAATGATCCCCTATGAGCAAGCACTAGGCAACTGTGGAAAGGAAAAACTCCCTTTTAACAGGAAGAAACCTATGACAGAACCAGGCTCAGGGAGGGGCAGCCATCTGCCATGACTGGTTGGGAGATGAGGAGCCAAAAACATAAAAGAGAGCACAGCATATTTCCTTAAGATCTGAGTACAGGCTTTTCATTATTTTCAGTTTTGATTTTCTTATTTACTCGAAGGGCATGAACCTTTAGCTGCAGATTGTAATTTTCTGCCTAATTTTTTCTGACGATCATACAGGGCCGCTCTGAGACTTCTCATCTCTTTTTGATATTCCTCCATCAGATGTTCCAGATGGGCCACTTTATCATCAAGGTTGTCTTCAATCTCATCTGAAACTAATCTCTCTTTTTCAAGGTCTTCTGATGATAATTGATGATAATTCTTTTCGAGCTTTAGAGTGTTCATCTCCAACTGGAGATCTTTAATTTTCTGTTTAAGCTCTATATGTTCAGATAGTTCTCTCTCCACTGACTTATACACTCTGCGTAAATTCAGATGGCCAAAAATCTTTGAGAATCCCCAATAAGCTGCAGGAGCAAGAAGGCCCAGTGTGGCAATACCTAAACCTATGTCAAGTAGGCGTTTGGCACCACGACGCCATGAACCACTAGTCTGTACCTCGTCAGCAGGTGGTTCAGAGGCAGGACTCTCTGAACTGCCTGCTGTGGCAAGATGTAAACCTACTTCAAGTAGGCATTTGGCACCACGACGCCATGAACCACTAGTCTGAACCTCGTCAGCAGGTGGTTCAGAGGCAGGACTCTCTGAACTGCCTGCTGTGGCAAGATGTAAACCTACTTCAAGTAGGCATTTGGCACCACGACGCCATGAACCACTAGTCTGAACCTCGTCAGCAGGTGGTTCAGAGGTAGGACTCTCTGAACTGCCTGCTGTGGCAAGATGTAAACCTACTTCAAGTAGGCGTTTGGCACCACGACGCCATGAACCACTAGTCTGAACCTCATTAGGAGGTGGTTCGGAGACAGGAGTCTCAACTTCCTCAGGTTCAAGAGGAGGATTCTCCAGCTGCAGAAGTTCATCAGCGATCTGACATTCCTCTTGCACATTGTTCACATTAGCCGATACATTTTGTTTTTGCACCATACTGAGCACATCCTTAAGATCTTGGGCCGTCTGTAGCCTTGTTTCTAAAATTTTATAAAGGTCATCTATCAGTTCCCACTTGTACACAATTTCCCTGTACTGTCTTTCTATTATTTCATTATTTTGAATTATTAAATGCTGAGCTTCTCCTGCTTGGCACTCAAGATTTTCTAAAGCAGCAATGCTCCTTTTCTGCTTAAATAGAAACGCTTGCTTTTTTTGAATCTCATGCAGATGCATCTGAATGGTTTTAATCTCTGCCCTGTTCTGTTTTGTTATTATTTCATTGTTTTTAAGTATTAAACCCTGTGCTTCTGCCACTTTGCACTCAAGATTTTCCAAAGCTTTCCTGAGATTTGTGTTGTCTTTATTTTGTTCACCTCTCTCACTTTCAACATTGGACAGGTCAACAGCAATGCTCCTTTTCTGCTCAAGGAGAAACACTTCCTTTTCCTGAAGCTCATGGAGCATCAGATTAATGGTTTCAATCTCTGCTGTGTACTGTCTTTCTATTATTTCATTATTTTTAATTACAAAACACTGAGCTTCTCCCACTTGGCATTCAAGACCTTCTAAATCAGCAATGCTCGTTTCCTGCTTAAGGAGACACTCTTGCCTTTTCTGAAGCTCATGGAGCATCATCTCAATGGTTTCAAACCCTGCCTGCATTCTTGTGTTATGAGATACCTGTGCCTCAGTCTGTCTTTGTGATGAATTAATGAATCTTTCCTGTGACATTTCTTTAAAAACTTTACACAAAGTGTCGAAAGAAAAAAAAGAACGCTTGTTGAATTCTTTAAATGTAAAAGTATTCCCTTTCTCAAAGAATACTAGTTTGCAAGAACAAATCGCTGTTTCTGAAAATGCTCCAAGTGAAACTGTGTTTAGGAAGGTGAAAGTGGGGTATTTAAGCATTTCTGTGGCGGCGACAGTGACGTCAGCGCTTTGATCTTCTTTGATCTTCTCATACAAAAGCGCTGACGTCACTGTCGCTGGAACCCATCAAAGTGGAGCGTTTGCATTCCGCGCATGCTCAGATCATGCGTATTGAAATGAACGGGAGTGTGTTTGGGTTTCAATTGTTTACCTCTGTTTTAGCCATTGCTTAGGCTTCGGTTCTTTGTTGTGCAAGAAAAACAACACCACCGCAACTATAAAAGTGTATTTTTAATTTTTATATTTGTTAAGCTTGAACAGCGAACGTTTCCTTTGTTTTTCCACTGAGCGTCAAGAGCAGACCGATGTTATTTGGTGCGTAAACAAAAACTCCAGTCAGTTTAGACCCATGGAGTCGGCTTTAGGTCTGAGCTTTAATTATGTTTACATTTTGATTTCTAAAAGACAATATACTAGTTATATAAGAAAAAAAGTGCTAAGTTTGATGAAAATAAGTTGTATTCCAAAACTGACGGATCATTTAAAGTATGAGAAACCTGTAATGAGGTTTTGAGCTGAATCTTTGCGTTGTGGGGCAGATTTTTGCAGTTTTTGCTGGTTTTTTGAACATGTTGTTTGAGGAATTGGTTGACTTTAATTTCTGTATAGAGTGCAGCAGAGATGAAATGTTTTGTTCAGAAAATATTGTTCTCAAATTAACAACTTTTTGTTTTGTTCTCTTACACATTTTCACTAAAGGTGCAGTGCTAACATTTATGCTATAAAAGAACTACACCAGAGTAATAAGACTTGAACTTCACTGTAAGAGCCAAAGGGAATGTTTAGGTTTTCTTTATTTGTTATGGTGGCACTTTAGATTTTCCCCGCACCTCAGATAATTGCATCCTGGGGTCGCACGTTATTTACCTGACGTTCTCAACACGGAGGTTGGGGGAGTGGTTTGGTTGCAAACTTTTCTGCTGACCGTCATTTTAGCACGTCAGTTAATACATTTGTACATTTGTTTTGAATCAAAGCGCAAAGTTTGTTGTTTTGTTTTAAAATAAATACGCAAACACAAATGGGACTAAGTGGCTCATTGGAGACACGTCACACATTCACATTTGCGGATGGAAGTCCCAACATTCAAATGTGTTTTATCGCATGCATCAGAACAATGAAGAGGATTTGTGGATATACGTTTTGGAGTCACGAAGCTTTCAGATAGTCGGACGCTGTTCTCAAAGGAGTTATTGGAAACGTCACCGCCACAGTGACACGAAAAAGATTGACGCAACATACACATCAGAAGCGGTAGGACACGCAGATTCACTCGGTGTATTATTGAATGTTTTGAACACAGTTTGTGTCACCGCTTGTCCATTGGGTACATTGGTTTGCGTTGTGTGCTTGCATGTGCTTGATTTGGCAAGCTGGAGGAAGCTGGTCTGATTTTGACAGCTTGTGACGCTGTGGATACTGCGCATTGTTTGCACGTAAGAAAAGCATTGGATATGATCGATCTTTCAAGCTGTGGAATATAATATTGTGTTTGCTGCATGTGAGAAAGTGACAATTAGTGAAACATAAGAAGCCACATGAACTGGAAGAAAAAAAAGATCTGCAAAACTGACGGGTAAATCACGTGCTTATAAAATGGAAACCACAGAAAGAGCGAAAACCTCAGGTTAATATCACGCGTTAACCCTTGAATTTTGTTAAAGAACTACGGTTGCCCTGAGAGGCCAAACGGCCCGCAACTTAAGAAAACACAGAAACCACCCGCAATAAGAAAAACGCCGCAAAAACGCAAAACGCAACTGAAATGGGGGGAAAAAAATTCCAAAAGCACAAGGGAAGTGTTTCTGGGGAGACAATAACCCGACGGAGCAGTTGCAGGAACCAAAATATGCCAAGAATTGCGCTGGGAGACATTTAAAAGAAGTGGAGGATCTATCGGTTTTGTGAGGGGGGAAAAAAGATGAGAGGTAAGTGGGTTAGCCTAAAAATCCGTCATCAGTATTATATGAATCTTGATAAAACACATCTACCATGTTTTGGATTCCTGCAACTGGTCTGTTGGGTTATTGCTTTTGGAAACCGTAAAGAAAGAAAGGGTCACCGTAAAGAACTGATTAAAAAAAAAAAGAAGCAAAAGCTGTGCAGTTCAAATTGGAAAAACTGAATGATTTGTATCAAAATGCTGAAGCAGTTCATGATCCATTCATTTTACTGATTCCGGAAGATGAACAAGACACTCATGTTGACTGTTTGGGACGCATCACAAAATGTAATAATGATTTTGTTTGACAGCGGGAGCAACTGGAGCTGGAAACAAATATAGCTGCCACGGTTGCAAAAATGAAAGTACTTGGAGACTCAAAAGGATCCAGCATTAAAAGTAAACTTACCAAAATATGTGATGGTATGGAGTCTTATTTTGAAAAGGGACAAAAGGTAACTAATACATTGAATACTAGTCCTGATGATCCTGTACATGAAAAGCAACATGTGCATATCTTTAAGGAGCATAATGTTGCAGATTGACACGCTCTTAACTGGAGGCAAAGTTCCAAATTAACCACAGACTTTTTCTGAAGATCCCTTGACATAGCAGTCAAACATTAGAAATTCACATGAAAATAAAAGTGTGTGTGGTAAGACTTGACTGAAGTGGCCAAAGAAGTGCAGGAGAAAAATGCTGTCCAGTGTAGCAAGTGATTTATTCACCAATTAAATCAACGGATTTAAGGTCAAACTGCACACAGCTAAACTGACCTGTTTTGTTTTTTTATTCCTGAACACCTGCGTTCATCTGCTTAAATAGTCAATTCACCCTGGACTATTCCATTAGGGCAGGTAAGGCAAACATATTCTCCGACCTATACTGCTACTCTTCCTAGCAATAAAACTCTACGGTATACTCTAGACATCTTACAACAAATCCTGTTTCTCTACTAACACTCTAAAATCAGCTTTATTAAATTACAGGGATTCTCCCCCTTCTTCTCCTGGTCTCTTCCTGTGACCTCAGATTAACCAGGAAGCTATAAATGCAGGAAGTAAAACAATATTTCCTCCTTTTGTTCCTAGAACACAGGTAGGTGAGTTCAAACAAAACCAATTAACAGTTAAAATAAATACATGTTAACTTAACAAACTTGTAGGAATTGATTTAAACCAAGATGTTATGTTACATAATCTGTAAAAAAGCAAAACATAAACAAACCCGGGATAGTAGATGTTTGCCTATTGCAGACTACATATGAAATATGGTTAAATCAAAACAAGAATGTTAACTAAGAATATGGACAAGTGGTGTTCTTACCCACTTTGTCACAATGTTCTCAAGTTTCTAGTCATGAAGAAGAATGTTACATCTTATCTGTCACAAGTAAGCAAAATGAACCCACTGCTTGATTAATCCAACAGCATGATTTTTCTTCATTACCTAAAAAGGAGAGCCCAGTTTTTGATGGTGATCTACTTCAGTACCTGTCATGGTCTGGGTGTGTTTGTGTGCCAGTGTTTTGTTTTTTTCTTTTTTTCTTTCATTGAGCCGGCAGTTTCCCTCTGGGAGGATCCACAGTGTCCCTGCTAATTGCTCTCACCTGTGGGTAATAAAGCTGTCGAATTATAAGGCCAGCGCTCTCAACTTCGCTTTGCCAGATTCGCAGCTAACCACAGTTAATGCAGGCCACTGTTGTGTTTTGTAAACGTCATAGTAAATTACCTTGCCCTTGTACCTGCATGCCTCAACATCAGGAGTTTTGGATTTCTTACCACTCATCCGGATCACTCTCCCCTCCACGCTGCTGATCCACCTGCGACAAGGAAGCAGTTTACAGGAACTTTCAGAGCCAATATCTGCCAGCATTCTTCTGGAACCATACCTGAACTTGGTTACTCTTGTTTCAGTGACTCTGACCCTTGCCCAGGACCCTCCATCCAGTCTGACTCTCCCTTTGGCCCCCAAATCGCAGAACTGCAGTTTCATTAATTGAAATCTCACTTATTGTTTGCTTAGCTCAGATTGATTGCATAAGTGCTCCATAGTTTTGGCTTTGTTCACGGCACAAGTGTAAACTCGCTGCTTAGTTCACAGTTGAATAGCCTTGTTGCATTCACTTGTTTTCTAAATAAACTTTGTCACTTAAACGTTCCCTGTGCTCCATCTGCATCCTGCATTGGAGTCCTTTTCTCTCGGGTCGGCTACGACTGTGACGCAGACTTTTATTAAATGATTTGAACACAACATTGAAAGCAGAAATAAAACCCTAGAGGTTTTCTTTATTATTTAGAACAATACACAAAAGGACAACCAAGAGAACCTGTGAGGAGTTGCCTACACATGACTTCAGAAGCAGGATTCAGAAAGTCTTTGTTACAGCAGCATTTTGGCAGCATCATTGGCTGTTTCTCGTATACGAGGAAGACCAACTGGTCAAAAGTTACCAGTACTTTTTATGCAAAAATGCTGATAAACTCAATTTATTTGAGTTGTCTTAATTTAGAAAATACTAAGTAAGCCGGAAGTTTTGCTTCTCACTGCGGAAGGATGAAAGATGTGTTTTGAAAATGCCAGGTCACTACCGTCCTTCTCCCTCGCGGATCAGTCCGCATGTTCATAGTGCCAGCATTTGTTATGGAATATGTTGATCAAACCTGGAGAAGCGTCAGCTCAAGATGTTATCATCGGGTGAGAAAGCCGAGAAAGACAAAGCTGATTCTGATGCGTCGGGTCCGCTCTGTGTTACGTCTTTGTGTGGAATCCGTGTGCCTGCTCTCATTTGCTGTTTGGTGGTTGTGGAAATAGTTTTGTGAGCTTTAAGGCACCGAAAGCGCTTTACAATGCCATTATTCATTTACGCTCACATTCACACACTGGTGGAGGCAAGCTACGGTTGTAGCCACAGCTGCTCTGGGGCAGACTGACAGAAGCGAGGCTGCCATATCCCTCTGGCCAACACCAGTAGGCGGTAGGGTAAAGTGTCTTGCCCAAGGACACAACGACCAGGACAGAGGCCGGGGATCGAACCGGCGACCTTCCGGTTACAGGTGCCCTTCCCAACCCCCTGAGCCACGGTCGCCCGTGATTGCACAGCCATTAAGGATGAAATCAGTTTCTGAAAAATGTTCTGTTTTTTTCTCCCTCTGCTTGCTTCTTACTGTCTTTGAGGCTCGGGACCAGCACTCCTGTTGTTGGACAAAAAGAAATCAACTCAGTGTTTTGGTTTTCCAATATATTAGCAACTGTCAGTGAGATTTATATTAATCAGGCTGAACTTTAATCATACTTTAGATCAGCCTGTTTTACTTATTGTTTAATTTTGCTATGGTTTGGGAAAGTTGTTTCTTTACTGATCTTTTCCTGTCTTCTGTTATTAGACTTGAGATATGACTGCACTATGCTGTTGCTGTGACTCCAGTTAATTCTACAAGACATGCTGTGTAAGTAAACAAACAACAACAGTTTGGTCTGCATTTCTTGAAAGATCACATCCCCCAAACTTAGTTTAGAGGGTTTACACTGTATATAGTGAAGTCTGCAAGTTTTCTAACAGCAAAATTTGTTTTGTGCCCAAATCATTTTGCACATCATTAGAATGAAAGTTATTGGCCATGTTTGCATAGCCCTTTTTAAAATGATGCTTTCATGACATTATTGTGTGTTGAGAAAATATATTTTACTGTTATTTTATCATTGCATCAGAATCATATGTAATAAGCATTACATTAAAGCATTTATTGAAGCTATTGACATTACATTAAAGTTTGGATGACAGTGACTGTTATAACCTCATGTTAATCTTCTATTTACAGGTGTTAGTATAATCATATAATCTTTCATTGCAGGTGTAACCATGATCATCTTTATACATATTGCCCCCTGGTGCTTATTATGGAGTTGTGCTCAAGTCAGTAAGGGTTAAAAGCTACAGTCAGCGGGATGTCTGACTGATCTATTGAGGGAAGTGGCTCAGAGCGTAGAAGGCCGCACACGCTTACAAAACACATATACCATGTTATGCATCATTATCCTTTATTCATTTATATTCTTTTATTAAGCGTTGAGTAGTGGCATTTGATTAGAACATTTATTCAACATATTAGCTGTATGGTTTCAGTTAGGTTATTCCACATATGAAGAGTTGGCCTCTGTCCTTACAGACAGAGTGAATGCTGAGGTCGAGGCACACACGCACACACACAAGCAGTAGTTAAACTCATGTGAAGGGGAGAGTTCAAATATTTAGAAAACAGTTTGCAAGGCCTTGTAGCTGTTTGATTGTGCTTGCAGGAGAGACTGTTTGTTCCAGGGGATAAGCAGAGTTAGAAGATTACTGGGAAGGATCTGGCCTCGGGAAGAGGAAGATGTTCTTTTAATTAGAGATGGCACGATACCACTTTTTTATGTCCGATACTGATACCGATATCATAAATTTGGATATCTGCCGATACCGATATTAATCCGATATAGTGTGTTTTTTAATCAATAAAACTGTTTTTTTAATATCTTGCTGCATTTTGTATAAGTTCATACTCAAGTTTAAATAAACAACAACACTAAAGCTATTCTGTTATACCTGTATGTAAAAAATACACTGCACCCAAAATATTTCATAGTTCAGCAATACAGATCAATCTAATAAACTTAAACCTACTCCATCCTTCCTATTCTGGTATTTTAAAGAGTACTTAGCAGAAATATTAAGCAACCTAACTAATAGGGTTGCAAACTCCCAGCAAAAAAAAAAAAAAGGGAACCACCCCCCACCTCATGATGCTTAATCAACGTAATCAACTTTAATTTGATGCAGTGTGAAAAAAAAATGCACAGAAATAAATTATTTTTCAAGAATAATTAAATAGATTCAACATCTTTCTTCTACAGAATTGCAGACTGCACAGATGGTATCTTCCCAAAGGAAAAAGTACTATAGCTTACTAGGGTATATTAGACTTAACAGTTACTATATACAGTAATGGACTTCTATACATTTTACATCAGATTAAAACTTTGGGTGTAAGATTCAGATAATTATTTATTAAAAGCTAGACATTTTAAATGAGAATAAGAAAGAAAAGTATGTCTTTGTGCCCCCTTTTCCCTGTTAATGCCCTATCGGCCCCCCTGGCTAAACTTTGCTAGATCCGCCCCTGCACAGTTACCAGCCGTCAGCTACATACAAAGGATCCTGGTCTAGAAAGTAATATTAAATAAATTCTAACGACAGCTTATCAAGGTTAAACGTGCTGCTGTTGTTCAGCCGCTGGTTTCCTCTTTCTGGTGCAAAGTGGGCCAAAAACAAAGAAGAGAGACGGACTCGCGACAGAAAAGCCGATCAGCTGATCATTAAGCAGTTTCATGAAGTAGCGGCAGGAGAGGGAGGGAGAGAGAGGCAGTCGCTCCATATATCGGTTGTTAAGCTTAACGTAGGTACGCTTTACAAACATTCAGAGATGAACTTACACACTTGCTTTACTTCTCTCTGGGATAACTTCCTCGGAGATGAAATGCTGGTTTGCTAGCGAGGCTACAAATACACACAGCCGCTCTATCACGTGAGCACACTGCTCCGACATGCTACGGTTATGAGCCGAGTTACGCCGTGTCGCAAGTTTTGTGAGGTGCTTTTTTGATATTTAATGGATCGGATTACATTTTTTATTTCTCACCGATATCCGATCCAGCAATTTACGTCAGTATCGGACCGATACGTAATATCGGATCGGTCCATCTCTACTTTTAATGTGTTAAAAGTTGTCAACATTGATTGTATTGTACCTACTTTACGCATGAGGGGGCGTTCTAATACCCTGAGGTTCATAAAAACTATTGTTGTGTGGTTTTCGGTGAGAGATCGATGCTGTCGGCGCAGTATTCATCTCCCACACGTGTGCATTAAAATCATCGTTTTGACTTGACCCGGCTGGACCAGTGTTGTTATTTTGGTTTTCCTCTTGTATCCATCCCCAATATTTTGAACTCATAACAGTTATGGGGGCTCGTCCTGAGGTATTGGGGTGGAAGTTGAATCTGGAGGCTTGGACGGTCCGAGGTGGTCGAACGGACAGGCGCGAGCCAGTGAGCTGAAGTGAGTGGGCAGACCGGTCACATCTAAAAGGTGAGGCACTACCTGTTGATTTATTCCGAAGTGTGCCAAATTGGACATTGACAAAATTAAAAGTCTGCTCACTGAAATTACTGGTAAAGGTCTGTTTTGATTTTGGTGAAAACCTCATGAGAAGTGTATTGTTGTGAATATGTGATTAATGGCTGTGGTTGGCATATTGTGACGCAAAGCTGGATGTTTTAGAGTTTGAAAATGCTTTTGATTCAAGTAATGTATACATGATGATACAAAAGGTTGAGTTTCTTTTTCTCTCAGCTTGAAAACACATAGATATTTTTGATAAATCAAGTTACCGTTTGGCTTTAGTATAATGTATGGTGTATTTAGAGTATGAGCTATCTTGATACAGAGAAAGTGGAGTTTGCCATCGTGGAGGATTGAATGATGTTCTGCCTCTGTGGTCAACTCCAGACACAGGCTTTAAGCAGTCATGAGCCGCTACGTTCACACTGCAGGTCTTAATGCTCAATTCCGATTTTTTGATCAAATCCAATTTTTTTTGTCTGCTTGTTCACACTACACATAAAATGCGACAGCAAACGCTCTCCAGTGTGAACGCTCAAAGCGGCCCGCATGCGCAAAAGAAGATGTCACACACAAGGTGCTATTTAGACCCAGAGCAAACAATATTGTTTGACTGATGGCCCTTAAAATAAAGACTTCGGACTTTACGTTTCACAATTTTTGCTTTAAGTTATTTTGTTATTTACATAATAATGTATATAACCTAATAATTATCCTTATTGCTGTTTTAGAGGAGCGGTGCTTCAAAGGATAGCTGCAGATTACTGTCAGATTCTGCAGATTATACAGTACAAATAAAATGTTCACGTTTCTCCAACGTTGTCTTCCCAACAGTTTCACTAACATCTACACTGGATGGCCAGGAAGCGTTCGCGATGTCCTATCGGGCGCTTCTCCGGCGCTGATAATCGGCGTCTGTCTTGTGTCAGTGACGTAAAAGACGGATTTAATGCGACCTGACCGTTCACACAGCAGTCGCTTTCTAAAACATCGGATACGTATCGGATTCAGTACCACTTACGAAAGTGACCCAGATCGGATTTGAAAATATCGGATTTGTGCCGTTCACACTGTCATACCATGATCGGATACGGGTCGCATAGGGTCGAAAAAATCGGATTTGATGCGCTTTCGCCTGCAGTGTGAACGTAGCCTAATGAGCGTGACAGAGCAATAAGCTTAAACAAAGTACATTTGGTGAATCTCTCTGATAAAAAAAAATCTATGAGCACGCAATAAAGTGGACTTGTTAGGGGCAGTTTAACTTAAGTCTGGTGAAAAGTTTAAATTGATTTGTACTTGCAGACAGACTTTAAAGAAAATTGTATTTGTAATGATAAAATCATAAAATGATTTGGATCATGTTTGCGGTGTGAAGCATGATTTTATAAGATCTTTAAGTGGTTATTGTTTTAGTTGAATAATATAAGCATTTACATTTAATTTACTTTACTGTTTGGTTCTATCATTATATAGGGTGTGATTAAGCATGAATTTCACCACTATATGTGGTGTAGCAACTTAATTTTGTGTAGATAAAGGGCATGCTTATTTCAGGGCCGTGCCAAATTGAAATTTCACCTATAGGGGATTTTCTTTACATGAATTGCATTTGTCTCAGTGAGTATGAATAAAGGATTAAATACAGTGAATTCTTGAGGGTGTGTGTGTTTCTAGGGGTAATACTGGTTTTATACATTGATATTGAGGAGCGGATGATTGTGGCTAAGTGTGCGGATAGATACCGTGAAGACAACTTTGCAGCTGCTGGGTGTGAGTAGCTGTGTGTGTGTGTGACAGGAACTCTGCATGCCCATAAAAGGCAACTGCCAGACTGTGTGGAGTATGCACCCAGACAGAGAGAGAGTAAAATCTAGGTAGATGAAGTGAATGGCGGTTTTCAGAAATGGAATACTAATTGAATGTTTTAGTGTGTTAATACAGGTGGATTTCTCTCAACCTGGAAACCTGAGTACAGCGAAAAAGGATAGATTAACAGGATTAGGACGACAGACTGGCTCAAAATTTTACAGCCTTGACCTCTTACTTGGTCCCCACCCTGAGAAGAAGCTTAAAAGACATCTTCTCATCCGGTTATCGGTTACCATCACTGGAAATTTTCAGGCAAGTTTTTGGCTAAATTGTTGTTAGCACCATGTGTCCCTGAATCTCACGAGCAAGCCCTAACTCCTGGCTGAAGACAAGGAATGCTGTTATTTAAGGTGGGAAATCAAAAGTTGGGAAACAAAATAAAAACACACACACAACCAGAGAAATGTATGAGAAAGGCACTTGTTAGAGGAATGCCTTGCTGGAGAAGCAAGTTAAAATAACCCACCTACAAACGCACACACATGCAATGAAGAAACAGCTTACACTCATGAACATGTGAAGATTTTCCAGCAAGGTTAAAGCAGCGAAAATGAACAGACACCTGTTGTTTTAATGATGAAGTTTATCCACTACTAACAAATAAACTCTCTGGGTTGCAGGACAACAACTTAACTTCAAAAAGAAAGATACTGGTATGACCAACCAGTGTTGAAACAACAGATTTAGTGGTTAAGAGTCAAATTGTGAGATGTTTTCTGCTGATTGAATAATATAAGTGATTACTGAAGGAAGGAAATTGCTTTTTGGGCTTTTAAACACGATCCTAAGAATTTTAACATGTACCTGTGTATTCCTGTCAACTTGGTGGGTTGATTATACGGTGAGAAAAAACAAAAGGGTGAGAGAAGGCTGACACAGGGCCTGGCCCGGTGTTTCTCCCCTCTCTGAATAACACAGCCAAAACAACATCATTTTCCTGTTCGTCTGTTTTTGTTTTGTTTTGTTTTATCTCTTTATGTTTAATTGCAGGCTGCGTTGCCAGCCCGGAAAGCCGAGGCTGACCTGGACTCCTGCTCTCCCCTCTGCCATCTTTGATGTGACCCTGACCAAACGCTGCAGCAGCTGGACCCACAACAACAACCTGAAAATGTAAACAGTGCTGCAGGAAAGCGATCTCATGCAGCAGAGACGGAGCGCGTTAAACCCAAGGCTCGTTTCACTACACGGGGGAGATTTTGAGACAGCTTCAGCTGACAGAGCTGTGATGAGACGCCCATTAAGCCCGGATGAAAGGTGAGGCCGAGCAACAGAATGCTGACCTTAACAACTCTGCATTAACACTGTGCAGGACAGTGATGGACCAACACGGCAGCAAAAAAGGCGTGCCAGAGACAGGAGGAGTAACTGAGGTCAGGAGGCACCTCAGAACGGACAAAAGCACAAGAAGAAAATAAGCTGAAGGCACAGGTGTCGGGGCTCAGCCAGGAGCTGACCTCTGAGAAGAGCCGGACAGCAGAGGTGCAGAAGTCCGTGGAGCAAAGCAAGGAAAACATCAATAAACTTCAATCTGACGTGTACGGAAAAGACTCTGAGGTTTCTGTCCTCAGTAAGAGCTCAAGGCATCAGAGCAGAAACTGAGCATGGCTCAGGAGGAGCTGGACAAGGAGAAGATGCAGGTTTCACCTGCGGTGAACATGGACACTGGAGAAAAGCACTGCCTGATTTGGGGCCAGAACCAGGACAGACTGAACTTTGAACAGCAGCAAGGGTGGCAAACAGGCTGAAATGGAGGAGGGCAGGACCCCAGGGCACGCTTCAGGCCGTGGTTTACCCAAGACACCAGAACAGGAAAGTGATGAACACACAAACACACACATATATATACACTGACTCAGAATGAAGAGAAACACACACATGAACACATGTGCACTCGTTGATTGAGTGAGAAATGACACACACACATACACACACACAACCACACACCTGAATCGAAATGCTGAGGCATTAGAAGTGATACATACACATGCACACGCTTGTGCAATGAAGAGTGATGCGCACACACACATGCGCTGATGCAATGAAGAATGCTTTGCTAACAAATGCTTATGCTGATACGCAAAAAAAAAAGAAAAAATGCTGCACACAAACATCCAAACACAGAATCTGTCACAACAACAAGAAGCCATTGATTGTTTATTGGTAAATGCGTTTCATGTCACCCAGAGGGCATTTGTGTAGATTTAAGGGACAGGGTCTAAAGCAGTTTGGTTATGAAAACAATGTCTGTTTATGGCTCAGGGCCTCGACTGAATTGTTTACTGTGCTTCACACAGCCTGTGTGGTACAGAGTGAAAATGTTGAATTAACGGTGTGAGTTTTATTTCAGAGCACCACATGTTGGTGATGGAGACTTAATTAAAGGAGGAACACACTGGAAGAAAAAAAGAAGGTCCTGGGTTCAAGTCCACAGTCTGGCTAGTTTGCAGTGGTTTCTCTTTGGGTATTCTGGTTTCCTGCCACAGGTAGAAGTCATGCAGTTATTAGAGCTAGGTTAATTGATGATTCTAAATTACCAGTGAATGTAAGTGTAAATGGTTGTTTGTTTTTATGTGATAAACTGGCGAGCCGTCCCCGCCTAGTAACCTATCTCTTCAGGGTTGTTTCCCAGCCCTCCTGCAACCAGGATAAAGATAGGAGGATGGTAGTTGTTGTAGGCCCATTCAATTTTTATGGTAACCGGGACCTAGATTTTGTTAAACAGTATGTGATATGAAGACAACATGTAGTATTTAAGTGACCGAGTAGTATTTATATAAGTGTTATTGAATAGTGTTGAAATAAATTGACAGAATTGTGAAGGATTGAAATATTCCAAGAGCTCAACTTACTTGATCTGAATATGTTTCAATCATGTTCTATGAACACAAAAGGCACAGGTTTACTGAATATGGAAAAGTTGTGTTGATTTAACTCAGTTGTTTAAGTTTCTGCCAATACAAAATATTTGTGTGCAACCGGTGTCCACTATTGAATCAAGTAAATCCAACATGTTTTTCAGTGCAAAAGGAGTTATGGTACCTGCATTCCTACACGATATTGTCCGTGGAGTTAGGAGAACTTTGTGGTGAAGTTTTGGTTAATTTTTGGGTTTTGCTTAACACTAGGTCGATTTTTATAAGTGAGGTTTGGGTTGTTTTCTTTCTCTAAGAGAGAGAGAGATGGGTCTATGCGTGGACATGTCTGCAACGGGCCCCAGTATTTGGTATTTTATTAGTATTTTATTGGTGACGTTTGTTTTTGCTTTTGTTACAGTGCACTGAGATAAGAAAATCTGAGAGGTGTGATCCACCGGTGGTGATATTTTGGTATTTTGAGAGTTCCTGATTTAACAAATCAGCTCTTTAATCCAGGCCTGAGAGATTGAACTTTAAAGCTCGATAAAATATTCTTACTGAAAACAGTCGCAAAGTGTTTTTCTCCATGATTAAAATGGGCTTGGGAGAACTTCACTTATATGGGACACTGATCACATGAGAAGTCCTGAGTCTATAAGGATTGCAGCGAGTCAATCCAGTCTAAAAAACAAGGAATTGTTTCCTTTAAAATGATGGCGTCATCTTGCTGGTGATGGATACTCGAATAGGTTGCGTGTGAGACTCCATTATCAGCAATATCTGGTACGAATGTGTGTGAATGTATGCATGTAACTGGACTGTGATGGACTGACTTGAGACTGAGATAAAGACTGCACCAACTTTAGGATTAATAAATGTCGACAGACAATTCACCCAGCCTGTGAGAGAAGGGTGGATGTTTTGTCTTGCCTTGTTTTTGTAGGAAGATAACAGAGACTGGAGGGGGAGAATGTAGCTTCACATGAGAGTGTGGAGCTGCGGACTTAACCGTTTGGTTGCTAATTTTGAGTTATTGATGTTTGCATTAAGAAAATTGTGTTTTATTAGTTGTGTTTCGATTAAAGTCATTACATTATATCCACCTTAAAAATGTTGGGGAATGTCAAAGGCTACAGTGAAGGAAAGGTTTGATGTTACTAATGACTGAACATGTTATTATTAACCATAGCAGGCCACTGTAAAAAGTCAATTAACGTTTATGGAGAAAAAGCCAAAACTTTAATAAAATGCATGATTATCAGGGAAATGGAAAACTTCACATTCAGAATAAGAGATATGTAATAACAAACACTGGTCCATGTGAATTAGGTTCTTTCTTGAAACGGTCAGAAATTTAAAAAGTAGAATATAACCGACAGGGCCATGTGATAGGATGTGGCGCTGCATAAGAACAAGAGCAAAGTGAAGAAAGAAAACCTATTGTGTTTCGTGTATTTTATAAAATTCCTTTTGACAAATTCAGGTGAAATGTACCACTACACTCAGAGGATCAATATGAAATCAAAACGTATGCAAATTCTGTATGAAGTACATGACTGATAACTGTTCTGTCCTGAGCTTTTGTTTCCTATAGCACCCGCTTGACCACACCAACAGCTTTTCGCCACCAAAGGAGGGCAATTGCCAATATTCGAGGGAGAAATATTATCAGTAGTGGGAAAGGTAAGCCCCGATGGGGGTGATAAAACCATAGATTTGAATTGAATTCTTATAATTAAAAACTGGGTTGTTGTTGTAAATTTAGTTTGTGTTGCATCTGATATGCGCTAACATAGAAGTCATTATACTCCACTCGTTAAAGGGGGACAGAGGACCTTAGATTTAGGAGCAAAAAAAAGCAATGGACCTCACAAAACTGGATTATGAGGTGTAGGTGATCTCTTTAAAAAAGAGATCACAAAGGGGGAATTGTAAGATTATTATATTGTGAAACTAGATGGTGAAACTATTATGTAGTTTTAGTTTGCATTGTTCTCCTGGATTAAAAGAAGGTGATAACTATTACACTTGTTTAAACTGATTTGTATTACATTGGACTGCTGATTTATTGTGCATGAATGATATTGTTTTATAATGCATTATACCGGGGAGTTATAAGAAATACTGTTTTTAGAGAATTATGACCTTATTTGTCTGATTAGAAGAGAGCAGAATATACCGGAGAGGTTTTCTGCCTCATCTCATCAGGAGGAGATAAAACGGGAGCCAAGGCCGCTACTTAGGCGCCGTGTGAGAGAAAGAATGTGCATGTTTAGGCTTTTACGATGGTTTATGCTTAAAAGTGTTGAATTGTATGGAATAAAGTAATGGTCGATCAAGCATTTATACACCGAGCAGTGTCCTTCCTTTAGCCCAAAGGACCGAAAGAATTGGGAGAACTTAACAACTCAAGGTTCTTCAAATCTTGACAACAAGCATAAAATTCTCCAAAATTTAGAGACAGAACGGAGTTCTGGATAAACGTAATTTAGCGACCCACAGAAGGATGGAGGTTTGGAGTCTATAATACTGTGAAATAACATGCAATATAATGCGGACCATGTTGATTATGTTTATACTAGTGTGCAGACATTGGCTAACCTGACCAGGGAAGGCAGTAAACTGGATTGTTGAAACAGTCGGCGTTAAAGTCACCTTTCACAGTCCAGACTAGGATGGCGTTGGACATCCTCAGGGTGGAGAGAGGGGTTGGTGTGACCAAGGTATGGTTTGGCTTGTTGTATGTATATTTCAAAATGATACAGCTCTGGATAGCCCAGTTGCCAGGGCATGGACGGATGACAGACAGTATTAAAGGTGGAGAAGAAATTTTCTGGGATTGAGGATCCTCTGGGTAAGTGGTTGACTTAAACATGCATAAAATAAAAGCTATGATTTTGTTATTGACTGTTAATTGATTGATAATTGGCCACATTTACAGCTGTATTGACTTGTTATAAACACAGTCTACTTCATGTTCAAGAATTGTAATTAACAGATTGAAAATAGTGACACTAAGAGAAGAAGATGCAGTGCCACACTATCAGATGCCAGTGACGGTTGGGCTCAGTGATGAATCAGGTGAGCTGGATTCATGGCTGAATCAAGACATAGATTCCCCTGCTGTGGTCAGCGAGGGAAAACAAGGGGGAAATAAAAATTTAGAAAGGCGTTTTATATGTGAAGTTCATATTAATACAGGTTTTGTTTCTAGGCAATTCTGCGGATGCAGGCTCTGGGCGGAGCCCGGAGTGTAACAGGTCAATCATGATAACTAAATTGATTTCATTCCCTAGCACAGGAAGACAAGGCTGGAGCAACAACACGGGAGAAGAGAATTTCTGATACTTTCTGAGATATGATGTCACTAACCTTTTCTTTTAATTTTCTAGCTCGGATGAATCCGACACAAGGGATTGTGTCAAAAGGGGGGAAGTTTAACATAAAACAATGGTGTTATGAACATTTTTATGACTTTACTTGTGTGTTTAATAATGTCGGTATGGTAAAACTTAAGCTGATAATGACCTTATTGTTCCCAGAATTTTTTAGGGAGCAACTGGGAAGCATATATCAATATTTCCATGTTTGAGCGTTAATGATTTAAATAAACTGAATAGCGTTTAGAAGATAAAATGCCTGTGTTCACGAGATGCTGAGTATCACACTGGAGAGGAAACTCTGGGACGGTAGGCTAAAGGAAACACATGTTTTTTGTGAAAAGGGGGCAAATGTTAGAATTGAAATGGTTAATTTGTTTTTGCTGTCTTTGATTAAAATGAGTGGTTCTAATAATTTTCATACACACATTGCAAATGTGCTCATAATGAGTTAGCGCTCGGTCTTGAAGGTCATAAGCTTCGTTCGGCGTGATTGTCCGGACTGATATATTGTAGGTATTGGCCTTGAGTGCAGAGGGGTAAATGCAAACACGCTTACACACACATAGATTATGGTTAGAATAAGTTGCTGGGTCAGAGAGCCCTGAACATGATATTCTAAACCAAATTTGCAGTACTGAAAGAACAATGAACAATAAAGTTAGATTATGAAGATTAGGTAGGGCGGTGTTTTGGTTTTCTGTCTCTTACAGAGAAAGGCACGGACACCAGACGACGTGTCTGACGAGTGTAAGGGGGATTTCAACGGGGTAAGGGGGTGAGAACGCCTCTTTGAACACCTGAGGTTGTTGACTCATTCCTGAGCCAGAGGACGGCTTGAGAGGGTCAGAGCGAGGGCAGTGGACCTGGGAACGGTGGTTCCGGGGCCCATGATGCCATTAATGGACATGGAGGTGGCTGTGTAGGTCGAGGAGTGACACAAAACTAAGTGTGGTGACCTCTGGAGTAATCCAGAGGTCATGAGAAAATATATTTTACTGTTATTTTATCATTGCATCAGAATCATATAATAAGCATTACATTAAAGCATTTATTGAAGCTATTGACATTACATTAGTTTGGATGACAGTGATTGTTATAACCTCATGTTAATCTTCTATTTACAGGTGTTAGTATAATCATATAATCTTTCATTGCAGGTGTAACCATGATCATCTTTATACATATTGCCGCCTGGTGCTTATTATGGAGTTGTGCTCAAGTCAGTAAGGGTTAAAAGCTACAGTCAGCGGGATGTCTGACTGATCTATTGAGGGAAGTGGCTCAGAGCGTAGAAGGCCGCACACGCTTACAAAACACATATACCATGTTATGCATCATTATCCTTTATTCATTTATATTCTTTTATTAAGCGTTGAGTAGTGGCATTTGATTAGAACATTTATTCAACATATTAGCTGTATGGTTTCAGTTAGGTTATTCCACATATGAAGAGTTGGCCTCTGTCCTTACAGACAGCGTGAATGCTGAGGTCGAGGCACACACGCACACACACAAGCAGTAGTTAAACTCATGTGAAGGGGAGAGTTCAAATATTTAGAAAACAGTTTGCAAGGCCTTGTAGCTGTTTGATTGTGCTTGCAGGAGAGACTGTTTGTTCCAGGGGATAAGCAGAGTTAGAAGATTACTGGGAAGGATCTGGCCTCGGGAAGAGGAAGGTGTTCTTTTAATGTGTTAAAAGTTGTCAACATTGATTGTATTGTACCTACTTTACGCATGAGGGGGCGTTCTAATACCCTGAGGTTCATAAAAACTATTGTTGTGTGGTTTTCGGTGAGAGATCGATGCTGTCGGCGCGCCGTATTCATCTCCCACACGTGTGCATTAAAATCATTGTTTTGACTTGACCCGGCCGGACCAGTGTTGTTATTTTGGTTTTCCTCTTGTATCCATCCCCAATATTTTGAACTCGTAACAGTGTTGGTTGGTGGTCAGGGCTATCCAGACTGACAATTGGGACATTGAATGTCAACTCTCCAGTGGGGAGGGAGCCTGAGATTGTCTAAATTTGAGTCTGTTCTATACCAAATGCAGAAAAAAATATTTTAGGAAAGCAATTAAGTTCATGTTCCAAAAAATATGATTGTTTGCTTGCAGGACAACAGGAGAGATGGGTCCTCCGTCACAGATGGTGTGGTCAGTGAAGATGGTCGCCTGCAGGTTCAAGCTCATTGCATCTCCAACCCACATCCACTGCCACTCTACTTAAGGGAAGTTAAAGACTAGAGCAGGGCGATATGGCCAAAAATATTTATCACCATATATATTTGAAAATTTGCGATAACGATATAACTGACGATATAATTGATGCGAGACAAAATACAACTCCACAACTAGCGCAAAAAGAAAAAACCCATCCATTTATTTTCACTTAAACAAGCAGCTGTTTTTTTTTATGCATTAAAGCTATATCAAAATTTAACAGTGCAAATGCAAATTCCTTGCTGAAAGTTTAACCCAAATGCATTTCCAGTAGAAATGGGCTGACATATCCTGAGCATAACCATTTATAATATCCACTGAAGTTAAAAAGAGGTGCTTTGCAACATTAAACTGCAGTGTGCCAAATAAAAAAGCCAAATATGTATTTTTCGGACCATAAGGTGCACGGGATTATAAGGCACATTAAGCGAAACAAAGCAGTCAGATAAATCAAACTTTATTCAACTCATTCTTCTTGCGTCCTCCACTTCTGTACCATTGATTCATTAATGCTGTATTCTATCACAGCTGCTCTATTCCCATGTTGTTGCTGTATATTAATGACTAACCTCGTATTGTGGATGGATTATCTCAGTTGTGCTCCTGACTGAAGTTTGGTCCGTTTACAGCATCTTGCCATGTGATTGCATTTGTCCCTAACCACCACGAACCCTCACGTTAACCTTTATCGAGTGGAAAAGTGTTAGCGTTTATCCTCCAGCTTCACTGTTTATGTTATGCTAACATAGCTGTGTCGCTAGCGATCACGTAGCACATCATTATATACCACCTAGCCCAACTTCAGTAACCCTACAAACGTCACTGCTGTTTAATTTTCTGTCTTCATTTATGTTGGAAGTGATAGCAGAGCTATACGTTTGAATTTTTTCAGAAATCACTCAGTCAGAACATGCTATACCATGCTTAGGTAACTAGCGAGCTAACTTCCGCTTAAATGTAATAAATTCTGTTTTCATGGATGCCTGGATGTTAAACACCTGGTAAAGCAGCAATGCTGATCGTTTTATTAAAGATGAAAGAATTTAGACAGTTTTTAACTCTCAGTGATGCTGTGTGTTCGGTTGACTTTGGGACCTGAGGCGACGGAGTTTAGGACCCAGATGACTCCCAGATTTACAAGCACCTTAGTCCGACAAATATGGCAATAACGACGGCCCGCTTGCATGTTCTACAAAAAAATGTGCTTTGCTGTGTATCTGACGGACAAACACCAAACCAGTTCCACATCACTGAAGTTGCACCATTTTTACAAACCGATTCTGTTTCATCCGTTTCACTCAACAATCAGCCATGTGCGTATGAAAACAAAGGCACTGCGCATGCGCGTTTTACCCATATTCTATCGCGATATTTCATTTTCTTATCGTTGCCTAACATTGTACCGGTATTACCGTGAACGGTATAATATGGCCCAGCCCTATTAAAGACTTTCTTCTGCACCTACATTTGGATCACCTCGATCCATGACAGTCATTCAGGCAGTAATGCCTGGACTGGAAACAAGTCATCTTTAAAATATTACAATATTCCAGCTCCTGTGTTGGAATGAAAAACAAATGTGTTGTTTAAATTAGAGACTGCACTTGTGACAGAACAATAAATATATTTTATCTTGATTATATAAGTAATGTAGGAGCCATATGAGTTGCTCTTTTTTGACTAAGTGGGTTGGTTTAAATGGACTCACTGTATTGGTGCACGGGTGTGGGGCGTGCCTCATGGGTGTGGTAGATGATAAATGTGGTTGCACTCACCTGTTCACTGCACCTGATGTTGGTGAGCAGAAAGGTAGGGTGAGCATGAGGCAAAACTTTCTGTTGAGCGCAGCTTGAATGACTTTGATAGATTTTGACTGTAACTTAATGTTTTTTGTATAGTTGTGCACTAATTGATGCCATAGGCCAAGTTGTTATTTGGCATACTAATTGGTAGTGATGGGTAGATGAGGCCTCGTGAAGCGTTTCAGCACATTCCCCAAACTGTGTGGACACAGTTTTGCTGTTTTGCTCCATACTGACACCTGCTGGACCTTAAATATCATTGTAGGCAACTTACTTGAGACTCACAACATTTCACAACTATTCAATGACCTAGTCATACTTATACACTGTAAGGTATTGTACTTTCTATGGAATCATTTTATATCTTTTATGTTGCAAATATTGTAGACATCACCAGTGTGTGAATGGGTGGATGACTGGATGTGTAAAGCGCTTTGGGGTCCTTAGGGACTAGTAAAGTGCTATACAAATACAGGCCATTTACATCTTTAAAATATAGTGTGAATCACATTAAATGAAAATTAAGATGAAAGTATTGTGAATGTAATATTACCCATTCGACTCAGTTTATTATAAATTTCTATTCAGAAATATAAGTTTATCCAATCTTTTTGCATTTAGTCTATTGTGTTGTTTTTTTTTTTTTTGTTTGTTTGTTTGTTTGTTTGTTTTTTACACCTTTTCCCCAGCTTTGGAAAACTCACAGGCACAGATGAAGCTGGGGTACACAAAAGCTGTAAAGTCAGGTGGAAAAGGTTCTGATAAGATGTCTTCCTATTCCCCCAGTACGTTAAAGGATCCTCTGATCTTGGAATTTTTCTCTCTGACACTCTCCACAATACTAAGGGGTTGGCAGTCCTTTATAATAAAATTCAGGACTGCTTGGTCCAGAACAGTCTTCCTAGATGCTTGATTTGAAAAATAAAACGCATACTAATAAAAAAAAATGATGATAAAGCTGTTCAGTGTCAGTATAGGCCGACCTGTGTTCATTCTCAGTGTGTTTGTCTCCTCATTTTCATGTTTGGCTCTGTAATGCCTCTGTAACACTGAGGATTTGCTTTTGTTTGTAAGAAAGCTCTGCAGAACAGATGCAACATTTATCCTGCATAAAATGAAATAAATAATTTACACTTCAAGTCAAATTGCTGTTTTTCCTATTCTGATAGATTACACTGAAACAAACGGTTACCTTATTTGCAGTTAAAAGATCAAAATGATCCCACACAGCAGAAACGTTTTTCTTTCGGGCTCCATTTTGTTATGGAGAGATGTGTATTTTTTTTTTCTTTGCCAGAGTAATTTTGTGGGGGGTTTTTTGGTGGCGACTCATTCCGTTGGCAGATACGGATGCGGTACCTGTTAAACAGAGTTCAGGGAACAAATGAGCCTGTACAGAGTACTCAAAATAAATAAGTTGTCCAAATTTAGTCATTTTTAGCTAAGCTTTACTCAACTTTTTTTTAGTTCTGGGAACCAATTAGATTTTACAGTACACTTATACTTGTTTGCTATACCATAAAACAATAAAAGAAGGTACAACCTCTTCTCGTGACCGCAGGATGTGAGTGTGTATGCCAGAACACTCTGGAAGGCACACAGAGTCTTTACAGACTGCTAAGGATCAAACCTCTATCAACATGCAATTGATTATAAAACACTAAGCATATATGAGTAAATATTTCTAAGCATAAATGACTTATGAATAAAATAAGGGTGGAGGGGCCATGGTCATTTAGGGTGGGGGTGGTGATTCCAATGAGACCAAAATATTGCACATGAGCCAAAAATATTGCACAGAGCATGGAAAGAGTGAGATATTGCACATAAGACATTGCACATAATCTTCTTGCCAGCTGTTGTGCAACCAGCGTACCACACGGGGATGGCGTTTGGTACGCTGACCTCTTCCTTTGTTTTCTTGGTGTTTAGGGTAGAGATGGCACGATACCACTTTTTTATGTCCGATACCGATATCATAAATTTGGATATCGGCCGATACCCATATGAATCCGATATTGTGTGTTTCTTAATCAATAAAACTGTTTTTTAATATCTCGCTGCATTTTGTATAAGTTCATACTCAAGTTTAAATAAACAACAACACTAAAGCTATTCTGCATTATACCTGTGTGTGGGGAAAAAAAATACACTGCACCCAAAATATTTCATAGTTCAGCAACACTGATCAATCTAATAAACTTAAACCTACTCCATCCTCCCTATTCTGGTATTTTAAAGACTACTTAGCAGAAATATTAAGCAACCTAACTAATAGGGTTGCAAACTCCCAGCAACAAAAAAAAAAAAAATAGGGAACCACCCTCCACCTCATGATGCTTAATCGATGTAATCAACTTTAATTTGATGCAGGATGAAAACAAAATGCACAGAAACAAATAATTTTTCGAGAATAATTAAATAGATTAAACATCTTTCTTCAACAGAATTGCAGGATTCACAGATGGTACTTTCCCAAAGGAAAAAGTACTATAGCTTACTAGGGTATATTAGACTTAACAGTTACTATATACAGTAATGGACTTCTACACATTTTACATCAGATTAAAACTTTGGGTGTAAGATTCAGATAATTATTTATTAAAAGCTAGACATTTTAAATGAGAATAAGAAAGAAAGGTATGTCTTTGTGCCCCCCTTTTCCCTGTTCATGCCCTATCGGCCCCCCTGGTTAAACTTTGCTAGATCCGCCCCTGCACAGTTACCAGCCGTCAGCTGCGTAGAAAGCGATCCTGGTCTAGAAAGTAATATTAAATATATTCTAACAACAGCTTATCAAGCTTAAACGTGCTGCTGTTGTTCAGCCGCTGGTTTTACTCTTTCTGGCGCAAAGTGGGCCAAAAACAAAGAAGAGAGACGGACTCGTGACAGAAAAGCCGATCAGCTGATCATTAAGCAGTTTCACGATTGAAGTAGCAGCAGGAGAGCGAGAGGCAGTCGCTCCATATATCGGTTGTTAAGCTTAACATGGGAACGCTTTACAAACATTCAGAGATGAACTTACACACTTGCTTTACTTCTCTCCGAGATAACTTCGGCGGAGATGAAATGGTCTGGGTCTAGGTTTAAAAGCTTGTCTATACGAATGTCTGGGATGATGGTATTGAAGGCCGAGCTGAATTCAATAAAGAGCATCCTTACTGATTTCCCAGGATACTCCAGGTGATGCAGAGGAGAGTGAAGGGCGGTGCAAATTGCATCCTCTGTGGACTTTTTTGCCTTGTAGGGTGGGAGGCAGTCCTTTATGTGCCTTAGGAGCAGCTTCTCGAAGCACTGTGCAATCACTGGAGTCAGTGCGATGGGTCTGTAGTCGCTGAGGCTACTGATGGTGGTTATTTATGGTCTGCTCTTGCTCTGCTGTACATGTCCTGGTCCCCAGATTTGTGTGTTGAGTTGCATGCCTTTAACAATGCCTGAACCTTACTCGTCATCCAGGTTTTACGTTTGGGGTAGAGCCGGACAGGCTTTTCCGTGGAGACAGTGTCCATGCAGTGCTTGATGTAACCTGCGGTTGTGTGAGTCTCTAGTTCATCATGTTAAAAGACACTCCACTCTGTGAGGGTACTTGAAAAGGTTCTGAAAGCGTGAGGAAACACATTCCTGTAAACCAAGAGAAGACACAAGTACACGTGTTTCTTTCGGGAATGTTCCTCCTCATATACAGGGCGAACATTTGTACTGTTTTAAAAGACCTTAAAGTCTCCTCTTATTTTTCTTAAAGCACACAAACTACAGAGTTGTGCAGTGAGTCAACGTGTTATTAAACAACATATCATGTGACCCAGATGTTGACCCGGAGATAATGGAGGAGTCAACTTGATGGAGGTTTTGTGACTTTGTGGTGTTTTCCTCCTGCAGGCTGTCCTGTCGTCTCACTCCTCCCCTGCTTGATCCACATGGACTCGGCCATCTCCCACCACAACAAGCTGCAGACTGCTCACACCTCTGTAAATACCCACACTGTGTAACACACCTGCTGTTACACCTTTTTGGTGCAACCCTTTAAATTTGGGGTACCCCTTTGGCCTCTCCCCTTTTCTACAATTCCCTGTAGGAGAGGAACTGGAGCGGGCAAGTTAATTACTTGGAGGTCTTTCATTCTTTTTACCTTTCATCGCAGGAACACAATGCAGGAACACAGCGGTTACATATACAGTAGTGTGCCAAAGGTTTAGGCAGGTATGCAACAACGCTGTAAACATAGAATGCGTTCAGAAAAATAAATAAGTAAATAAAATTATATATATACTGTATATATATAGCGCCTTTCTAGACAGAGTCATAAAGTGCTGCACATAAGATAACCAGTCATAGAAAGGTAAAACAGACAATATCAAACAGACAATTTAAAACAGGCAAAATTAACCAAAAGCAGTTTTTTTTAAAAACAACTACTCCATCCACAATTCTTAAGGTTTGGGGGAGAGAGTTCCACAGTCTAGGGACGTAGGGCTGTAGCAGATCAGAGATGTAGGCTGGTGCCAACATCTCTGATCTAAAAGTCAAGACCAGGATCTTAAAATGGCCTCTGAATTCAACAGGAAGCCAGTGTAGCTGAGATAGCAACGGTGTCACATGTGAATACAGATTTTGTCAAAACCCTAGCGGCAGCGTTTTGCACAACCTGCAGACGATCCAGAGAACCTTTGCTTAGATACATCAACAGTGAGTTACAGTAGTCCAAGCGTGAGGAAATAAATGCATGTATAGCAATCTCCAGTTCAATTCATTCCATTCAATTCAGTTCATGAATGATTAATGATTGTTTATTAACCCCAAATGTATTCTACAGCAGGACAACGACCCCAAACACACAGCCAAAGTCATTAGGAACTATCTTCAGTGTAAAGAAGAACAAGAAGTACTGGAAGTGATGGTACGGCCCCCACAGAGCTCTGATCTTAACATCATCGAATGTGTCTGGGATTACATGAAGAGACAGAAGGGGTTGAGGAAGCCTGTATCCACAGAAAATCTGTGGTTAGTTCTCCAAGATCTTTGGAACAACCGACCAGCTGAGTTCCTTCAAAATGCGACGTGATTTAGATTTCTCTTTTGCTCATTCACTGCATTTTGTTGATTGATGAAAGCTTTGCACAGTACTGTATGTAATTATGTTTGTGATTCTGTGTCGTAATCAATGTTCTCTTCAGTTTAAGGACCCGCTGCCTTAATCTTCTGGGCTTACAGCAGTTTATGGAAGACAGTGAAATGACCTCTGACCTGATGGACGAGGGAAAGGAGCTGAACCGCCAGGGTGAGACTGTCGCCACCATCTGAATTCTGTTTAACAAGACAGTTATAATAAAATATAATATTTGTACAGTTATAGGAAGAGGCGGAGGGTAAATACCTCTTTGTTTCTTCTGTTTAGATTTCAGAGAAAACTAATCAGTGTATGATATAACAATAGAAGTCACTCACACACATCAAAGTCCTTTTACACATCTTATTCTAATAACATAAAATATATATTTTCATTGTGTATTAAGTGCACAGACTGCAGTTTACAGCAGGTTTCCTCACATATACTATATGATTCCAAAATAAGAAAGTCATCTGCTGGGAGAAGAAACAACAGTGAAACGGGAAGTACAAAGAAGCTGCTCATCACTGGATATTCTGCTTAAGATTGAAGATTGAACATCTGCCTCCCAGCAGGTCAGTAAAACCGAGACAGCTCTTCAGAATCGGCGACAACATCTCCAGCACCATCAGACTGAGAACAGGAGCTCCTCGAGGCTGTGTTCTCACCCCACTGTTGTTCGCTGTCCTGACACTGCACTGCTCTACACAGCTCCAACCACATCATCAGGTTCGCTCATCAGCAACGACGACGAGTCGGCGTACAGAGATGAGGTTGAGCAGCTGGCGTTCTGGTGCAGCGAGACCACCAACACCACCTCCATCACCAAAATAGCCTAGCAGCGCCTCCACTTCCTGAGACGCCTGAAGCGGGCCAGCCTTCCTCTTCCCATCCTCACCGTGTTCTACAGGAGCACCATAGAGAGTGTTCTGACCAGCTGCATCTCCGTGTGGTTCGGCAATCTCATCCAGCTACAACGGATTGTTAAAGCAGCTGCCAAGATCACTGGAACATCTCTCTCTCTCTCTCTCTGCTACAGGACATCTTCACCAAGCTCTGCATCAGCAAGGCCTCCTGGATCATGCTTGACCCCTCACACGCACTCTTTTCTCTCCTCCCGTCTGGCCGACGCTATCGCAGCATTGGGGCCCAATCCTCCAGGCTGCGAAGTAGCTTTTTCCCACAAGCCATCAGACTCTTGAACTCACTACCGGCTCTCCCACTCCCCCCCAACACCCACACCCACACAAACCGTTACCTAACTCTATTGCACTCCACATACCACTGCCTTTGTAATGCAGATGCTGCTCTATGGACAATCCTTACACTCAAGAACTCTGCTCATGTTTACAAGCTGCTACGCTGGTCACTTTAAATCACTTCAAGGTCACTTTAAATCATTCAAATTGTAAATTGTTATTAATACATTTACCTCCAAGTCTTAAAGTGTATATTTATTTTTTCACTTTTCTTATATTATTATTTCTTTGGGGGGGGGGATTGCACTGAATGTAACTGGAGCCTCATCATCTCATCTCTAGATACTGTACTGTATATAGCGGAGATGACAATAAAGCGTACATTGGCTTGACTTTGATGTGACAGACTGCAGGCCTGAGCTTCTAAACAGATCAAATCCTCAATTTACTGCCTGTCATGCCGGCAGTAGAGACAGTCTGAGCACATGAATGTGAATCACTTTAAATCAGAATCAGAATCAGAATCAGAATCAGAATCGTGTTTATTGGCCAAGTATATGTGCAGACAAATACAAGGAATTTGGTTCCGGTAGATGGTGGCTCTCAAGCACAGCAATGTAAAAACACACACACACACACACACACACACACACACACACACATGTCTGGTTTGCTATCCTCGTGGGGACATCCCATTGACATAATGCTTTCCCTAGCCCCTTACCCTAACCCTAACCATTAAAAATGACTGCCTAACCCTAACCCTTACCCTAAACCTAACCATAACCTAATTGTAACCCTGACAGTAAAACCGCATTTTGAGTGTGAAAATTGCTTTCAACCCCGAGGGGACCTGGATTTTGGTCCCCACGGTGCAGAAAGTCCCCACCAGGATAGTAAAAGTCAGATTTTGGTCCCCACCAGGATAGTACGAACCCGTACACACACACACACACACACACACACACACACACACACACACACACACCTATATGTACATTACGCATGCATACACATACATACACAAAGCTGTGTGAACCAACTATAAATAACTAAACTTATGTACATAAGATACAGAAATGAAATGAGGTGGAATGAATACTACAGAATGTACATAAGGTGCAGTCTGGCAGTGGGAAGCAGTGTGACAGGTCAACTGTTTAGGAGGGAGATGGCGAGGGGAAAGAAAGTGTTCCTGTGTCGGGTGGTCTTGGTTTGCAGGCTTCTGTACCGTCTGCCAGAGGGCAGCAGGTCAAAAAGTCTGTGTCCAGGGTGTGAGGGGTCTGTGACGATTTTCCCTGCCCGTTTCCTGGTTCTTGAGAGGTACAGATCCTGGATGGAGGGCAGGGGGGCACCGATGATCCTTTCTGCTGCCCGTACAGTCCGCTGCAGTCTGCTCCTGTCCTGTTTAGTGGCTGCACCATACCAGACTGTGATGGAGGAGCACAGGACAGACTCAATGACTGCAGTGTAGAACTGGATCAGCAGCTCCTGTGGAAGACTGTACTTCCCCAGTTGTCTCAGGAAGTACATCCTCTGCTGGGTCTTTTTGAGGATGGAGTTGATGTTGGTCTCCCACTTCAGGTCCTGGGAGATGGTGGTACCCAGGAACTTGAAGATCTCCACAGTCGACACAGGGCTGTCTGATATGATGAGGGGGGGCAGAGTTGGGGGGTGTCTCCTGAAGTCCACTGTCATCTCTACAGTTTTAAGAGTGTTCAGCTCCAGATTGTGCTGACTGCACCAGAGTACCAGCCGCTCAACTTCCTGCCGGTATGCAGACTCATCACCATCCTGAATGAGGCCAATGACGGTGGTGTCATCTGCAAACTTTAGGAGTTTAACAGCCGAGTTCTTGGAGGTGCAGTCATTAGTGTAGAGGGAGAACAGTAGTGGTGAGAGGACACATCCTTGAGGGGCACCAGTACTGAGGGACCGAGTTTCAGAGGTGATCTCCCCCAGCCTCACTTGTTGCTTTCTGTCTGTCAGGAAGCTGGTGATCCACTGACAGGTAGCTGGAGACACGCTGAGCTGGGAGAGTTTGGAAGAGAGAAGTTCAGGCACGATGGTGTTAAAAGCCGAACTAAAGTCCACAAACAGGATCCTGGCATAAGTTCCCGGGCGGTCGAGGTGTTGCAGGATGTAATGCAGCCCCATATTCACTGCATCATCCACCGACCTGTTTGCCCGGTAGGCAAACTGCAGAGGGTCCAGCTGGTGGCCTGTAATGTCCTTCAGATGGGCTAACACCAGTCGTTCGAAGGATTTCATGACCACAGACGTCAAGGCGATAGGTCTGTAGTTGTTCAGTCCTGTGATGGTAGGTTTCTTGGGAACAGGGATGATGGTGGAGCGTTTGAAGCAGGATGGAACTTCACACAGCTCCAGGGATCTGTTGAAGATGTGAGTGAAGATGGGAGCCAGCTGTTCAGCACAGGTCTTGAGGCAGGAGGGTGAAACACCGTCTGGTCCGGGGGCTTTCCTGGGCTTCTGTTTCTGAAATAGTCGGCTCACATCCTCAGTGTGTATTCTGAGTTCCAGGGAGGAGGAAAGGGGGGTGGGAGGTGTGATGGAGGTCGTTGAGTCTGGATTGGAGAGGGTGGTGGCGGTCGTTGAGTCTGAAATGGGAAGGGTGGTGGTGGTCGTTGGGTCTGGATTGGGGAGGGTGGGGGTTGTCGTTGAGACTGGATTGGGGAGGGGGAGGGTGAAGGGGGGAGAAGTGGAAGGTGTGTTGGGGGTCATTGTCTGAAGCAGTGTCTCTGGGGAGGGGAGGATGAGGCGTGGGAGTCTGTCCGTCTCAAACCTGCAGTAGAATGTATTTAGCTCGTTGGCCAGGTCTTTGTTTGCTTCAACAGTGGGTGGGGGGCGTCTGTAGCTGGTGATTTCCTGCAGGCCCCTCCACACTGACGCAGGGTCGTTGGCTGAGAGCCGTTCTTCCAGCTTCTGGGAGTAGATCCTTTTAGCTGCTTTGATCTCCTTGGTCAGTGTGTTCCTGGCTTGCTTGTACAGGGCCCTGTCACCACTTCTGTAGGCGTCCTCCTTAGCTTTACGAAGATGTTGGAGTTTAGGAGTGAACCATGGTTTATTGTTGTTGTATGTGCAAAAGGTCTTTGTTGGCACACACACATCTTCACAAAAACTGATGTATGATGTCACAGTGTCCGTGAGCTCATCCAGGTTATCAGATGCAGCTTCAAAAACAGTCCAATCAGTGCAGTCAAAACAGTCCTGTAGTTCCTGCTTTGCTGCGTTAGTCCACTTCTTCACAGTTTTGACTACAGGTTTGGCACGTTTGAGTTTTTGCCTATAAACTGGAATAAGATGGACCATGCAGTGATCAGAATGTCCCAAAGCTGCCCGGGGCACAGAGCGATAGGCATCTTTTAGAGTGGTGTAGCAGTGATCCAGTATGATGTTGTCCCTGGTGGGGCAGTCTATATGCTGTCTGTATTTAGGGAGTTCGTGGTTGAGGTTTGCTCTGTTAAAATCCCCAAGGATAATTGTAAAGGAGTCCGGGAATTTCCTCTCCAGGGTGGTGATCTGGTCAGCCAGCTCGCACAGTGCGTTGTTCGCGTTGGCCTGAGGAGGGATGTAAACTCCGACCAGCATGAAGGAAGAAAACTCCCGCGGTGAATAAAACGGTTTACAATTGATGAAAAGACTTTCCAAGTGTGGGCTGCAGTGTTTCTGTAACACTGTGACATCAGTACACCAACCTTCATTAATGTAGAAGCAGACTCCACCACCCTTTGTTTTCCCTGAGAGCTCCGTTTCGCGGTCCGCCCGGTGAAGTTGGAAGCCCGGCAGATTTAAGACAGCGTCTGGGACACGCTCACTGAGCCAGGTTTCAGTGAAGCAGAGGGCAGCAGAGCGTGCAAAGTCCTTGTTAGTCCGGTTTAAGAGCAGTAATTCGTCGACTTTGTTTGGAAGAGAGCGGAGATTCGCGAGGTGAATGGAGGGGAGTGCCGTGCGGAATCCTCGCCGACGTAGTTTCACCAGTGCACCAGCGCGGGTCCCCCGTCTGCGTCTCCTCCAGGAGCCACAGAGAGCTGCTGCGCCTCCAACTAAAATCTCCAAAAAACTTTCCGGGTTTGTGAAAAATGGATAAGAACTATAGTGAGACGACTGCCTGATGTTTAGCAGTTCATCTCTGGAGAAAGTGATGTGGTCTGAGTGACCAAAAGCGCAGAAAATAAACAAAAACAAGAAAAGTGCGAGAGAGCGCAGTACCGAGGCTGCCATCCGCGGCGCCATCTTGAAACAAACAAATGCAGGTTTTATGAAGGTCTTGCTAATATATTTCATTTCTAGTGTTTAATGTTGTAGATTTATTTATCTGTCTGTCACGATGGGAGCTGTTAGGATCAACTGATTCAGTCACTGATAAACCTGAAGTCCTTCAGTCATGTAGGAGGTCAGAGCTTCATGTTTATGGGATTCATGTGCAGTTTAATTGCATCTGTATTTATGTCATTTAAAGTTGATTGGCAGGTGATTGTGTGTGAAACCATGTAATCACTGTAAGTTCATCAACACCTTCACCATGTTTAAATACGATAAGATAACATGACCTTTAGTAGTCCCACACGTGGGAAATTTGTTTTGTCACAGCAGGAAGTGGACAGTGCAAAAGTTCTGAAGCAATAATTAGACTACAATAAGAATAAATACAGTACACAACTGTACAGAATAGAATAAAATCAAATACTATATACAGTAGAATAAAATATACAATAGGATAAAAATAGAATAAAATGTTGTACACAACTGAGTAAAAATACAACGATGCCAGAAAGGAGTATTGCACTTAGTGTTATTGCACATGTGTGGGTGTGTGTGTTTGATCAGTTAAAGTCTTTGTTGTGGAGTCTGACAGCAGTGGGTTGGAAAGACCTGCGAAATCTCTCCGTCCCACACCGTGGGTGCTGCAGCCTGCCACTGAAGGAGCTGCTCAGTGCTGTCACAGTCTCCTGCATGGGGTGGGAGATGTTGTCCAACAGGGATGACAGCTTAGCCACCATTCTCCTGTCACTCACCACCTCCACTGGGCGCAACGATTCATTGAAACGTGCAAATATTCCAATATCCATTAAAAAAAATACAGAATATGAAGGAAAAACAAAGCTTTTACAGTTTTAACGAGCTTGTAAGTGAATGTGTGGTCTGACCTATATCCGTCAGCTCACTCTGAACTCTCTGAGCAGCTCTCGGTCATCTGTGTGAGGATCTGCAGGAACACTTCTCCAGGCTTCTTGAAGGACATTCAAAGCTCTTCCTTGGATGTTTCTGCCATTTGTTGATGATTCCACACTTTTATGTCATGCTGAGCTTTGTGCTCTGGGAAAGCCAGCCCATGACTGATAGTGTTATCGTCTTATATCTCACATCACTGCTGAACTGTTTTTCTGTTTCTTAAGGACGTGACTTTGACATACTGTTCAGAAAATATTCCAAACTTTGAATCAAAAATATTAAACAAATTAAGGGCAGCTTTACACTTTTGGACATTACTGTGCGCTATCGAAGGAAATATTGACAAGTGTTTGCTTCATACATGGATTACAGAAGTAAGAAAAAGAGAAGTGACCTTTTAAAACTCAGTTTCAGCTTCGAGGGTAACCGTGGTGCTGGTCATTCTTACAAAGCTGTCATGTTTTAGAGCTTTGGATGGTCTTTCTTAACTTCCAGGCAGCCAATGTTATTTTTGTAAAGTACAGAGTTTCATCTGTGTGCTGTTAGATTTCTATTTGTTTTTGTTTACATTAAAATAAACTGGAAATATGAAGCAGATCCCCGATGAACCCCAGGAGTCATTGTGGGCTTGTACTGATTGCTAAACCAAGCTGCACAAGATTGGACTGAAGTAAAGCAAAGGCTGCCTTGAAAGTAGGAAAACGATATGAAACCATGACAGTGAGCTTTGGAGGATTTCTTCAGTCACGTTTTTATGAAGCATTTGTTTATAGCATTAAAATGAAGTGAGCTAAAACTGTAAAAACACAGAACTGGTCCTTTAAATGTGTTTAGCAGTAAGTGTTGTGGTGCTGGCAGAAGTGATCTTCAGTCAGAAAGGTTGATGGTCAGGATGAACCTGGACAATTCTCTGTTTATATGTGTCATATCTTTTGTATGATATGGGATAATTATTGATAGAGACAGACGTAGCCTTGTACTTACATTTCTTGCCGCCTGTCAACACTGCATCTCCTGCTGTTACAAACGGCTCTTCTGTGTTTGTGTCTCATCGTTCTAGTGATGAATATTTATCGTCCACCATGATCTCAGCCTATTGTTCTGGTTCTGGTTTTGGAGAGTAGACTGTGTGTTGATCTGAGTCCTGTGAATTATTCCCAAGACAAATTAAAAATGTCCTCTGGTGCCGTGTTGTTGCACAACAAATATGATTGAGGTGTCAGAAACGGTCTGGCCCTGGTTATTGTCTCAGATATGGTGCACGTCTTATCCTTTCTGCTTCTGTGGGTTTCCTTCTTTTACTTCTTGTTATTTTCCTAAAATGTTTTTCATTGTGACAAAAATATCTGCTGGAGTTTATGGTGCACTAAAACCTTTATGAAACAGTTGCACTCACCGTTAAAAGGCAAGCCAGAAAAGCAGTGTAATGCAAAGTTATTTAAGGGCTAGATTTATTGCAATGGGTGTGTTACGTTCCCCTAAAAGGGTCCAGGCGATGAAGGGGAAGTAACAAAATGTGTCTGGGTCAGAAAAAGGAGACAGAGGCAAAATGGTTAAATTAAAGAGTTTTATTAAAGTTTCTATTGATACTAACTGAAACTAACTAACTGTGCTACATATGACTTATATGTCATATAGCACCAGCCTCGGAGGAACGTTGTCCTGTTTCACTCTGTACTGTACCACTGTACATGGTTGAAATGACAATAAAAGTAATAATTTGACCATCTCAACTTTTTCCTTTTATTGGCTTCTTCTTTGCCGCTCTGCCAGAAGGCGCAGCAGCCTGGAGACCACTCTTCAGTGTGGATGCTGTGACTGGTGTTTGACTCGTGGGTCATTCCATCTCAGTCCATCAAACATTTCCATCAAGACTGTGATCATCAGTCTTTCTTGAATTAATTCCAAGGAAAGATGATCTAATTTCACACACACACACACACAAACAGCCACAGCATGAAATTACATGGAAACGGTGTCTATAGGACCTTTACTTCATCCTAAGTCATCCTAAGAAAAATTAGTTATAGCAGGCTGATGTTCATGTGATGTTCTGGCCAGTCTGAAATAATTTACTTAGCAGTAAATGAGACAGTGGCCAAAATGTAAAACTGTTCATTTAAATAAATAAAGCAGTAGGAGATTTTTTAATTTTTATTTTCTTTATTTTCATTTGTTTTTAACTACATTTTCTCTTTTTCCATAGTTTTTTTTTTTTAGTGCTCCCCATCAAGTGAACCCCTCACCTGAAGTTTTTTCACTTCAAGCCAATTAATTTCAATCCAATTGGATTGAAATGATCAACCCCAACAATCAAATGATCCCCTATGAGCAAGCACTAGGCAACTGTGGAAAGGAAAAACTCCCTTTTAACAGGAAGAAACCTATGACAGAACCAGGCTCAGGGAGGGGCAGCCATCTGCCATGACTGGTTGGGAGATGAGGGGCCAAATAAAACATAAAAGAGAGCACAGTATAGTTACCACAGGTTGGTATGGTCAGTAGAACGTGGTTGGAAAACATTACTGTTCTTTAAAATGTAACTGGTGCACATCGACAATTGCAGTAGGGCTCGAGTAGATAATGAGCACAATTCCACAAATAGCAGCTGGGACATTCACTTCAGTTGAACATCTTTGAGTAGGCCCAGCAAGCAACAAGGCCCGCTGTGGCAAGACCTAAACCTACTTTAAGTAGTCGTTTGGCACCACAACACCACGAATCACTAGTCTGAACCTCGTCAGGAGGATTCTCCAGCTGCAGAAGTTCACCAGCAATCTGACATTCCTCTTGCACATTGTTCACATCACCCGATACATTTTGTTTTTGCACCATACTGAGCACATCCTTAAGATCTTGGGCCGTCTGTAGCCTTGTTTCTAAAACTTTATAAAGGTCATCTATCAGTTCCCACTTGTACACAATTTCCCTGTACTGTCTTTCTATTATGTCATTATTTTGAATTATTAGACGATGAGCTTCTCCCGCTTGCCGCTCAAGTGTGTGTAAAGCAGCAATGCTCCTTCTCCGCTTAAAGAGAAACGCTTGCTTTTTTTGAATCTCATGCAGATGCATCTGAATGGTTTTAATCTCTGCTCTGTTCTGTTTTGTTATTATTTCATTGTTTTTAATTATTAAATCCTGTGCTTCTGACACTTTGCACTCAAGATTTTCCAAAGCTTTCCTGAGATTTGTGTTATCTATCTTTTCTCCATCTCTCTCACTTTCAACATTGGAAAGCTCAGCAGTAATGCTGCTGTTCTGCTCAAGGAGAAATTCTTCCTTTTCCTGAAGCTCATGGAGCTTCAGATTAATGTTTTTAATCTCTGCTGTGTTCTGTCTTTCTATTATTACATTATTTTTAATTATGAAAAACTGAGCTTCTCCCACTTGGCGTTCAAGACTTTCTAAGCCAGCAATGCTCATTTCCTGCTTAAGGAGAAACTCTTGTCTTTTCTGAATCTCATGCAGATGCATCTTAATTGTTTTAATATTTGCCTGCATTCTTGTCTTATGAGATACCTGTGCCTCAGTCTGTCTTTGTGATGAATTATTGAATCTTTCCTGTGACATTTCTTTAAAAACTTTACACAAAGTGTCAAAAGAAAAAAAAGAACGCTTGTTGAATTCTTTAAATGTAAAAGTATTCCCTTTCTCAAAGAATACTAGTTTGCAAGAACAAATCGCTGTTTCTGAAAATGCTCCAAGTGAAACTGTGTTTAGGAAGGTGAAAGTGGGGTATTTAAGCATTTCTGTGGCGGCGACAGTGACGTCAGCGCTTTGATCTTCTTTGATCTTCTCATACAAAAGCGCTGACGTCACTGTCGCTGGAACCCATCAAAGTGGAGCGTTTGCATTCCGCGCATGCTCAGATCATGCGTATTGAAATGAACGGGAGTGTGTTTGGGTTTCAATTGTTTACCTCTGTTTTAGCCATTGCTTAGGCTTCGGTTCTTTGTTGTGCAAGAAAAACAACACCACCGCAACTATAAAAGTGTATTTTTAATTTTTATATTTGTTAAGCTTGAACAGCGAACGTTTCCTTTGTTTGTTTTTCCACTGAGCGTCAAGAGCAGACCGATGTTATTTGGTGCGTAAACAAAAACTCCAGTCAGTTTAGACCCATGGAGTCGGCTTTAGGTCTGAGCTTTAATTATGTTTACATTTTGATTTCTAAAAGACAATATACTAGTTATATAAGAAAAAAAGTGCTAAGTTTGATGAAAATAAGTTGTATTCCAAAACTGACGGATCATTTAAAGTATGAGAAACCTGTAATGAGGTTTTGAGCTGAATCTTTGCGTTGTGGGGCAGATTTTTGCAGTTTTTGCTGGTTTTTTGAACATGTTGTTTGAGGAATTGGTTGACTTTAATTTCTGTATAGAGTGCAGCAGAGATGAAATGTTTTGTTCAGAAAATATTGTTCTCAAATTAACAACTTTTTGTTTTGTTCTCTTACACATTTTCACTAAAGGTGCAGTGCTAACATTTATGCTATAAAAGAACTACACCAGAGTAATAAGACTTGAACTTCACTGTGAGAGCCAAAGGGAATGTTTAGGTTTTCTTTATTTCTTATGGTGGCACTTTAGATTTTCCCCGCACCTCAGATAATTGCATCCTGGGGTCGCACGTTATTTACCTGACGTTCTCAACACGGAGGTTGGGGGAGTGGTTTGGTTGCAAACTTTTCTGCTGACCGTCATTTTAGCACGTCAGTTAATACATTTGTACATTTGTTTTGAATCAAAGCGCAAAGTTTGTTGTTTTGTTTTAAAATAAATACGCAAACACAAATGGGACTAAGTGGCTCATTGGAGACACGTCACACATCCACATTTGCGGATGGAAGTCCCAACATTCAAATGTGTTTTATCGCATGACATCGCATCGCATTATTTAAGGGCTAGATTTATTGCAATGGGTGTGTTACGTTCCCCTAAAAGGGTCCAGGCGATGAAGGGGAAGTAACAAAATGTGTCTGGGTCAGAAAATGGAGACAGAGGCAAAATGGTTAAATTAAAGAGTTTTATTAAAGTTTCTATTGATACTAACTGAAACTAACTAACTGTGCTACATATGACTTATATGTCATATAGCACCAGCCTCGGAGGAACGTTGTCCTGTTTCACTCTGTACTGTACCACTGTACATGGTTGAAATGACAATAAAAGTAATAATTTGACCATCTCAACTTTTTCCTTTTATTGGCTTCTTCTTTGCCGCTCTGCCAGAAGGCGCAGCAGCCTGGAGACCACTCTTCAGTGTGGATGCTGTGACTGGTGTTTGACTCGTGGGTCATTCCATCTCAGTCCATCAAACATTTCCATCAAGACTGTGATCATCAGTCTTTCTTGAATTAATTCCAAGGAAAGATGATCTAATTTCACACACACACACACAAACAGCCACAGCATGAAATTACATGGAAACGGTGTCTATAGGACCTTTACTTCATCCTAAGTCATCCTAAGAAAAATTAGTTATAGCAGGCTGATGTTCATGTGATGTTCTGGCCAGTCTGAAATAATTTACTTAGCAGTAAATGAGACAGTGGCCAAAATGTAAAACTGTTCATTTAAATAAATAAAGCAGTAGGAGATTTTTTAATTTTTATTTTCTTTATTTTCATTTGTTTTTAACTACATTTTCTCTTTTTCCATAGTTTTTTTTTTTTAGTGCTCCCCATCAAGTGAACCCCTCACCTGAAGTTTTTTCACTTCAAGCCAATTAATTTCAATCCAATTGGATTGAAATTATCAACCCCAACAATCAAATGATCCCCTATGAGCAAGCACTAGGCAACTGTGGAAAGGAAAAACTCCCTTTTAACAGGAAGAAACCTATGACAGAACCAGGCTCAGGGAGGGGCAGCCATCTGCCATGACTGGTTGGGAGATGAGGGGCCAAATAAAACATAAAAGAGAGCACAGTATAGTTACCACAGGTTGGTATGGTCAGTAGAACGTGGTTGGAAAACATTACTGTTCTTTAAAATGTAACTGGTGCACATCGACAATTGCAGTAGGGCTCGAGTAGATAATAAGCACAATTCCACAAATAGCAGCTGGGACATTCACTTCAGTTGAACATCTTTGAGTAGGCCCAGCAAGCAACAAGGCCCGCTGTGGCAAGACCTAAACCTACTTTAAGTAGTCGTTTGGCACCACAACACCACGAATCACTAGTCTGAACCTCGTCAGGAGGATTCTCCAGCTGCAGAAGTTCACCAGCAATCTGACATTCCTCTTGCACATTGTTCACATCACCCGATACATTTTGTTTTTGCACCATACTGAGCACATCCTTAAGATCTTGGGCCGTCTGTAGCCTTGTTTCTAAAACTTTATAAAGGTCATCTATCAGTTCCCACTTGTACACAATTTCCCTGTACTGTCTTTCTATTATGTCATTATTTTGAATTATTAGACGATGAGCTTCTCCCGCTTGCCGCTCAAGTGTGTGTAAAGCAGCAATGCTCCTTCTCCGCTTAAAGAGAAACGCTTGCTTTTTTTGAATCTCATGCAGATGCATCTGAATGGTTTTAATCTCTGCCCTGTTCTGTTTTGTTATTATTTCATTGTTTTTAATTATTAAATCCTGTGCTTCTGCCACTTTGCACTCAAGATTTTCCAAAGCTTTCCTGAGATTTGTGTTATCTATCTTTTCTCCATCTCTCTCACTTTCAACATTGGAAAGCTCAGCAGTAATGCTGCTGTTCTGCTCAAGGAGAAATTCTTCCTTTTCCTGAAGCTCATGGAGCTTCAGATTAATGTTTTTAATCTCTGCTGTGTTCTGTCTTTCTATTATTACATTATTTTTAATTATGAAAAACTGAGCTTCTCCCACTTGGCGTTCAAGACTTTCTAAGCCAGCAATGCTCATTTCCTGCTTAAGGAGAAACTCTTGTCTTTTCTGAATCTCATGCAGATGCATCTTAATTGTTTTAATATTTGCCTGCATTCTTGTCTTATGAGATACCTGTGCCTCTGTATGTCTTTGTGATTCCTCTCGATTCTCTTTGTCAGAAGGTGAATAATTGAATTTTTCCTGTGACATTTCTTTAAGAGCTTAACGCATAAATCACTAAATCCTTCTCTTTCTCAAAATTTCCTGGTTTGCAAAAACAACTCGCTGTTTCTGAAAATGCTCCAAGTGAAACTGTGTTTAGGAAGGTGAAAGTGGGGTATTTAAGCATTTCTGTGGCGGCGACAGTGACGTCAGCGCTTTGATCTTCTTTGATCTTCTCGTTTCAAAGCGCTGACATCACTGTCGCTAAAGTGGAGCGTTTGCATTCCGCGCATGCTCAGATCATGCGTATTGAAATGAACGGGAGTGTGTTTGGGTTTAGGTCTGAGATTTAATTATGTTTACATTTTGATTTCTAAAAGACAATATACTAGTTACATAAGAAAAAAAAGTGCTCAGTTTGATGAAAATAAGTTGTATTCCAAAACTGACGGATCATTTAAAGTATGAGAAACCTGTAATGAGGTTTTCAGCTGAATCTTTGCGTTGTGGGGCAGATTTTTTGCAGTTTTTGCTGCGGTTTGCAAGCGCAACCCTTGCAGTTTTTTAGCTTTTGTTGTTTGAGGAACTGGTTGACTTTAATTTCTGTATAGAGTGCAGCAGAGATGAAATGTTTTGTTCAGAAAATATTGTACTAGTCCTGATGATCCTGTACATGAAAAGCAACATGTGCATATCTTTAAGGAGCATAATGTTGCAGATTGACACGCTCTTAACTGGAGGCAAAGTTCCAAATTAACCACAGACTTTTTCTGAAGATCCCTTGACATAGCAGTCAAACATTAGAAATTCACATGAAAATAAAAGTGTGTGTGGTAAGACTTGACTGAAGTGGCCAAAGAAGTGCAGGAGAAAAATGCTGTCCAGTGTAGCAAGTGATTTATTCACCATTTAAATCAACGGATTTAAGGTCAAACTGCACACAGCTAAACTGACCTGTTTTGTTTTTTTTATTCCTGAACACCTGCGTTCATCTGCTTAAATAGTCAATTCACCCTGGACTATTCCATTAGGGCAGGTAAGGCAAACATATTCTCCGACCTATACTGCTACTCTTCCTAGCAATAAAACTCTACGGTATACTCTAGACATCTTACAACAAATCCTGTTTCTCTACTAACACTCTAAAATCAGCTTTATTAAATTACAGGGATTCTCCCCCTTCTTCTCCTGGTCTCTTCCTGTGACCTCAGATTAACCAGGAAGCTATAAATGCAGGAAGTAAAACAATATTTCCTCCTTTTGTTCCTAGAACACAGGTAGGTGAGTTCAAACAAAACCAATTAACAGTTAAAATAAATACATGTTAACTTAACAAACTTGTAGGAATTGATTTAAACCAAGATGTTATGTTACATAATCTGTAAAAAAGCAAAACATAAACAAACCCGGGATAGTAGATGTTTGCCTATTGCAGACTACATATGAAATATGGTTAAATCAAAACAAGAATGTTAACTAAGAATATGGACAAGTGGTGTTCTTACCCACTTTGTCACAATGTTCTCAAGTTTCTAGTCATGAAGAAGAATGTTACATCTTATCTGTCACAAGTAAGCAAAATGAACCCACTGCTTGATTAATCCAACAGCATGATTTTTCTTCATTACCTAAAAAGGAGAGCCCAGTTTTTGATGGTGATCTACTTCAGTACCTGTCATGGTCTGGGTGTGTTTGTGTGCCAGTGTTTTGTTTTTTTTCTTTTTTTCTTTCATTGAGCCGGCAGTTTCCCTCTGGGAGGATCCACAGTGTCCCTGCTAATTGCTCTCACCTGTGGGTAATAAAGCTGTCGAATTATAAGGCCAGCGCTCTCAACTTCGCTTTGCCAGATTCGCAGCTAACCACAGTTAATGCAGGCCACTGTTGTGTTTTGTAAACGTCATAGTAAATTACCTTGCCCTTGTACCTGCATGCCTCAACATCAGGAGTTTTGGATTTCTTACCACTCATCCGGATCACTCTCCCCTCCACGCTGCTGATCCACCTGCGACAAGGAAGCAGTTTACAGGAACTTTCAGAGCCAATATCTGCCAGCATTCTTCTGGAACCATACCTGAACTTGGTTACTCTTGTTTCAGTGACTCTGACCCTTGCCCAGGACCCTCCATCCAGTCTGACTCTCCCTTTGGCCCCCAAATCGCAGAACTGCAGTTTCATTAATTGAAATCTCACTTACTGTTTGCTTAGCTCAGATTGATTGCATAAGTGCTCCATAGTTTTGGCTTTGTTCACGGCACAAGTGTAAACTCGCTGCTTAGTTCACAGTTGAATAGCCTTGTTGCATTCACTTGTTTTCTAAATAAACTTTGTCACTTAAACGTTCCCTGTGCTCCATCTGCATCCTGCATTGGAGTCCTTTTCTCTCGGGTCGGCTACGACTGTGACGCAGACTTTTATTAAATGATTTGAACACAACATTGAAAGCAGAAATAAAACCCTAGAGGTTTTCTTTATTATTTAGAACAATACACAAAAGGACAACCAAGAGAACCTGTGAGGAGTTGCCTACACATGACTTCAGAAGCAGGATTCAGAAAGTCTTTGTTACAGCAGCATTTTGGCAACATCATTGGCTGTTTCTCGTATACGAGGAAGACCAACTGGTCAAAAGTTACCAGTACTTTTTATGCAAAAATGCTGATAAACTCAATTTATTTGAGTTGTCTTAATTTAGAAAATACTAAGTAAGCCGGAAGTTTTGCTTCTCACTGCGGAAGGATGAAAGATGTGTTTTGAAAATGCCAGGTCACTACCGTCCTTCTCCCTCGCGGATCAGTTCGCATGTTCATAGTGCCAGCATTTGTTATGGAATATGTTGATCAAACCTGGAGAAGCGTCAGCTCAAGATGTTATCATCGGGTGAGAAAGCCGAGAAAGACAAAGCTGATTCTGATGCGTCGGGTCCGCTCTGTGTTACGTCTTTGTGTGGAATCCGTGTGCCTGCTCTCATTTGCTGTTTGGTGGTTGTGGAAATAGTTTTGTGAGCTTTAAGGCACCGAAAGCGCTTTACAATGCCATTATTCATTTACGCTCACATTCACACACTGGTGGAGGCAAGCTACGGTTGTAGCCACAGCTGCTCTGGGGCAGACTGACAGAAGCGAGGCTGCCATATCCCTCTGGCCAACACCAGTAGGCGGTAGGGTAAAGTGTCTTGCCCAAGGACACAACGACCAGGACAGAGGCCGGGGATCGAACCGGCGACCTTCCGGTTACAGGTGCCCTTCCCAATCCCCTGAGCCACGGTCGCCCGTGATTGCACAGCCATTAAGGATGAAATCAGTTTCTGAAAAATGTTCTGTTTTTTTCTCCCTCTGCTTGCTTCTTACTGTCTTTGAGGCTCGGGACCAGCACTCCTGTTGTTGGACAAAAAGAAATCAACTCAGTGTTTTGGTTTTCCAATATATTAGCAACTGTCAGTGAGATTTATATTAATCAGGCTGAACTTTAATCATACTTTAGATCAGCCTGTTTTACTTATTGTTTAATTTTGCTATGGTTTGGGAAAGTTGTTTCTTTACTGATCTTTTCCTGTCTTCTGTTATTAGACTTGAGATATGACTGCACTATGCTGTTGCTGTGACTCCAGTTAATTCTACAAGACATGCTGTGTAAGTAAACAAACAACAACAGTTTGGTCTGCATTTCTTGAAAGATCACATCCCCCAAACTTAGTTTAGAGGGTTTACACTGTATATAGTGAAGTCTGCAAGTTTTCTAACAGCAAAATTTGTTTTGTGCCCAAATCATTTTGCACATCATTAGAATGAAAGTTATTGGCCATGTTTGCATAGCCCTTTTTAAAATGATGCTTTCATGACATTATTGTGTGTTGAGAAAATATATTTTACTGTTATTTTATCATTGCATCAGAATCATATGTAATAAGCATTACATTAAAGCATTTATTGAAGCTATTGACATTACATTAAAGTTTGGATGACAGTGACTGTTATAACCTCATGTTAATCTTCTATTTACAGGTGTTAGTATAATCATATAATCTTTCATTGCAGGTGTAACCATGATCATCTTTATACATATTGCCCCCTGGTGCTTATTATGGAGTTGTGCTCAAGTCAGTAAGGGTTAAAAGCTACAGTCAGCGGGATGTCTGACTGATCTATTGAGGGAAGTGGCTCAGAGCGTAGAAGGCCGCACACGCTTACAAAACACATATACCATGTTATGCATCATTATCCTTTATTCATTTATATTCTTTTATTAAGCTTTGAGTAGTGGCATTTGATTAGAAGATTTATTCAACATATTAGCTGTATGGTTTCAGTTAGGTTATTCCACATATGAAGAGTTGGCCTCTGTCCTTACAGACAGAGTGAATGCTGAGGTCGAGGCACACACGCACACACACAAGCAGTAGTTAAACTCATGTGAAGGGGAGAGTTCAAATATTTAGAAAACAGTTTGCAAGGCCTTGTAGCTGTTTGATTGTGCTTGCAGGAGAGACTGTTTGTTCCAGGGGATAAGCAGAGTTAGAAGATTACTGGGAAGGATTTGGCCTCGGGAAGAGGAAGATGTTCTTTTAATGTGTTAAAAGTTGTCAACATTGATTGTATTGTACCTACTTTACGCATGAGGGGACGTTCTAATACCCTGAGGTTCATAAAAACTATTGTTGTGTGGTTTTCGGTGAGAGATCGATGCTGTCGGCGCGCCGTATTCATCTCCCACACGTGTGCATTAAAATCATCGTTTTGACTTGACCCGGCCGGACCAGTGTTGTTATTTTGGTTTTCCTCTTGTATCCATCCCCAATATTTTGAACTCGTAACAGTGTTGGTTGGTGGTCAGGGCTATCCAGACTGACAATTGGGACATTGAATGTCAACTCTCCAGTGGGGAGGGAGCCTGAGATTGTCTAAATTTGAGTCTGTTCTATACCAAATGCAGAAAAAAATATTTTAAGAAAGCAATTAAGTTCATGTTCCAAAAAATATGATTGTTTGCTTGCAGGACAACAGGAGAGATGGGTCCTCCGTCACAGATGGTGTGGTCAGTGAAGATGGTCGCCTGCAGGTTCAAGCTCATTGCATCTCCAACCCACATCCACTGCCACTCTACTTAAGGGAAGTTAAAGACTAGAGCAGGGCGATATGGCCAAAAATATTTATCACCATATATATTTGAAAATTTGCGATAACGATATAACTGACGATATAATTGATGCGAGACAAAATACAACTCCACAACTAGCGCAAAAAGAAAAAACCCCATCCATTTATTTTCACTTAAACAAGCAGCTGTTTTTTTTATGCATTAAAGCTATATCAAAATTTAACAGTGCAAATGCAAATTCCTTGCTGAAAGTTTAACCCAAATGCATTTCCAGTAGAAATGGGCTGACATATCCTGAGCATAACCATTTATAATATCCACTGAAGTTAAAAAGAGGTGCTTTGCAACATTAAACTGCAGTGTGCCAAATAAAAAAGCCAAATATGTATTTTTCGGACCATAAGGTGCACGGGATTATAAGGCACATTAAGCGAAACAAAGCAGTCAGATAAATCAAACTTTATTCTACTCATTCTTCTTGCTTCCTCCACTTCTGTACCATTGATTCATTAATGCTGTATTCTATCACAGCTGCTCTATTCCCATGTTGTTGCTGTATATTAATGACTAACCTCGTATTGTGGATGGATTATCTCAGTTGTTCTCCTGACTGAAGTTTGGTCCGTTTACAGCATCTTGCCATGTGATTGCATTTGTCCCTAACCACCACGAACCCTCACGTTAACCTTTATCGAGTGGAAAAGTATTTTATCTTGATTATATAAGTAATGTAGGAGCCATATGAGTTGCTCTTTTTTGACTAAGTGGGTTGGTTTAAATGGACTCACTGTATTGGTGCACAGGTGTGGGGCGTGCCTCATGGGTGTGGTAGATGATAAATGTGGTTGCACTCACCTGTTCACTGCACCTGATGTTGGTGAGCAGAAAGGTAGGGTGAGCATGAGGCAAAACTTTCTGTTGATCGCAGCTTGAGCGCAGCTTGAATGACTTTGATAGATTTTGACTGTAACTTGATGTTTTTTGTATAGTTGTGCACTAATTGATGCCATAGGCCAAGTTGTTATTTGGCATACTAATTGGTAGTGATGGGTAGATGAGGCCTCGTGAAGCGTTTCAGCACATTCCCCAAACTGTGTGGACACAGTTTTGCTGTTTTGCTCCATACTGACACCTGCTGGACCTTAAATATCATTGTAGGCAACTTACTTGAGACTCACAACATTTCACAACAATTCAATGACCTAGTCATACTTATACACTGTAAGGTATTGTACTTTCTATGGAATCATTTTATATCTTTTATGTTGCAAATATTGTAGACATCACCAGTGTGTGAATGGGTGGATGACTGGATGTGTAAAGCGCTTTGGGGTCCTTAGGGACTAGTAAAGTGCTATACAAATACAGGCCATTTACATCTTTAAAATATAGTGTGAATCACATTAAATGAAAATTAAGATAAAAGTATTGTGAATGTAATATTACCCATTCGACTCAGTTTATTATAAATTTCTATTCAGAAATATAAGTTTATCCAATCTTTTTGCATTTAGTCTATTGTGGGTTTTTTTTGTTTTTGTTTGTTTGTTTGTTTGTTTGTTTTTTACACCTTTTCCCCAGCTTTGGAAAACTCACAGGCACAGATGAAGCTGGGGTACACAAAAGCTGTAAAGTCAGGTGGAAAAGGTTCTGATAAGATGTCTTCCTATTCCCCCAGTACGTTAAAGGATCCTCTGATCTTGGAATTTTTCTCTCTGACACTCTCCACAATACTAAGGGGTTGGCAGTCCTTTATAATAAAATTCAGGACTGCTTGGTCCAGAACAGTCTTCCTAGATGCTTGATTTGAAAAATAAAACGCATACTAATAAAAAAAAAAATGATGATAAAGCTGTTCAGTGTCAGTATAGGCCGACCTGTGTTCATTCTCAGTGTGTTTGTCTCCTCATTTTCATGTTTGGCTCTGTAATGCCTCTGTAACACTGAGGATTTGCTTTTGTTTGTAAGAAAGCTCTGCAGAACAGATGCAACATTTATCCTGCATAAAATGAAATAAATAATTTACACTTCAAGTCAAATTGCTGTTTTTCCTATTCTGGTAGATTACACTGAAACAAACAGTTACCTTATTTGCAGTTAAAAGATCAAAATGATCCCACACAGCAGAAACGTTTTTCTTTCGGGCTCCATTTTGTTATGGAGAGATGTGTATTTTTTTTTCTTTGCCAGAGTAATTTTGTGGGGGGTTTTTTGGTGGCGACTCATTCCGTTGGCAGATACGGATGCGGTACCTGTTAAACAGAGTTCAGGGAACAAATGAGCCTGTACAGAGTACTCAAAATAAATAAGTTGTCCAAATTTAGTCATTTTTAGCTAAGCTTTACTCAACTTTTTTTTTAGTTCTGGGAACCAATTAGATTTTACAGTACACTTATACTTGTTTGCTATACCATAAAACAATAAAAGAAGGTACAACCTCTTCTCGTGACCGCAGGATGTGAGTGTGTATGCCAGAACACTCTGGAAGGCACACAGAGTCTTTACAGACTGCTAAGGATCAAACCTCTATCAACATGCAATTGATTATAAAACTCTAAGCATATATGAGTAAATATTTCTTTTTTTTTTTTTTTTTTTTTTTTTTCTTTTTTTTTAAACCTGTCTCGTTTGGTTCTTTTGCCATCAGAATTGTTGTCTAAAAGCGAAGAAAGATGCCCAACGGATTTACTTTACCAAATGGACCATCCCAGCCTTGCCGTAATGGTCCATTTGATTTACCTTTTATTGTTTATTTTATTTTATTTTATTATTATTTTTTTTTTTACTTGCTAGATACGGGACAGGGGAAAAGAAAAGGGAGAAAGAAAGAGGGGGGAAAAAAACAAAACAAAACAAAACAAAAAAAAAACAGCGGAGAAGAGGGACGGGGATAAAGGGCAAAAAACAAAAACCAACAAAATAAGCAGACAAAAAATACATATATCGATCACCTGGATCACCTGTTGAGAAAGAAAAAAGAAAACAAGCAGAAGAAAACGAGAGTAATAGAATAAACAACATCACAATGATATATGGGAATATAACACTAAATATTTAATATTAAACATTATTGTGCAGCACGTAAGATCGACAGCGCACAGTGTGCTTTGAGGTAGGAGCCGTGTAGTTTGTGTGTGTGATCACCTGTGTGTACACCTGTGAGCATGAGCGCGCTTGTATTTAAAAGGTTCCTTAATGTAATGATCTGCTAGAGGGTGTGGGGGGCCACAGTCTCATCCTCCAGGGCATGAAGCAGGTATGGAGGAGATCAAAACTCCAGACATCCAGAGGCCCCCAGAACACAAGAGACCAAGGAAGACCAACATGAGTAAATATTTCTAAGCATAAATGACAATCCAATAATATAAACCTGACACAAAGTGGCAAAGAAAAGCTTTTTATTTATATTTTTAATCTCAAGAAGCAACAGTGAAATCACACAGGAGAAAGATCTGTATGTAAAACGTGGGGAGAGTATTAGTTTCCTAGCAGCTGTGCTGGCTTGTCACACGTGTTATTCATTGTGATGGTTCATTGAAAGAGCACCAGTGTGACGGTACCATAGACTTCAACCAAACTAAGGCACACGATGCAAAAGGCGATAAAGACATGACTCAATAGCTTTGTAATCACTGCTGTCAGCTGAGCTTTGTTTGATGGTGGTTCAGGTAAACAGCAGAAGAAGAGGAGAAAAGATAGTCCTCGTTCCACCACAGAGCAAAAAAAGAAGAGGAAGATAATGACGAGGTGATGATGAGGTTTCTCTCTGTGCTCGTAGTTTCCTCCTCAGGCTGCACACAGCTGAAATCTTCTGTTTCCTGTGCACTCTTAAAGTACTGGTTTTCTCCTCAGGGGTTTTAAGGTAATAAGTCACCTGCTGTCACGCTCTCATGGATTGGTTAATGTTAGCAGTAACTTTGTGTTTTTCATGGTCTCATGTCTGAACCCATCATGTGCAGGTGATCTACACCGTGCTGAGACACAACAGTACTGATGTGCAGTGGTAGATCCTCTTGCAGCACGCCATCCACCTGGATGATGTGGCCAAGAAGGAGAACGACTCCACCCACCAATTCGTCCACAGCTTCCCGTTGTCAGAGCCAGCCGGCTGGCTCAGCAGATACATCTACATCCCGACTGTAGGTGGTTGTGTGTGTGTCACAGAGTAGTACTAGGAGTGCCTCCTGAACCTCTGGTTTTACTGCCTCCTCTCCGTCGTCCTCACTCTGTTCAGCGTGGCTGTGGTTTGGTCCAAGTGCACCTTCTTCACCTTCTTCAGCACGTGGCCCGTCCTCTCGCTGATTGTCATCCGGTTGGCTGAGAGGCTACAACTACCAGTACATCGAGGTGAGCCTGAGAGGGCAGACGCTAGTTTACACACAAACCGTCAGACACAGAGCTTCATATTTCTATACAGCCTCTAAAAGTGTTTAAAGCTGCTGTGTGATGGAGTGCTGCACAGCTGAGTCTTTGTTGTGTTACAATGAAGGAAACGTGACATGTGACGTTTGTTTCAGTGCTTCGTTGTTGAAACACGATCTCACTTCATTCAGACCGCTGAGCTCCTCTTGTTCAGCTCACTGCCTCGTAATGCTTGCTCTCTCCACCAGATGGCATGCTTCATCACAATCTTCTTCCTTTGCACCTGGTATTGACTTAGAGTTTTATTGTCATTGTGTAGTTTCTTGCACAGCGAAACTGGGTAGCTGGACCACAAGGTGAAAAAGTAAAGAAGGGAAAACAATATACAATGAGGGGGAAACAAATAAATAAATAAAAAGCAATATATATGTATCCATATATGTGTGAGTGAACTATATACATGGTGTGTGCGTAGGAAACATTGAAACATTGTGTGGTTGTATACAAGGGCAGTTATATAATATAATAAATAAAATAAGGGTGGAGGGGCCATGGTCATTTAGGGTGGGGGTGGTGATTCCAATGAGACCAAAATATTGCACATGAGCCAAAAATATTGCACAGAGCATGGAAAGAGTGAGATATTGCACATAAGACATTGCACATAAGACATTGCACATAATCTTCTTGCCAGCTGATGTGCAACCAGCGTACCACACGGGGATGGCGTGTGGTACGCTGACCTCTTCCTTTGTTTCCTTGGTGTTTAGGGTAGAGATGGCACGATACCACTTTTTTATGTCCGATACCGATATCATAAATTTGGATATCGGCCGATACCCATATGAATCCGATATTGTGTGTTTCTTAATCAATAAAACTGTTTTTTAATATCTCGCTGCATTTTGTATAAGTTCATACTCAAGTTTAAATAAACAACAACACTAAAGCTATTCTGCATTATACCTGTGTGTGGGGAAAAAAATACACTGCACCCAAAATATTTCATAGTTCAGCAACACTGATCAATCTAATAAACTTAAACCTACTCCATCCTCCCTATTCTGGTAGAGTACTTAGCATAAATATTAAGCAACCTAACTAATAGGGTTGCAAACTCCCAGCAAAAAAAAAAAAAAAGAAAAAATAGGGAACCACCCTCCAACTCATGATGCTTAATCGATGTAATCAACTTTAATTTGATGGAGGATGAAAACAAAATGCACAGAAACAAATAATTTTTCAAGAATAATTAAATAGCTTAAACATCTTTCTTCAACAGAATTGCAGGATTCACAGATGGTACTTTCCCAAAGGAAAAAGTACTATAGCTTACTAGGGTATATTAGACTTAACAGTTACTATATACAGTAATGGACTTCTACACATTTTACATCAGATTAAAACTTTGGGTGTAAGATTCAGATAATTATTTATTAAAAGCTAGACATTTTAAATGAGAATAAGAAAGAAAGGTATGTCTTTGTGCCCCCCTTTTCCCTGTTCATGCCCTATCGGCCCCCCTGGCTAAACTTTGCTAGATCCGCCCCTGCACAGTTACCAGTTGTCAGCTGCGTAGAAAACGATCCTGGTCTAGAAAGTAATATTAAATATATTCTAACAACAGCTTATCAAGCTTAAACGTGCTGCTGTTGTTCAGCCGCTGGTTTTACTCTTTCTGGCGCAAAGTGGGCCAAAAACAAAGAAGAGAGACGGACTCGTGACAGAAAAGCCGATCAGCTGATCATTAAGCAGTTTCACGATTGAAGTAGCAGCAGGAGAGCGAGAGGCAGTCGCTCCATATATCGGTTGTTAAGCTTAACATGGGAACGCTTTACAAACATTCAGAGATGAACTTACACACTTGCTCTACTTCTCTCCGAGATAACTTCGGCGGAGATGAAATGGTCTGGGTCTAGGTTTAAAAGCTTGTCTATACAAATGTCTGGGATGATGGTATTGAAGGCCGAGCTGAATTCAATAAAGAGCATCCTTACTGATTTCCCAGGATACTCCAGGTGATGCAGAGGAGAGTGAAGGGCGGTGCAAATTGCATCCTCTGTGGACTTTTTTGCCTTGTAGGGTGGGAGGCAGTCCTTTATGTGCCTTAGGAGCAGCTTCTCGAAGCACTGTGCAATCACTGGAGTCAGTGCGATGGGTCTGTAGTCGCTGAGGCTACTGATGGTGGTGGACTTGAGGACTATTGTTGCAGATTTCAGAGAGTGAGGGACAGTGGCATGTGACAGGGAGAGATTGAATAGTCTGGTGAACATGGGAGCCAGCTGGTCGGCGCAGGCTTTGAGCAATCTACCAGGTATTCCGTCAGGGCCAGCTGCTTTCCTCTGATATTCTGCTCTGAACACATTGCCGACCTCATGTTCTTGGAGGCTAAATGTGTGGGGACTGTGCTCAGAGGAGGCTGTGGGCAGGGCGTCGTGCATGGTGGGGTTGACTGCAGTTTTCTCGAAGCGGGCAAAGAAGTGCTTATGTTCCTCTGCTAATGAGATGTCCATATTATCTATATTTGTCCCACTGCCTTTGTAATTGGTGATGTGTTTCAGGCCTTCCCATACCTTTCTGGAGTTGTTATCACAGAGGTGGTCTGATAGATTGTTTGAATAGTCCAGCTTTGCTGCTCTGATGCCTTATTTAAGGTCTGCTCTTGCTCTGCTGTACATGTCCTGGTCCCCAGATTTGTGTGCCTTTAACAATGCCTGAACCTTACTCGTCATCCAGGGTTTACGTTTGGGGTAGAGCAGGACAGGCTTTTCCGTGGAGACAGTGTCCATGCAGTGCTTGATGTAACCTGCGGTTGTGTGAGTCTCTAGTTCATCATGTTAAAAGACACTCCACTCTGTGAGGGTACTTGAAAGGGTTCTGAAAGCGTGAGGAAACACATCCCTGTAAACCAAGAGAAGACACAAGTACACGTGTTTCTTTCGGGAATGTTCCTCCTCATATACAGGGCGAACATTTTTACTGTTTCAAAAGACCTTAAAGTCTCCTCTTATTTTTCTTAAAGCACACAAACTACAGAGTTGTGCAGTGAGTCAACGTGTTATTAAACAACATATCATGTGACCCAGATGTTGACCCGGAGATAATGGAGGAGTCAACTTGATGGAGGTTTTGTGACTTTGTGGTGTTTTCCTCCTGCAGGCTGTCCTGTCGTCTCACTCCTCCCCTGTTTGATCCACATGGACTCGGCCATCTCCCACCACAACAAGCTGCAGACTGCTCACACCTCTGTAAATACCCACACTGTGTAACACACCTGCTGTTACACCTTTTTGGTGCAACCCTTTAAATTTGGGGTACCCCTTTGGCCTCTCCCCTTTTCTACAATTCCCTGTAGGAGAGGAACTGGAGCGGGCAAGTTAATTACTTGGAGGTCTTTCATTCTTTTTACCTTTCATCGCAGGAACACAATGCAGGAACACAGCGGTTACATATACAGTAGTGTGCCAAAGGTTTAGGCAGGTATGCAACAACGCTGTAAACATAGAATGCGTTCAGAAAAATAAATAAGTAAATAAAATTATATATATACTGTATATATATAGCGCCTTTCTAGACAGAGTCATAAAGTGCTGCACATAAGATAACCAGTCATAGAAAGGTAAAACAGACAATATCAAACAGACAATTTAAAACAGGCAAAATTAACCAAAAGCAGTTTTTTTTAAAAACAACTACTCCATCCACAATTCTTAAGGTTTGGGGGAGAGAGTTCCACAGTCTAGGGACGTAGGGCTGTAGCAGATCAGAGATGTAGGCTGGTGCCAACATCTCTGATCTAAAAGTCAAGACCAGGATCTTAAAATGGCCTCTGAATTCAACAGGAAGCCAGTGTAGCTGAGATAGCAACGGTGTCACATGTGAATACAGATTTTGTCAAAACCCTAGCGGCAGCGTTTTGCACAACCTGCAGACGATCCAGAGAACCTTTGCTTAGATACATCAACAGTGAGTTACAGTAGTCCAAGCGTGAGGAAATAAATGCATGTATAGCAATCTCCAGTTCAATTCATTCCATTCAATTCAGTTCATGAATGATTAATGATTGTTTATTAACCCCAAATGTATTCTACAGCAGGACAACGACCCCAAACACACAGCCAAAGTCATTAGGAACTATCTTCAGTGTAAAGAAGAACAAGAAGTACTGGAAGTGATGGTACGGCCCCCACAGAGCTCTGATCTTAACATCATCGAATGTGTCTGGGATTACATGAAGAGACAGAAGGGGTTGAGGAAGCCTGTATCCACAGAAAATCTGTGGTTAGTTCTCCAAGATCTTTGGAACAACCGACCAGCTGAGTTCCTTCAAAATGCGACGTGATTTAGATTTCTCTTTTGTTCATTCACTGCATTTTGTTGATTGATGAAAGCTTTGCACAGTACTGTATGTAATTATGTTTGTGATTCTGTGTCGTAATCAATGTTCTCTTCAGTTTAAGGACCCGCTGCCTTAATCTTCTGGGCTTCCAGCAGTTTATGGAAGACAGTGAAATGACCTCTGACCTGATGGACGAGGGAAAGGAGCTGAACCGCCAGGGTGAGACTGTCGCCACCATCTGAATTCTGTTTAACAAGACAGTTATAATAAAATATAATATTTGTACAGTTATAGGAAGAGGCGGAGGGTAAATACCTCTTTGTTTCTTCTGTTTAGATTTCAGAGAAAACTAATCAGTGTATGATATAACAATAGAAGTCACTCACACACATCAAAGTCCTTTTACACATCTTATTCTAATAACATAAAATATATATTTTCATTGTGTATTAAGTGCACAGACTGCAGTTTACAGCAGGTTTCCTCACATATACTATATGATTCCAAAATAAGAAAGTCATCTGCTGGGAGAAGAAACAACAGTGAAACGGGAAGTACAAAGAAGCTGCTCATCACTGGATATTCTGCTTAAGATTGAAGATTGAACATCTGCCTCCCAGCAGGTCAGTAAAACCGAGACAGCTCTTCAGAATCGGCGACAACATCTCCAGCACCATCAGACTGAGAACAGGAGCTCCTCGAGGCTGTGTTCTCACCCCGCTGTTGTTCGCTGTCCTGACACTGCACTGCTCTACACAGCTCCAACCACATCATCAGGTTCGCTCATCAGCAACGACGACGAGTCGGCGTACAGAGATGAGTCTGAGCAGCTGGCGTTCTGGTGCAGCGAGACCACCAACACCACCTCCATCACCAAAATAGCCTAGCAGCGCCTCCACTTCCTGAGACGCCTGAAGCGGGCCAGCCTTCCTCTTCCCATCCTCACCGTGTTCTACAGGAGCACCATAGAGAGTGTTCTGACCAGCTGCATCTCCGTGTGGTTCGGCAATCTCATCCAGCTACAACGGATTGTTAAAGCAGCTGCCAAGATCACTGGAACATCTCTCTCTCTCTCTCTCTGCTACAGGACATCTTCACCAAGCTCTGCATTAGCAAGGCCTCCTGGATCATGCTTGACCCCTCACACGCACTCTTTTCTCTCCTCCCGTCTGGCCGACGCTATCGCAGCATTGGGGCCCAATCCTCCAGGCTGCGAAGTAGCTTTTTCCCACAAGCCATCAGACTCTTGAACTCACTACCGGCTCTCCCACTCCCCCCCACCACCCACACCCACACAAACCGTTACCTAACTCTATTGCACTCCACATACCACTGCCTTTGTAATGCAGATGCTGCTCTATGGACAATCCTTACACTCAAGAACTCTGCTCATGTTTACAAGCTGCTACGCTGGTCACTTTAAATCACTTCAAGGTCACTTTAAATCATTCAAATTGTAAATTGTTATTAATACATTTACCTCCAAGTCTTAAAGTGTATATTTATTTTTTCATTCTTCTTATATTATTATTTCTTTGGGGGGGGGGGGGGATTGCACTGAATGTAACTGGAGCCTCATCATCTCATCTCTAGATACTGTACTGTATATAGCGGAGATGACAATGAAGCGTACATTGGCTTGACTTTGATGTGACAGACTGCAGGCCTGAGCTTCTAAACAGATCAAATCCTCAATTTACTGCCTGTCATGCCGGCAGTAGAGACAGTCTGAGCACATGAATGTGAATCACTTTAAATGCAGGTTTTATGAAGGTCTTGCTAATATATTTCATTTCTAGTGTTTAATGTTGTAGATTTATTTATCTGTCTGTCACGATGGGAGCTGTTAGGATCAACTGATTCAGTCACTGATAAACCTGAAGTCCTTCAGTCATGTAGGAGGTCAGAGCTTCATGTTTATGGGATTCATGTGCAGTTTAATTGCATCTGTATTTATGTCATTTAAAGTTGATTGGCAGGTGATTGTGTGTGAAACCATGTAATCACTGTAAGTTCATCAACACCTTCACCATGTTTAAATAAGATAAGATAACATGACCTTTAGTAGTCCCACACGTGGGAAATTTGTTTTGTCACAGCAGGAAGTGGACAGTGCAAAAGTTCTGAAGCAATAATTAGACTACAATAAGAATAAATACAGTACACAACTGTACAGAATAGAATAAAATCAAATACTATATACAGTAGAATAAAATATACAATAGGATAAAAATAGAATAAAATGTTGTACACAACTGAGTAAAAATACAACGATGCCAGAAAGGAGTATTGCACTTAGTGTTATTGCACATGTGTGGGTGTGTGTGTTTGATCAGTTAAAGTCTTTGTTGTGGAGTCTGACAGCAGTGGGTTGGAAAGACATGCGAAATCTCTACAGAGTTTCATCTGTGTGCTGTTAGATTTCTATTTGTTTTTGTTTACATTAAAATAAACTGGAAATATGAAGCAGATCCCCGATGAACCCCAGGAGTCATTGTGGGCTTGTACTGATTGCTAAACCAAGCTGCACAAGATTGGACTGAAGTAAAGCAAAGGCTGCCTTGAATGTAGGAAAATGATATGAAACCATGACAGTGAGCTTTGGAGGATTTCTTCAGTCACGTTTTTATGAAGCATTTGTTTATAGCATTAAAATGAAGTGAGCTAAAACTGTAAAAACACAGAACTGGTCCTTTAAATGTGTTTAGCAGTAAGTGTTGTGGTGCTGGCAGAAGTGATCTTCAGTCAGAAAGGTTGATGGTCAGGATGAACCTGGACAATTCTCTGTTTATATGTGTCATATCTTTTGTATGATATGGGATAATTATTGATAGAGACAGACGTAGCCTTGTACTTACATTTCTTGCCGCCTGTCAACACTGCATCTCCTGCCGTTACAAACGGCTCTTCTGTGTTTGTGTCTCATCGTTCTAGTGATGAATATTTATCGTCCACCATGAACTCAGCCTATTGTTCTGGTTCTGGTTTTGGAGAGTAGACTGTGTGTTGATCTGAGTCCTGTGAATTATTCCCAAGACAAATTAAAAATGTCCTCTGGTGCCGTGTTGTTGCACAATAAATATGATCGAGGTGTCAGAAACGGTCTGGCCCTGGTTATTGTCTCAGATATGGTGCACGTCTTATCCTTTCTGCTTCTGTGGGTTTCCTTCTTTTACTTCTTGTTATTTTCCTAAAATGGTTTTCATTGTGACAAAAATATCTGCTGGAGTTTATGGTGCACTAAAACCTTTATGAAACAGTTGCACTCACCGTTAAAAGGCAAGCCAGAAAAGCAGTGTAATGCAAAGTTATTTAAGGGCTAGATTTATTGCAATGGGTGTGTTACGTTCCCCTAAAAGGGTCCAGGCGATGAAGGGGAAGTAACAAAATGTGTCTGGGTCAGAAAAAGGAGACAGAGGCAAAATGGTTAAATTAAAGAGTTTTATTAAAGTTTCTATCGATACTAACTGAAAGAGACGGACAAGCCGCTATCACCATTTAAAGAAACAAAACAAAACTCAAACGTTGGTCAATTAAACTGAGAAGTAAGCCAGAGAAGGATAAATTGCCAAACACACTACTCCCCACCAAGTAGGAGCAGAGCACACGCAGCTTACTAGCTGCAACCATTCACATGGCACTCTGGCCCAGAGCTCACCTTTCCCTGGGCTTAAATACCTTTAATTACTGATGTGAGTTAGCTGTGTAAAAGAGAAAGGTGGCACCTCAGGCAGAAGAGATTGTAGGACACGCCCACACAGGCACCTTCAGGAGGAGGCCCTGCTAGGGCCGTAGCAGGGTGAGTTTAACTGACTTACGCGCAGAAGAAAAGTTCTTTAGGAGCCCAGATGGTGTGAATGATGAGACCATAGACAGCAATTTTTTTGTTAAGGAAAACCAGAAATATACTGAATAAATGGGGCAAAGGGGAAGTGGAACAAAATAATAAATACTGTCTTGTGTCTGTATCGTCCTGTTCTGTCTAGTGTTGCACTGTCTTGTCTTGGGTTTTTTTTTTTTTGGTTTTTGGTTTTTTTTTACAATTTTTGCATATTGCACTTTATGTAATCCTGTCTTGATTGTCTGTTATATGTCATATGTAGCACCAGCCTCGGAGGAACATTGTCTCGTTTCACTCTGTACTGTAGCACTGTACATGGTTGAAATGACAATAAAAGCCAATTGACTTGACCATCTCAACTTTTTCCTTTTATTGGCTTCTTCTTTGCCGCTCTACCCGGAAGCGCAGCAGCCTGGAGACCACTCTTCAGTGTGGATGTTGTGACTGGTGTTTGGTGGAAAACATAAAGTAAAGCTGTTAGTTTAAGACCTGTGGGACTTTTATGTACTCCCGGGTCATTCCATCTCAGTCCATCAAACATTTCCTTCAAGACTGTGATCACCAGTCTGTCTTGAATTAATTCCAGGGAAAGATGCACTAATTACTAGGAAATGTGCAGAAATGCCAGGACCTTATTTTCATTAGTTTTCTCCAATTTCAAGTGTTTTTTATCGTTGTATTAATATTCGATTATTTAGAAAACTGTCATAAGGGAGGAACGGACTCAGGCATAGAGCAGCTGAATTCAGAATAAAAGTCCCAAGTTTATTAACAACAACACTAGATGAAACTATATACAGTGCACAGGGCTGGGATTTCCAGGGATGCAAGGGAAACGGTTCCAAAACACACCACACGTCCGCTCCTCACTCTCCACTTTCACAATCCTCTTCACCACTCACGCTCTCGTTTGCTCCACACCTCACTGCCAGACTCAGGAGAACAGATCAGGAAACAGAAATGGGTCCAGGAATCTATATACAAGAAAACGTAGTTACAACAGACTAGTACTAGTAACAGGGCTGCACTGACGAGTGCTACTCAGCAAACCAGCGAAAAAAATTCTTCTTCTTCTTCTTCTTCTTCTTCTTGTGCTTCTTCTTCTACATTTTAATGGCGGTTGCAAACAACTTTTAGTTGCATTATCGCCACCTTCTGGACTGGAGTGTGGGTCGGAGAGGTTTCTCCGCCTCCGTTTATCTCAGATAAACACCTGTCGTTCTTAAAAATCCAAACACTAGCCTATAGATTACATCCCCTGTACTCCTTCGAAATATGTCAGATAACTGAATGTTGTTTTACAGTTTTTTTTCTTCTTTACTTTAATAAATTCAACTAATCCAGGTTTACTGTGTGGCTTGGCCACACACACACACACACACACACACACACACACACACACACACATTGTCTGTAGGACCTTTACTTCATCCTAAGTCACTGAAAAATTAGTTATAGCAGGCTGATGTTCATGTGATGTTCTGGCCAGTCTGAAATAATTTACTTAGCAGTAAATGAGACAGTGGCCAAAATGTAAAACTGTTCATTTAAATAAATAAACAAAGCAGTAGGAGATTTTTTAATTTTTATTTTCTTTATTTTCATTTGCTTTTAACTACATTTTCTCTTTTTCCATAGTTTTTTTAGTGCTCCCCATCAAGTGAACCCCTCACCTGAAGTTTTTCACTTCAAGCCAATTAATTTCAATCCAATTGGATTGAAATTATCAACCCCAACAATCAAATGATCCCCTATGAGCAAGCACTAGGCAACTGTGGAAAGGAAAAACTCCCTTTTAACAGGAAGAAACCTATGACAGAACCAGGCTCAGGGAGGGGCAGCCATCTGCCATGACTGGTTGGGAGATGAGGGGCCAAATAAAACATAAAGGAGAGCACAGTATAGTTACCACAGGTTGCTATGGTCAGTAGAACGTGGTTGGAAAACATCATTACTGTTCTTTAAAATGTAACTGGCGCACATCGACAATTGCAGTAGGGCTTGAGTAGATAATGAGCACAATTCCACAAATAACAGCTGGGACATTCACTTCAGTTGAACATCTTTGAGTAGGCCCAGTAAACTGCAGGAACAACAAGACCCACTGTGGCAAGCCCTAAACCTACTTTAGGTAGATGTTTAGCACCACGATGCCCCGAATCACTAGTCTGAACCTCTTCATGAGTGTCAGGAACTGGTTTTGCAACAGGAGTCTCAAGTGCCTCCGATTCAGGAGCAAGATTCTCCAGCTGCAGAGGTTCACCAGCAATCTGACATTCCTCTCTAACATTGTTCACGTCACCCAATACATTTTCGTTTTGCTTCATACTGACCAGCTCTTTAAGATCTTGGACCATCTGTCTTCTCATTTCTAAATCCTTATAAAGCTCATCTATCTGTTTCTGCTTGTCCACAATTGTCTTGCTCTGTTTTTCTATTATTTCATTATTTTGAATTATTAAACCCTGTGCTTCTCCCATTTGGCACTCAAGAGTTTCTAAATCTTTCCTGAGATCTGCATTCTCTTGACTGAGATCTGTGTTTTCTTTAATTTGTCCATCTCGCTCACTTTCAACTATGGAAAGCTCAGCAGTAATGCTGCTGTTCTGCTCCAGTAGAAGATCTTGGTTTTCCCGAAGCTCATACAGATGCATCTGAATGGTTTTAATCTCTGCCCTGGTCTGTTTTTCTATTACTTCATTATTTTTAATTAGTAAACACAGAGCTTCTCCCACTTGCCACTCGGGATTTTCCAAACCTGTCCTGAGATTTGTGTTCTCTTTCTGTTGTTCATTTCTCTCGCTTTCGGCCTGGGACAACTCAGCAGCAATGTTACTGTTCTGCTCAAGGAGAAACACTTGGTTTTTCTGAAGCTCATGGAGCATCATCTCAATGGTTTCAAACCCTGCCTGCATTCTCTGTCTTTGTGACTCCTCTCGATTCTCTCTGTTAGAAGGTGAATTATTTAATCTTTCCTGTGACATTTCTTTAAAAACTTAATGCAAAGTGTCGAAAGAAAAAAAAGAACGCTTGTTGAATTCTTTAAATGTAAAAGTATTCCCTTTCTCAAAGAATACTAGTTTGCAAGAACAAATCGCTGTTTCTGAAAATGCTCCAAGTGAAACTGTGTTTAGGAAGGTGAAAGTGGGGTATTTAAGCATTTCTGTGGCGGCGACAGTGACGTCAGCGCTTTGATCTTCTTTGATCTTCTCATACAAAAGCGCTGACGTCACTGTCGCTGGAACCCATCAAAGTGGAGCGTTTGCATTCCGCGCATGCTCAGATCATGCGTATTGAAATGAACGGGAGTGTGTTTGGGTTTCAATTGTTTACCTCTGTTTTAGCCATTGCTTAGGCTTCGGTTCTTTGTTGTGCAAGAAAAACAACACCACCGCAACTATAAAAGTGTATTTTTAATTTTTATATTTGTTAAGCTTGAACAGCGAACGTTTCCTTTGTTTTTCCACTGAGCGTCAAGAGCAGACCGATGTTATTTGGTGCGTAAACAAAAACTCCAGTCAGTTTAGACCCATGGAGTCGGCTTTAGGTCTGAGCTTTAATTATGTTTACATTTTGATTTCTAAAAGACAATATACTAGTTATATAAGAAAAAAAGTGCTAAGTTTGATGAAAATAAGTTGTATTCCAAAACTGACGGATCATTTAAAGTATGAGAAACCCGTAATGAGGTTTTGAGCTGAATTTTTGCGTTGTGGGGCAGATTTTTGCAGTTTTTGCTGGTTTTTTGAACATGTTGTTTGAGGAATTGGTTGACTTTAATTTCTGTATAGAGTGCAGCAGAGATGAAATGTTTTGTTCAGAAAATATTGTTCTCAAATTAACAACTTTTTGTTTTGTTCTCTTACACATTTTCACTAAAGGTGCAGTGCTAACATTTATGCTATAAAAGAACTACACCAGAGTAATAAGACTTGAACTTCACTGTAAGAGCCAAAGGGAATGTTTAGGTTTTCTTTATTTGTTATGGTGGCACTTTAGATTTTCCCCGCACCTCAGATAATTGCATCCTGGGGTCGCACGTTATTTACCTGACGTTCTCAACACGGAGGTTGGGGGAGTGGTTTGGTTGCAAACTTTTCTGCTGACCGTCATTTTAGCACGTCAGTTAATACATTTGTACATTTGTTTTGAATCAAAGCGCAAAGTTTGTTGTTTTGTTTTAAAATAAATACGCAAACACAAATGGGACTAAGTGGCTCATTGGAGACACGTCACACATCCACATTTGCGGATGGAAGTCCCAACATTCAAATGTGTTTTATCGCATGCATCAGAACAATGAAGAGGATTTGTGGATATACGTTTTGGAGTCACGAAGCTTTCAGATAGTCGGACGCTGTTCTCAAAGGAGTTATTGGAAACGTCACCGCCACAGTGACACGAAAAAGATTGACGCAACATACACATCAGAAGCGGTAGGACACGCAGATTCACTCGGTGTATTATTGAATGTTTTGAACACAGTTTGTGTCACCGCTTGTCCATTGGGTACATTGGTTTGCGTTGTGTGCTTGCATGTGCTTGATTTGGCAAGCTGGAGGAAGCTGGTCTGATTTTGACAGCTTGTGACGCTGTGGATACTGCGCATTGTTTGCACGTAAGAAAAGCATTGGATATGATCGATCTTTCAAGCTGTGGAATATAATATTGTGTTTGCTGCATGTGAGAAAGTGACAATTAGTGAAACATAAGAAGCCACATGAACTGGAAGAAAAAAAGATCTGCAAAACTGACGGGTAAATCACGTGCTTATAAAATGGAAACCACAGAAAGAGCGAAAACCTCAGGTTAATATCACGTGTTAACCCTTGAATTTTGTTAAAGAACTACGGTTGCCCTGAGAGGCCAAACGGCCCGCAACTTAAGAAAACACAGAAACCACCCGCAATAAGAAAAACGCCGCAAAAACGCAAAACGCAACTGAAATGGGGGGAAAAAAATTCCAAAAGCACAAGGGAAGTGTTTCTGGGGAGACAATAACCCGACGGAGCAGTTGCAGGAACCAAAATATGCCAAGAATTGCGCTGGGAGACATTTAAAAGAAGTGGAGGATCTATCGGTTTTGTGAGGGGGAAAAAAGATGAGAGGTAAGTGGGTTAGCCTAAAAATCCGTCATCAGTATTATATGAATCTTGATAAAACACATCTACCATGTTTTGGATTCCTGCAACTGGTCTGTTGGGTTATTGCTTTTGGAAACCGTAAAGAAAGAAAGGGTCACCGTAAAGAACTGATTAAAAAAAAGAAAGAAGCAAAAGCTGTGCAGTTCAAATTGGAAAAACTGAATGATTTGTATCAAAATGCTGAAGCAGTTCATGATGCATTCATTTTACTGATTCCGGAAGATGAACAAGACACTCATGTTGACTGGTTGGGACGCATCACAAAATGTAATAATGATTTTGTTTGACAGCGGGAGCAACTGGAGCTGGAAACAAATATAGCTGCCACGGTTGCAAAAATGAAAGTACTTGGAGACTCAAAAGGATCCAGCATTAAAAGTAAACTTACCAAAATATGTGATGGTATGGAGTCTTATTTTGAAAAGGGACAAAAGGTAACTAATACATTGAATACTAGTCCTGATGATCCTGTACATGAAAAGCAACATGTGCATATCTTTAAGGAGCATAATGTTGCAGATTGACACGCTCTTAACTGGAGGCAAAGTTCCAAATTAACCACAGACTTTTTCTGAAGATCCCTTGACATAGCAGTCAAACATTAGAAATTCACATGAAAATAAAAGTGTGTGTGGTAAGACTTGACTGAAGTGGCCAAAGAAGTGCAGGAGAAAAATGCTGTCCAGTGTAGCAAGTGATTTATTCACCATTTAAATCAACGGATTTAAGGTCAAACTGCACACAGCTAAACTGACCTGTTTTGTTTTTTTATTCCTGAACACCTGCGTTCATCTGCTTAAATAGTCAATTCACCCTGGACTATTCCATTAGGGTAGGTAAGGCAAACATATTCTCCGACCTATACTGCTACTCTTCCTAGCAATAAAACTCTACGGTATACTCTAGACATCTTACAACAAATCCTGTTTCTCTACTAACACTCTAAAATCAGCTTTATTAAATTACAGGGATTCTCCCCCTTCTTCTCCTGGTCTCTTCCTGTGACCTCAGATTAACCAGGAAGCTATAAATGCAGGAAGTAAAACAATATTTCCTCCTTTTGTTCCTAGAACACAGGTAGGTGAGTTCAAACAAAACCAATTAACAGTTAAAATAAATACATGTTAACTTAACAAACTTGTAGGAATTGATTTAAACCAAGATGTTATGTTACATAATCTGTAAAAAAGCAAAACATAAACAAACCCGGGATAGTAGATGTTTGCCTATTGCAGACTACATATGAAATATGGTTAAATCAAAACAAGAATGTTAACTAAGAATATGGACAAGTGGTGTTCTTACCCACTTTGTCACAATGTTCTCAAGTTTCTAGTCATGAAGAAGAATGTTACATCTTATCTGTCACAAGTAAGCAAAATGAACCCACTGCTTGATTAATCCAACAGCATGATTTTTCTTCATTACCTAAAAAGGAGAGCCCAGTTTTTGATGGTGATCTACTTCAGTACCTGTCATGGTCTGGGTGTGTTTGTGTGCCAGTGTTTTGTTTTTTTTCTTTTTTTCTTTCATTGAGCCGGCAGTTTCCCTCTGGGAGGATCCACAGTGTCCCTGCTAATTGCTCTCACCTGTGGGTAATAAAGCTGTCGAATTATAAGGCCAGCGCTCTCAACTTCGCTTTGCCAGATTCGCAGCTAACCACAGTTAATGCAGGCCACTGTTGTGTTTTGTAAACGTCATAGTAAATTACCTTGCCCTTGTACCTGCATGCCTCAACATCAGGAGTTTTGGATTTCTTACCACTCATCCGGATCACTCTCCCCTCCACGCTGCTGATCCACCTGCGACAAGGAAGCAGTTTACAGGAACTTTCAGAGCCAATATCTGCCAGCATTCTTCTGGAACCATACCTGAACTTGGTTACTCTTGTTTCAGTGACTCTGACCCTTGCCCAGGACCCTCCATCCAGTCTGACTCTCCCTTTGGCCCCCAAATCGCAGAACTGCAGTTTCATTAATTGAAATCTCACTTACTGTTTGCTTAGCTCAGATTGATTGCATAAGTGCTCCATAGTTTTGGCTTTGTTCACGGCACAAGTGTAAACTCGCTGCTTAGTTCACAGTTGAATAGCCTTGTTGCATTCACTTGTTTTCTAAATAAACTTTGTCACTTAAACGTTCCCTGTGCTCCATCTGCATCCTGCATTGGAGTCCTTTTCTCTCGGGTCGGCTACGACTGTGACGCAGACTTTTATTAAATGATTTGAACACAACATTGAAAGCAGAAATAAAACCCTAGAGGTTTTCTTTATTATTTAGAACAATACACAAAAGGACAACCAAGAGAACCTGTGAGGAGTTGCCTACACATGACTTCAGAAGCAGGATTCAGAAAGTCTTTGTTACAGCAGCATTTTGGCAACATCATTGGCTGTTTCTCGTATACGAGGAAGACCAACTGGTCAAAAGTTACCAGTACTTTTTATGCAAAAATGCTGATAAACTCAATTTATTTGAGTTGTCTTAATTTAGAAAATACTAAGTAAGCCGGAAGTTTTGCTTCTCACTGCGGAAGGATGAAAGATGTGTTTTGAAAATGCCAGGTCACTACCGTCCTTCTCCCTCGCGGATCAGTCCGCATGTTCATAGTGCCAGCATTTGTTATGGAATATGTTGATCAAACCTGGAGAAGCGTCAGCTCAAGATGTTATCATCGGGTGAGAAAGCCGAGAAAGACAAAGCTGATTCTGATGCGTCGGGTCCGCTCTGTGTTACGTCTTTGTGTGGAATCCGTGTGCCTGCTCTCATTTGCTGTTTGGTGGTTGTGGAAATAGTTTTGTGAGCTTTAAGGCACCGAAAGCGCTTTACAATGCCATTATTCATTTACGCTCACATTCACACACTGGTGGAGGCAAGCTACGGTTGTAGCCACAGCTGCTCTGGGGCAGACTGACAGAAGCGAGGCTGCCATATCCCTCTGGCCAACACCAGTAGGCGGTAGGGTAAAGTGTCTTGCCCAAGGACACAACGACCAGGACAGAGGCCGGGGATCGAACCGGCGACCTTCCGGTTACAGGTGCCCTTCCCAACCCCCTGAGCCACGGTTGCCCGTGATTGCACAGCCATTAAGGATGAAATCAGTTTCTGAAAAATGTTCTGTTTTTTTCTCCCTCTGCTTGCTTCTTACTGTCTTTGAGGCTCGGGACCAGCACTCCTGTTGTTGGACAAAAAGAAATCAACTCAGTGTTTTGGTTTTCCAATATATTAGCAACTGTCAGTGAGATTTATATTAATCAGGCTGAACTTTAATCATACTTTAGATCAGCCTGTTTTACTTATTGTTTAATTTTGCTATGGTTTGGGAAAGTTGTTTCTTTACTGATCTTTTCCTGTCTTCTGTTATTAGACTTGAGATATGACTGCACTATGCTGTTGCTGTGACTCCAGTTAATTCTACAAGACATGCTGTGTAAGTAAACAAACAACAACAGTTTGGTCTGCATTTCTTGAAAGATCACATCCCCCAAACTTAGTTTAGAGGGTTTACACTGTATATAGTGAAGTCTGCAAGTTTTCTAACAGCAAAATTTGTTTTGTGCCCAAATCATTTTGCACATCATTAGAATGAAAGTTATTGGCCATGTTTGCATAGCCCTTTTTAAAATGATGCTTTCATGACATTATTGTGTGTTGAGAAAATATATTTTACTGTTATTTTATCATTGCATCAGAATCATATGTAATAAGCATTACATTAAAGCATTTATTGAAGCTATTGACATTACATTAAAGTTTGGATGACAGTGACTGTTATAACCTCATGTTAATCTTCTATTTACAGGTGTTAGTATAATCATATAATCTTTCATTGCAGGTGTAACCATGATCATCTTTATACATATTGCCCCCTGGTGCTTATTATGGAGTTGTGCTCAAGTCAGTAAGGGTTAAAAGCTACAGTCAGCGGGATGTCTGACTGATCTATTGAGGGAAGTGGCTCAGAGCGTAGAAGGCCGCACACGCTTACAAAACACATATACCATGTTATGCATCATTATCCTTTATTCATTTATATTCTTTTATTAAGCTTTGAGTAGTGGCATTTGATTAGAACATTTATTCAACATATTAGCTGTATGGTTTCAGTTAGGTTATTCCACATATGAAGAGTTGGCCTCTGTCCTTACAGACAGAGTGAATGCTGAGGTCGAGGCACACACGCACACACAAGCAGTAGTTAAACTCATGTGAAGGGGAGAGTTCAAATATTTAGAAAACAGTTTGCAAGGCCTTGTAGCTGTTTGATTGTGCTTGCAGGAGAGACTGTTTGTTCCAGGGGATAAGCAGAGTTAGAAGATTACTAGGAAGGATCTGGCCTCGGGAAGAGGAAGATGTTCTTTTAATTAGAGATGGCACGATACCACTTTTTTATGTCCGATACCGATATCATAAATTTGGATATCTGCCGATACCGATATTAATCCGATATAGTGTGTTTTTTAATCAATAAAACTGTTTTTTTAATATCTTGCTGCATTTTGTATAAGTTCATACTCAAGTTTAAATAAACAACAACACTAAAGCTATTCTGTTATACCTGTATGTAAAAAATACACTGCACCCAAAATATTTCATAGTTCAGCAATACTGATCAATCTAATAAACTTAAACCTACTCCATCCTTCCTATTCTGGTATTTTAAAGAGTACTTAGCAGAAATATTAAGCAACCTAACTAATAGGGTTGCAAACTCCCAGCAAAAAAAAAAAAAGGGAACCACCCCCCACCTCATGATGCTTAATCAACGTAATCAACTTTAATTTGATGCAGTGTGAAAAAAAAATGCACAGAAATAAATTATTTTTCAAGAATAATTAAATAGATTAAACATCTTTCTTCTACAGAATTGCAGACTGCACAGATGGTATCTTCCCAAAGGAAAAAGTACTATAGCTTACTAGGGTATATTAGACTTAACAGTTACTATATACAGTAATGGACTTCTATACATTTTACATCAGATTAAAACTTTGGGTGTAAGATTCAGATAATTATTTATTAAAAGCTAGACATTTTAAATGAGAATAAGAAAGAAAAGTATGTCTTTGTGCCCCCTTTTCCCTGTTAATGCCCTATCGGCCCCCCTGGCTAAACTTTGCTAGATCCGCCCCTGCACAGTTACCAGCCGTCAGCTACATACAAAGGATCCTGGTCTAGAAAGTAATATTAAATAAATTCTAACGACAGCTTATCAAGGTTAAACGTGCTGCTGTTGTTCAGCCGCTGGTTTCCTCTTTCTGGTGCAAAGTGAGCCAAAAACAAAGAAGAGAGACGGACTCGCGACAGAAAAGCCGATCAGCTGATCATTAAGCAGTTTCATGAAGTAGCGGCAGGAGAGGGAGGGAGAGAGAGGCAGTCGCTCCATATATCGGTTGTTAAGCTTAACGTAGGTACGCTTTACAAACATTCAGAGATGAACTTACACACTTGCTTTACTTCTCTCTGGGATAACTTCCTCGGAGATGAAATGCTGGTTTGCTAGCGAGGCTACAAATACACACAGCCGCTCTATCACGTGAGCACACTGCTCCGACATGCTACGGTTATGAGCCGAGTTACGCCGTGTCGCAAGTTTTGTGAGGTGCTTTTTTGATATTTAATGGATCGGATTACATTTTTTATTTCTCACCGATATCCGATCCAGCAATTTACGTCAGTATCGGACCGATACCGATACGTAATATCGGATCGGTCCATCTCTACTTTTAATGTGTTAAAAGTTGTCAACATTGATTGTATTGTACCTACTTTACGCATGAGGGGGCGTTCTAATACCCTGAGGTTCATAAAAACTATTGTTGTGTGGTTTTCGGTGAGAGATCGATGCTGTCGGCGCAGTATTCATCTCCCACACGTGTGCATTAAAATCATCGTTTTGACTTGACCCGGCTGGACCAGTGTTGTTATTTTGGTTTTCCTCTTGTATCCATCCCCAATATTTTGAACTCATAACAGTTATGGGGGCTCGTCCTGAGGTATTGGGGTGGAAGTTGAATCTGGAGGCTTGGACGGTCCGAGGTGGTCGAACGGACAGGCGCGAGCCAGTGAGCTGAAGTGAGTGGGCAGACCGGTCACATCTAAAAGGTGAGGCACTACCTGTTGATTTATTCCGAAGTGTGCCAAATTGGACATTGACAAAATTAAAAGTCTGCTCACTGAAATTACTGGTAAAGGTCTGTTTTGATTTTGGTGAAAACCTCATGAGAAGTGTTTTGTTGTGAATATGTGATTAATGGCTGTGGTTGGCATATTGTGATGCAAAGCTGGATGTTTTAGAGTTTGAAAATGCTTTTGATTCAAGTAATGTATACATGATGATACAAAAGGTTGAGTTTCTTTTTCTCTCAGCTTGAAAACACATAGATAGATATTTTTGATAAATCAAGTTACCGTTTGGCTTTAGTATAATGTATGGTGTATTTAGAGTATGAGCTATCTTGATACAGAGAAAGTGGAGTTTGCCATCGTGGAGGATTGAATGATGTTCTGCCTCTGTGGTCAACTCCAGACACAGGCTTTAAGCAGTCATGAGCCGCTACGTTCACACTGCAGGTCTTAATGCTCAATTCCGATTTTTTGATCAAATCCAATTTTTTTTGTCTGCTTGTTCACACTACACATAAAATGCGACAGCAAACGCTCTCCAGTGTGAACGCTCAAAGCGGCCCGCATGCGCAAAAGAAGATGTCACACACAAGGTGCTATTTAGACCCAGAGCAAACAATATTGTTTGACTGATGGCCCTTAAAATAAAGACTTCGGACTTTACGTTTCACAATTTTTGCTTTAAGTTATTTTGTTATTTACATAATAATGTATATAACCTAATAATTATCCTTATTGCTGTTTTAGAGGAGCGGTGCTTCAAAGGATAGCTGCAGATTACTGTCAGATTCTGCAGATTATACAGTACAAATAAAATGTTCACGTTTCTCCAACGTTGTCTTCCCAACAGTTTCACTAACATCTACACTGGATGGCCAGGAAGCGTTCGCGATGTCCTATCGGGCGCTTCTCCGGCGCTGATAATCGGCGTCTGTCTTGTGTCAGTGACGTAAAAGACGGATTTAATGCGACCTGACCGTTCACACAGCAGTCGCTTTCTAAAACATCGGATACGTATCGGATTCAGTACCACTTACGAAAGTGACCCAGATCGGATTTGAAAATATCGGATTTGTGCCGTTCACACTGTCATACCATGATCGGATACGGGTCGCATAGGGTCGAAAAAATCGGATTTGATGCGCTTTCGCCTGCAGTGTGAACGTAGCCTAATGAGCGTGACAGAGCAATAAGCTTAAACAAAGTACATTTGGTGAATCTCTCTGATAAAAAAAATCTATGAGCACGCAATAAAGTGGACTTGTTAGGGGCAGTTTAACTTAAGTCTGGTGAAAAGTTTAAATTGATTTGTACTTACAGACAGACTTTAAAGAAAATTGTATTTGTAATGATAAAATCATAAAATGATTTGGATCATGTTTGCGGTGTGAAGCATGATTTTATAAGATCTTTAAGTGGTTATTGTTTTAGTTGAATAATATAAGCATTTACATTTAATTTACTTTACTGTTTGGTTCTATCATTATATAGGGTGTGATTAAGCATGAATTTCACCACTATATGTGGTGTAGCAACTTAATTTTGTGTAGATAAAGGGCATGCTTATTTCAGGGCCGTGCCAAATTGAAATTTCACCTATAGGGGATTTTCTTTACATGAATTGCATTTGTCTCAGTGAGTATGAATAAAGGATTAAATACAGTGAATTCTTGAGGGTGTGTGTGTTTCTAGGGGTAATACTGGTTTTATACATTGATATTGAGGAGCGGATGATTGTGGCTAAGTGTGCGGATAGATACCGTGAAGACAACTTTGCAGCTGCTGGGTGTGAGTAGCTGTGTGTGTGTGTGTGACAGGAACTCTGCATGCCCATAAAAGGCAACTGCCAGACTGTGTGGAGTATGCACCCAGACAGAGAGAGAGTAAAATCTAGGTAGATGAAGTGAATGGCGGTTTTCAGAAATGGAATACTAATTGAATGTTTTAGTGTGTTAATACAGGTGGATTTCTCTCAACCTGGAAACCTGAGTACAGCGAAAAAGGATAGATTAACAGGATTAGGACGACAGACTGGCTCAAAATTTTACAGCCTTGACCTCTTACTTGGTCCCCACCCTGAGAAGAAGCTTAAAAGACATCTTCTCATCCGGTTATCGGTTACCATCACTGGAAATTTTCAGGCAAGTTTTTGGCTAAATTGTTGTTAGCACCATGTGTCCCTGAATCTCACGAGCAAGCCCTAACTCCTGGCTGAAGACAAGGAATGCTGTTATTTAAGGTGGGAAATCAAAAGTTGGGAAACAAAATAAAAACACACACACAACCAGAGAAATGTATGAGAAAGGCACTTGTTAGAGGAATGCCTTGCTGGAGAAGCAAGTTAAAATAACCCACCTACAAACGCACACACATGCAATGAAGAAACAGCTTACACTCATGAACATGTGAAGATTTTCCAGCAAGGTTAAAGCAGCGAAAATGAACAGACACCTGTTGTTTTAATGATGAAGTTTATCCACTACTAACAAATAAACTCTCTGGGTTGCAGGACAACAACTTTACTTCAAAAAGAAAGATACTGGTATGACCAACCAGTGTTGAAACAACAGATTTAGTGGTTAAGAGTCAAATTGTGAGATGTTTCTGCTGATTGAATAATATAAGTGATTACTGAAGGAAGGAAATTGCTTTTTGGGCTTTTAAACACGATCCTAAGAATTTTAACATGTACCTGTGTTGTCCTGTCAACTTGGTGGGTTGATTATACGGTGAGAAAAAACAAAAGGGTGAGAGAAGGCTGACACAGGGCCTGGCCCGGTGTTTCTCCCCTCTCTGAATAACACAGCCAAAACAACATCATTTTCCTGTTCGTCTGTTTTTGTTTTGTTTTGTTTTATCTCTTTATGTTTAATTGCAGGCTGCGTTGCCAGCCCGGAAAGCCGAGGCTGACCTGGACTCCTGCTCTCCCCTCTGCCATCTTTGATGTGACCCTGACCAAACGCTGCAGCAGCTGGACCCACAACAACAACCTGAAAATGTAAACAGTGCTGCAGGAAAGCGATCTCATGCAGCAGAGACGGAGCGCGTTAAACCCAAGGCTCGTTTCACTACACGGGGGAGATTTTGAGACAGCTTCAGCTGACAGAGCTGTGACGAGACGCCCATTAAGCCCGGATGAAAGGTGAGGCCGAGCAACAGAATGCTGACCTTAACAACTCTGCATTAACACTGTGCAGGACAGTGATGGACCAACACGGCAGCAAAAAAGGCGTGCCAGAGACAGGAGGAGTAACTGAGGTCAGGAGGCACCTCAGAACGGACAAAAGCACAAGAAGAAAATAAGCTGAAGGCACAGGTGTCGGGGCTCAGCCAGGAGCTGACCTCTGAGAAGAGCCGGACAGCAGAGGTGCAGAAGTCCGTGGAGCAAAGCAAGGAAAACATCAATAAACTTCAATCTGACGTGTACGGAAAAGACTCTGAGGTTTCTGTCCTCAGTAAGAGCTCAAGGCATCAGAGCAGAAACTGAGCATGGCTCAGGAGGAGCTGGACAAGGAGAAGATGCAGGTTTCACCTGCGGTGAACATGGACACTGGAGAAAAGCACTGCCTGATTTGGGGCCAGAACCAGGACAGACTGAACTTTGAACAGCAGCAAGGGTGGCGAACAGGCTGAAATGGAGGAGGGCAGGACCCCAGGGCACGCTTCAGGCCGTGGTTTACCCAAGACACCAGAACAGGAAAGTGATGAACACACAAACACACACATATATATACACTGACTCAGAATGAAGAGAAACACACACATGAACACATGTGCACTCGTTGATTGAGTGAGAAATGACACACACACATACACACACACAACCACACACCTGAATCGAAATGCTGAGGCATTAGAAGTGATACATACACATGCACACGCTTGTGCAATGAAGAGTGATGCGCACACACACATGCGCTGATGCAATGAAGAATGCTTTGCTAACAAATGCTTATGCTGATACGCAAAAAAAAAAAGAAAAAATGCTGCACACAAACATCCAAACACAGAATCTGTCACAACAACAAGAAGCCATTGATTGTTTATTGGTAAATGCGTTTCATGTCACCCAGAGGGCATTTGTGTAGATTTAAGGGACAGGGTCTAAAGCAGTTTGGTTATGAAAACAATGTCTGTTTATGGCTCAGGGCCTCGACTGAATTGTTTACTGTGCTTCACACAGCCTGTGTGGTACAGAGTGAAAATGTTGAATTAACGGTGTGAGTTTTATTTCAGAGCACCACATGTTGGTGATGGAGACTTAATTAAAGGAGGAACACACTGGAAGAAAAAAAGAAGGTCCTGGGTTCAAGTCCACAGTCTGGCTAGTTTGCAGTGGTTTCTCTTTGGGTATTCTGGTTTCCTGCCACAGGTAGAAGTCATGCAGTTATTAGAGCTAGGTTAATTGATGATTCTAAATTACCAGTGAATGTAAGTGTAAATGGTTGTTTGTTTTTATGTGATAAACTGGCGAGCCGTCCCCGCCTAGTAACCTATCTCTTCAGGGTTGTTTCCCAGCCCTCCTGCAACCAGGATAAAGATAGGAGGATGGTAGTTGTTGTAGGCCCATTCAATTTTTATGGTAACCGGGACCTAGACTTTGTTAAACAGTATGTGATATGAAGACAACATGTAGTATTTAAGTGACCGAGTAGTATTTATATAAGTGTTATTGAATAGTGTTGAAATAAATTGACAGAATTGTGAAGGATTGAAATATTCCAAGAGCTCAACTTACTTGATCTGAATATGTTTCAATCATGTTCTATGAACACAAAAGGCACAGGTTTACTGAATATGGAAAAGTTGTGTTGATTTAACTCAGTTGTTTAAGTTTCTGCCAATACAAAATATTTGTGTGCAACCGGTGTCCACTATTGAATCAAGTAAATCCAACATGTTTTTCAGTGCAAAAGGAGTTATGGTACCTGCATTCCTACACGATATTGTCCGTGGAGTTAGGAGAACTTTGTGGTGAAGTTTTGGTTAATTTTTGGGTTTTGCTTAACACTAGGTCGATTTTTATAAGTGAGGTTTGGGTTGTTTTCTTTCTCTAAGAGAGAGAGAGATGGGTCTATGCGTGGACATGTCTGCAACGGGCCCCAGTATTTGGTATTTTATTAGTATTTTATTGGTGACGTTTGTTTTTGCTTTTGTTACAGTGCACTGAGATAAGAAAATCTGAGAGGTGTGATCCACCGGTGGTGATATTTTGGTATTTTGAGAGTTCCTGATTTAACAAATCAGCTCTTTAATCCAGGCCTGAGAGATTGAACTTTAAAGCTCGATAAAATATTCTTACTGAAAACAGTCGCAAAGTGTTTTTCTCCATGATTAAAATGGGCTTGGGAGAACTTCACTTATATGGGACACTGATCACATGAGAAGTCCTGAGTCTATAAGGATTGCAGCGAGTCAATCCAGTCTAAAAAACAAGGAATTGTTTCCTTTAAAATGATGGCGTCATCTTGCTGGTGATGGATACTCGAATAGGTTGCGTGTGAGACTCCATTATCAGCAATATCTGGTACGAATGTGTGTGAATGTATGCATGTAACTGGACTGTGATGGACTGACTTGAGACTGAGATAAAGACTGCACCAACTTTAGGATTAATAAATGTCGACAGACAATTCACCCAGCCTGTGAGAGAAGGGTGGATGTTTTGTCTTGCCTTGTTTTTGTAGGAAGATAACAGAGACTGGAGGGGGAGAATGTAGCTTCACATGAGAGTGTGGAGCTGCGGACTTAACCGTTTGGTTGCTAATTTTGAGTTATTGATGTTTGCATCAGAAGGTAGGTAGTTTGGGTTCTTTCCAATCCAAGAAGATGGCGCCGGTGTGTTTGGCAGGCCGTCTCCACTGCTCTCTGCTGCTTCTTACTTTTCTGCTAATATGCTATTCAGGTGGCTCTGCATTGCTAACCTATGACCGGCTTACTCTTTTAAGTCTCCGGCCACCCTATACCTACGGGTCATATTTTCATGGATCGGACCCGTGGTGTAATTTAGGAGATACTAGTCTGCCGCGGACGGATCACCTCTCAGGAACGTACCGCCGATCTCCGCTTCCTCCGCTTCCTTCACGCAGGAGACGCTACAGGAAAAGGGGTAAACGGAGTGGTGTCCGTGTCCGCATTAAGGCTTACCTAAAGGCACGGTATGTGGCTGGCTTCGACGTCGATGTGGATCCTCTCCGCCTTCCCCCGACTTTCTGGGAGCACTTTACCTTTAGATTGTTTAGGCATCGATGGATTCGCCATGCTGAGTTCCAGGCCCGCCCTGCCGCCCCAGTGGTTTATTCGTCGGCTCGATGTTGGATTAAGCCTCCTAAAGGCGGTGTGTGCTATGGCAACCTCTGCCGCCTGAGACGTGCTTCCAACTGCGACTCGGCGACTTCGACTCGGATGGCGCTATTTAATGTTAGGTCGTTGACGAATAAGACTTTTATTGTGAGCGATTTTTTTACTGCTACAGGACTGGATTTGCTATTCATGACGGAAACTTGGATTCGTCCCGGTGAGTCTTTCCCTTTCTCAGAGCTCCTTCCTCCGAATTGTGCCTTTTTTAGCTCACCGAGACCTTCGGGCAGGGGTGGAGGACTGGCAGTGGTCTTTAGGAATAAATTCCGCGTACGGCACCTGCCCTCCCCAATGTTCCCTAGCTTTGAAGCCCAGCTGCTGGAACTTGCTGGTACCCCCTTGACTCTCTGTGTTGTGATTTACCGTCCCCCGAAATATAATAAGACTTTCATTAACGACTTTGGTGACTTTTTAGCATCTCTTTACCTAAATTATGATCGTGTTCTTATCACTGGTGATTTTAACATTCACATTTGTTGCAAAGATGATGTGTTTGCCAAGGATTTTCTAACCTTGGTTGACTCTTTTAATCTTATCCAGTGGGTTCATGCACCTACCCACCTTAAAGGTCATACTCTTGATTTGATTTTTTCTTATGGACTGGACATTTGCATCAGGGACATCAGCAACATTGGAATTTCCGATCATTTCCCAGTCATCTTTGATGCTGATCTTTGCAAATTGGACCAGGGCTTTGAGGGTCCTCGACGTCTTGTGCGCATTATCAATCCTGGGACTGTAGCTGAATTTTCAGCTGCTTTCTCTAAATCTGTTCTCCCTGACATTGATTGTTCTACACCCTCTTCAGTTGATGATTTTGCTAGCTCCTTTCTCTCTACCTGCTCCTCTTTACTGGACGTTGTGGCTCCTATGAAAGTAAAAAGGCCTAGAAGCTGCTCTCAGCCGTGGCTAAATGAGTCTTTACGCGCTTTACGACGCGTTTGCCGCCAGGCTGAAAGGCGGTGGAAAAAAGATGGACTCCAGGTGTCTTTTGATATCCTTCGCAGGACCCGCCTGGAATTTCAGAAATCTGCCAAGTTGGCTAAAACGGCTTTTCTGTCGGGTGTCATTGCGGATAACAGTCACAACCCACGCTTTTTATTTAAAACTTTTAACTCATTGATCAATCCTTGTCCAGAAACGCCTAGATTGGCTTCCTTAGCCCTTTGTGAAAAATTTTTAACTCATTTTACAGGCAGAATCTTATCTCTTAGAGTCTCACACCCCCCTGTGATGAGTCAGGCTCCAGCATTAAGATGCTCTACTAACCTCAATCAGTTTAATCCAGTTTCGCTTCCTACTCTTAAGGGTATAGTTGATCACCTAAAAAACTCAAACGCTGCTCATGACATCCTTCCATCTCGCATTATTAAAGACGGGTTTAACATTATCGGGCCCTGTATCTTATCATTAATTAACCTGTCACTGTTATCGGGTTGTGTTCCGGCTGCCTTTAAACACGCTGTAGTGCAACCTTTACTCAAAAAGAGCTCCCTTGATCAGAATGACCTCGCTAACTTTAGACCTATTTCTAAGCTCCCATTTCTGTCTAAAATCCTAGAGAAGATTGTTCATTCCCAACTTCAAGCTTATTTGGATGCAAATAATATCGGGGAAAAATTCCAGTCGGGGTTTAAGCCACGCCATAGCACAGAAACTGCATTACTGAGAGTCTTTAATGATCTTCTCTCAATTGCTGATTCAGGGCGCCCTGTGGTATTAATTTTGCTTGATTTGTCCTCTGCTTTTGATTTGGTGGACCATAGTGTCCTTTTAATGAGGCTTGAGCATCTGGTGGGAATCACAGGCAGTGCCCTTAGCTGGTTTAAATCCTATCTCTCAGAAAGGTCTTTTTCTGTCACCATGGGTACCTATGCCTCCTCCATTGCCCCTGTTACCTCTGGTGTCCCCCAGGGGTCTGTGCTGGGTCCCATGCTGTTTTCATTATATTTGTTACCCTTGGGTCGAATCCTTGATAAATACAATTTCTCTTTTCACTTTTATGCGGATGACATTCAAATCTATTTTGAACTAGCTGAGGATGTCACGTCGTCATTGCAACACTTCTCTGATTGTATGAATGAAGTTAAAAACTGGTTACTGAGCAATTCTCTTATACTAAATGATAAGAAGACTGAAATTCTAATCTTTGATACTCCCTTCTCCCGGGCTGAATCAACTGGTATTTTTGGGCCCTTTGCTGATTCCCTTTCTGACACTGTGAGGGACCTGGGTGTTGTCTTGGATAGTTCCTTCAAGTTGGACAAACATGTGTCCTCCGTAGTTAAATCGAGTTTCTATCAACTACGTCTAATCTCTAAGGCCAGGCCCTACATACCACGTAAGCACCTGGAGAAACTTATCCATGCCTTTGTTACATCAAGGTTAGATTATTGTAATTCCCTGTATACTGGTCTCCATTCTGCCCTCATTCATAAACTGCAGCTTGTTCAAAATGCGGCTGCGCGTCTCTTAACTGGAACTGGCAGGTTTGAGTCTATTACTCCAGTTCTTTCCGACCTGCACTGGCTCCCTATTAAATTTCGTATTGATTTTAAAATTTTATTGCTCACTTTTAAAATCATAAACAACACCGCGCCCAGCTATCTTACGGATCTCCTCAGTTTTTATATCCCTGGGAGAGCGCTTAGATCAGCAGGCCAAATGCTCCTGGTGCAACCGAGATCTCGGCTCAAGACCAGAGGTGGCCGCGCATTCGCCGCTGTCGCACCCTACCTCTGGAATAACCTCCCCCTAGCTATTCGGGCGTCTGATTCAATTCAATCTTTTAAATCTCGATTAAAAACTTATTTGTTTAGCCTTGCCTTCCCCAGCTCTTAGAGCCCACATCCTTAGTGTATTGGAACTTATTTTTATTACTTCTTAATGATTATAATGTTTTAACCTTCAGCCTTTCGGGTTGTGCCTACTATGCCTGGTCTATTATTGGTTAGTTATGTCACCTGCCTGTTAGTATATTTTATGTGTATTTTGTATTTTATGCTTTATATTTGTATTTATTATTGCTCTTAACTCATTTTGTGAAGCACTTTGGCATACCTGTGGTTTTTAAATGTGCTATATAAATAAAATTGTATTGTATTGTATTGTATTAAGAAAATTGTGTTTTATTAGTTGTGTTTCGATTAAAGTCATTACATTATATCCACCTTAAAAATGTTGGGGAATGTCAAAGGCTACAGTGAAAGAAAGGTTTGATGTTACTAATGACTGAACATGTTATTATTAACCATAGCAGGCCACTGTAAAAAGTCAATTAACGTTTATGGAGAAAAAGCCAAAACTTTAATAAAATGCATGATTATCAGGGAAATGGAAAACTTCACATTCAGAATAAGAGATATGTAATAACAAACACTGGTCCATGTGAATTAGGTTCTTTCTTGAAACGGTCAGAAATTTAAAAAGTAGAATATAACCGACAGGGCCATGTGATAGGATGTGGCGCTGCATAAGAACAAGAGCAAAGTGAAGAAAGAAAACCTATTGTGTTTCGTGTATTTTATAAAATTCCTTTTGACAAATTCAGGTGAAATGTACCACTACACTCAGAGGATCAATATGAAATCAAAATGTATGCAAATTCTGTATGAAGTACATGACTGATAACTGTTCTGTCCTGAGCTTTTGTTTCCTATAGCACCCGCTTGACCACACCAACAGCTTTTCGCCACCAAAGGAGGGCAATTGCCAATATTCGAGGGAGAAATATTATCAGTAGTGGGAAAGGTAAGCCCCGATGGGGGTGATAAAACCATAGATTTGAATTGAATTCTTATAATTAAAAACTGGGTTGTTGTTGTAAATTTAGTTTGTGTTGCATCTGATATGCGCTAACATAGAAGTCATTATACTCCACTCGTTAAAGGGGGACAGAGGACCTTAGATTTAGGAGCAAAAGAAAGCAATGGACCTCACAAAACTGGATTATGAGGTGTAGGTGATCTCTTTAAAAAAGAGATCACAAAGGGGGAATTGTAAGATTATTATATTGTGAAACTAGATGGTGAAACTATTATGTAGTTTTAGTTTGCATTGTTCTCCTGGATTAAAAGAAGGTGATAACTATTACACTTGTTTAAACTGATTTGTATTACATTGGACTGCTGATTTATTGTGCATGAATGATATTGTTTTATAATGCATTATACTGGGGAGTTATAAGAAATACTGTTTTTAGAGAATTATGACCTTATTTGTCTGATTAGAAGAGAGCAGAATATACCGGAGAGGTTTTCTGCCTCATCTCATCAGGAGGAGATAAAACGGGAGCCAAGGCCGCTACTTAGGCGCCGTGTGAGAGAAAGAATGTGCATGTTTAGGCTTTTACGATGGTTTATGCTTAAAAGTGTTGAATTGTATGGAATAAAGTAATGGTCGATCAAGCATTTATACACCGAGCAGTGTCCTTCCTTTAGCCCAAAGGACCGAAAGAATTGGGAGAACTTAACAACTCAAGGTTCTTCAAATCTTGACAACAAGCATAAAATTCTCCAAAATTTAGAGACAGAACGGAGTTCTGGATAAACGTAATTTAGCGACCCACAGAAGGATGGAGGTTTGGAGTCTATAATACTGTGAAATAACATGCAATATAATGCGGACCATGTTGATTATGTTTATACTAGTGTGCAGACATTGGCTAACCTGACCAGGGAAGGCAGTAAACTGGATTGTTGAAACAGTCGGCGTTAAAGTCACCTTTCACAGTCCAGACTAGGATGGCGTTGGACATCCTCAGGGTGGAGAGAGGGGTTGGTGTGACCAAGGTATGGTTTGGCTTGTTGTATGTATATTTCAAAATGATACAGCTCTGGATAGCCCAGTTGCCAGGGCATGGACGGATGACAGACAGTATTAAAGGTGGAGAAGAAATTTTCTGGGATTGAGGATCCTCTGGGTAAGTGGTTGACTTAAACATGCATAAAATAAAAGCTATGATTTTGTTATTGACTGTTAATTGATTGATAATTGGCCACATTTACAGCTGTATTGACTTGTTATAAACACAGTCTACTTCATGTTCAAGAATTGTAATTAACAGATTGAAAATAGTGACACTAAGAGAAGAAGATGCAGTGCCACACTATCAGATGCCAGTGACGGTTGGGCTCAGTGATGAATCAGGTGAGCTGGATTCATGGCTGAATCAAGACATAGATTCCCCTGCTGTGGTCAGCGAGGGAAAACAAGGGGGAAATAAAAATTTAGAAAGGCGTTTTATATGTGAAGTTCATATTAATACAGGTTTTGTTTCTAGGCAATTCTGCGGATGCAGGCTCTGGGCGGAGCCCGGAGTGTAACAGGTCAATCATGATAACTAAATTGATTTCATTCCCTAGCACAGGAAGACAAGGCTGGAGCAACAACACGGGAGAAGAGAATTTCTGATACTTTCTGAGATATGATGTCACTAACCTTTTCTTTTAATTTTCTAGCTCGGATGAATCCGACACAAGGGATTGTGTCAAAAGGGGGGGAAGTTGAGTTTAACATAAAACAATGGTGTTATGAACATTTTTATGACTTTACTTGTGTGTTTAATAATGTCGGTATGGTAAAACTTAAGCTGATAATGACCTTATTGTTCCCAGAATTTTTTAGGGAGCAACTGGGAAGCATATATCAATATTTCCATGTTTGAGCGTTAATGATTTAAATAAACTGAATAGCGTTTAGAAGATAAAATGCCTGTGTTCACGAGATGCTGAGTATCACACTGGAGAGGAAACTCTGGGACGGTAGGCTAAAGGAAACACATGTTTTTTGTGAAAAGGGGGCAAATGTTAGAATTGAAATGGTTAATTTGTTTTTGCTGTCTTTGATTAAAATGAGTGGTTCTAATAATTTTCATACACACATTGCAAATGTGCTCATAATGAGTTAGCGCTCGGTCTTGAAGGTCATAAGCTTCGTTCGGCGTGATTGTCCGGACTGATATATTGTAGGTATTGGCCTTGAGTGCAGAGGGGTAAATGCAAACACGCTTACACACACATAGATTATGGTTAGAATAAGTTGCTGGGTCAGAGAGCCCTGAACATGATATTCTAAACCAAATTTGCAGTACTGAAAGAACAATGAACAATAAAGTTAGATTATGAAGATTAGGTAGGGCGGTGTTTTGGTTTTCTGTCTCTTACAAAGAAAGGCACGGACACCAGACGACGTGTCTGACGAGTGTAAGGGGGATTTCAACGGGGTAAGGGGGTGAGAACGCCTCTTTGAACACCTGAGGTTGTTGACTCATTCCTGAGCCAGAGGACGGCTTGAGAGGGTCAGAGCGAGGGCAGTGGACCTGGGAACGGTGGTTCCGGGGCCCATGATGCCATTAATGGACATGGAGAGGTGGCTGTGTAGGTCGAGGAGTGACACAAAACTAAGTGTGGTGACCTCTGGAGTAATCCAGAGGTCATGAGAAAATATATTTTACTGTTATTTTATCATTGCATCAGAATCATATAATAAGCATTACATTAAAGCATTTATTGAAGCTATTGACATTACATTAAAGTTTGGATGACAGTGACTGTTATAACCTCATGTTAATCTTCTATTTACAGGTGTTAGTATAATCATATAATCTTTCATTGCAGGTGTAACCATGATCATCTTTATACATATTGCCCCCTGGTGCTTATTATGGAGTTGTGCTCAAGTCAGTAAGGGTTAAAAGCTACAGTCAGCGGGATGTCTGACTGATCTATTGAGGGAAGTGGCTCAGAGCGTAGAAGGCCGCACACGCTTACAAAACACATATACCATGTTATGCATCATTATCCTTTATTCATTTATATTCTTTTATTAAGCGTTGAGTAGTGGCATTTGATTAGAACATTTATTCAACATATTAGCTGTATGGTTTCAGTTAGGTTATTCCACATATGAAGAGTTGGCCTCTGTCCTTACAGACAGAGTGAATGCTGAGGTCGAGGCACACACGCACACACACAAGCAGTAGTTAAACTCATGTGAAGGGGAGAGTTCAAATATTTAGAAAACAGTTTGCAAGGCCTTGTAGCTGTTTGATTGTGCTTGCAGGAGAGACTGTTTGTTCCAGGGGATAAGCAGAGTTAGAAGATTACTGGGAAGGATCTGGCCTCGGGAAGAGGAAGATGTTCTTTTAATGTGTTAAAAGTTGTCAACATTGATTGTATTGTACCTACTTTACGCATGAGGGGGCGTTCTAATACCCTGAGGTTCATAAAAACTATTGTTCTGTGGTTTTCGGTGAGAGATCGATGCTGTCGGCGCGCAGTATTCATCTCCCACACGTGTGCATTAAAATCATCGTTTTGACTTGACCCGGCCGGACCAGTGTTGTTATTTTGGTTTTCCTCTTGTATCCATCCCCAATATTTTGAACTCGTAACAGTGTTGGTTGGTGGTCAGGGCTATCCAGACTGACAATTGGGACATTGAATGTCAACTCTCCAGTGGGGAGGGAGCCTGAGATTGTCTAAATTTGAGTCTGTTCTATACCAAATGCAGAAAAAAATATTTTAAGAAAGCAATTAAGTTCATGTTCCAAAAAATATGATTGTTTGCTTGCAGGACAACAGGAGAGATGGGTCCTCCGTCACAGATGGTGTGGTCAGTGAAGATGGTCGCCTGCAGGTTCAAGCTCATTGCATCTCCAACCCACATCCACTGCCACTCTACTTAAGGGAAGTTAAAGACTAGAGCAGGGCGATATGGCCAAAAATAATTATCACCATATGTATTTGAAAATTTGCGATAACGATATAACTGACGATATAATTGATGCGAGACAAAATACAACTCCACAACTTTACTAGCGCAAAAAAAAAAAAAACCCATCCATTTATTTTCACTTAAACAAGCAGCTGTTTTTTTTTATGCATTAAAGCTATATCAAAATTTAACAGTGCAAATGCAAATTCCTTGCTGAAAGTTTAACCCAAATGCATTTCCAGTAGAAATGGGCTGACATATCCTGAGCATAACCATTTATAATATCCACTGAAGTTAAAAAGAGGTGCTTTGCAACATTAAACTGCAGTGTGTCTGTGAAGGTTCTCAGTCATCCAGGTCATCGTAGACTAAGGAGCTTGGAAAGAAAAGCGTCTGGACTTCTTGAGTTGCTTGAAGACGTTTCACCTCTCATCCGAGAAGCTTCTTCAGTTCTAAGGGGAACTGAAGAAGAACTGAACTGAAGAAGCTTCTCGGATGAGAGGTGAAACGTCTTCAAGCAACTCAAGAAGTCCAGACGCTTTTCTTTCCAAGCTCCTTATTAAACTGCAGTGTGCCAAATAAAAAAGCCAAATATGTATTTTTCGGACCATAAGGTGCACGGGATTATAAGGCACTTTAAGCGAAACAAAGCAGTCAGATAAATCAAACTTTATTCAACTCATTCTTCTTGCTTCCTCCACTTCTGTACCATTGATTCATTAATGCTGTATTCTATCACAGCTGCTCTATTCCCATGTTGTTGCTGTATATTAATGACTAACCTCGTATTGTGGATGGATTATCTCAGTTGTTCTCCTGACTGAAGTTTGGTCCGTTTACAGCATCTTGCCATGTGATTGCATTTGTCCCTAACCACCACGAACCCTCACGTTAACCTTTATCGAGTGGAAAAGTGTTAGCGTTTATCCTCCAGCTTCACTGTTTATGTTATGCTAACATAGCTGTGTCGCTAGCGATCACGTAGCACATCATTATATACCACATAGCCCAACTTCAGTAACCCTACAAACGTCACTGCTGTTTAATTTTCTGTCTTCATTTATGTTGGAAGTGATAGCAGAGCTATACGTTTGAATTTTTTCAGAAATCACTCAGTCAGAACATGCTATACCATGCTTAGGTAACTAGCGAGCTAACTTCCGCTTAAATGTAATAAATTCTGTTTTCATGGATGCCTGGATGTTAAACACCTGGTAAAGCAGCAATGCTGATCGTTTTATTAAAGATGAAAGAATTTAGACAGTTTTTAACTCTCAGTGATGCTGTGTGTTCGGTTGACTTTGGGACCTGAAGCGACGGAGATTAGGACCCAGATTACTCCCAGATTTACAAGCACCTTAGTCCGACAAATATGGCAATAACGACGGCCCGCTTGCATGTTCTACAAAAAAATGTGCTTTGCTGTGTATCTGACGGACAAACACCAAACCAGTTCCACATCACTGAAGTTGCACCATTTTTACAAACCGATTCTGGTTCATCCATTTCACTCAACAATCAGCCATGTGCGTATGAAAACAAAGGCACTGCGCATGCGCGTTTTACCCATATTCTATCGCGATATTTCATTTTCTTATCGTTGCCTAACATTGTACCGGTATTACCGTGAACGGTATAATATGGCCCAGCCCTATTAAAGACTTTCTTCTGCACCTACATTTGGATCACCTCGATCCATGACAGTCATTCAGGCAGTAATGCCTGGACTGGAAACAAGTCATCTTTAAAATATTACAATATTCCAGCTCCTGTGTTGGAATGAAAAACAAATGTGTTGTTTAAATTAGAGACTGCACTTGTGACAGAACAATAAATATATTTTATCTTGATTATATAAGTAATGTAGGAGCCATATGAGTTGCTCTTTTTTGACTAAGTGGGTTGGTTTAAATGGACTCACTGTATTGGTGCACGGGTGTGGGGCGTGCCTCATGGGTGTGGTAGATGATAAATGTGGTTGCACTCACCTGTTCACTGCACCTGATGTTGGTGAGCAGAAAGGTAGGGTGAGCATGAGGCAAAACTTTCTGTTGATCGCAGCTTGAGCGCAGCTTGAATGACTTTGATAGATTTTGACTGTAACTTGATGTTTTTTGTATAGTTGTGCACTAATTGATGCCATAGGCCAAGTTGTTATTTGGCATACTAATTGGTAGTGATGGGTAGATGAGGCCTCGTGAAGCGTTTCAGCACATTCCCCAAACTGTGTGGACACAGTTTTGCTGTTTTGCTCCATACTGACACCTGCTGGACCTTAAATATCATTGTAGGCAACTTACTTGAGACTCACAACATTTCACAACTATTCAATGACCTAGTCATACTTATACACTGTAAGGTATTGTACTTTCTATGGAATCATTTTATATCTTTTATGTTGCAAATATTGTAGACATCACCAGTGTGTGAATGGGTGGATGACTGGATGTGTAAAGCGCTTTGGGGTCCTTAGGGACTAGTAAAGTGCTATACAAATACAGGCCATTTACATCTTTAAAATATAGTGTGAATCACATTAAATGAAAATTAAGATGAAAGTATTGTGAATGTAATATTACCCATTCGACTCAGTTTATTATAAATTTCTATTCAGAAATATAAGTTTATCCAATCTTTTTGCATTTAGTCTATTGTGTTGTTTTTTTTTTTTTTTTTGTTTGTTTGTTTGTTTGTTTGTTTGTTTGTTTTTTACACCTTTTCCCCAGCTTTGGAAAACTCACAGGCACAGATGAAGCTGGGGTACACAAAAGCTGTAAAGTCAGGTGGAAAAGGTTCTGATAAGATGTCTTCCTATTCCCCCAGTACGTTAAAGGATCCTCTGATCTTGGAATTTTTCTCTCTGACACTCTCCACAATACTAAGGGGTTGGCAGTCCTTTATAATAAAATTCAGGACTGCTTGGTCCAGAACAGTCTTCCTAGATGCTTGATTTGAAAAATAAAACGCATACTAATAAAAAAAAAAATGATGATAAAGCTGTTCAGTGTCAGTATAGGCCGACCTGTGTTCATTCTCAGTGTGTTTGTCTCCTCATTTTCATGTTTGGCTCTGTAATGCCTCTGTAACACTGAGGATTTGCTTTTGTTTGTAAGAAAGCTCTGCAGAACAGATGCAACATTTATCCTGCATAAAATGAAATAAATAATTTACACTTCAAGTCAAATTGCTGTTTTTCCTATTCTGATAGATTACACTGAAACAAACAGTTACCTTATTTGCAGTTAAAAGATCAAAATGATCCCACACAGCAGAAACGTTTTTCTTTCGGGCTCCATTTTGTTATGGAGAGATGTGTATTTTTTTTTCTTTGCCAGAGTAATTTTGTGGGGGGTTTTTTGGTGGCGACTCATTCCGTTGGCAGATACGGATGCGGTACCTGTTAAACAGAGTTCAGGGAACAAATGAGCCTGTACAGAGTACTCAAAATAAATAAGTTGTCCAAATTTAGTCATTTTTAGCTAAGCTTTACTCAACTTTTTTTTTAGTTCTGGGAACCAATTAGATTTTACAGTACACTTATACTTGTTTGCTATACCATAAAACAATAAAAGAAGGTACAACCTCTTCTCGTGACCGCAGGATGTGAGTGTGTATGCCAGAACACTCTGGAAGGCACACAGAGTCTTTACAGACTGCTAAGGATCAAACCTCTATCAACATGCAATTGATTATAAAACTCTAAGCATATAGGAGTAAATATTTCTAAGCATAAATGACTTATGAATAAAATAAGGGTGGAGGGGCCATGGTCATTTAGGGTGGGGGTGGTGATTCCAATGAGACCAAAATATTGCACATGAGCCAAAAATATTGCACAGAGCATGGAAAGAGTGAGATATTGCACATAAGACATTGCACATAATCTTCTTGCCAGCTGTTGTGCAACCAGCGTACCACACGGGGATGGCGTGTGGTACGCTGACCTCTTCCTTTGTTTCCTTGGTGTTTAGGGTAGAGATGGCACGATACCACTTTTTTATGTCCGATACCGATATCATAAATTTGGATATCAGCCGATACCCATATGAATCCGATATTGTGTGTTTCTTAATCAATAAAACTGTTTTTTAATATCTCGCTGCATTTTGTATAAGTTCATACTCAAGTTTAAATAAACAACAACACTAAAGCTATTCTGCATTATACCTGTGTGTGGGGAAAAAATACACTGCACCCAAAATATTTCATAGTTCAGCAACACTGATCAATCTAATAAACTTAAACCTACTCCATCCTCCCTATTCTGGTAGAGTACTTAGCATAAATATTAAGCAACCTAACTAATAGGGTTGCAAACTCCCAGCAAAAAAAAAAAAAAAGAAAAAATAGGGAACCACCCTCCACCTCATGATGCTTAATCGATGTAATCAACTTTAATTTGATGCAGGATGAAAACAAAATGCACAGAAACAAATAATTTTTCAAGAATAATTAAATAGATTCAACATCTTTCTTCAACAGAATTGCAGGATTCACAGATGGTACTTTCCCAAAGGAAAAAGTACTATAGCTTACTAGGGTATATTAGACTTAACAGTTACTATATACAGTAATGGACTTCTACACATTTTACATCAGATTAAAACTTTGGGTGTAAGATTCAGATAATTATTTATTAAAAGCTAGACATTTTAAATGAGAATAAGAAAGAAAGGTATGTCTTTGTGCCCCCCTTTTCCCTGTTCATGCCCTATCGGCCCCCCTGGCTAAACTTTGCTAGATCCGCCCCTGCACAGTTACCAGTTGTCAGCTGCGTAGAAAACGATCCTGGTCTAGAAAGTAATATTAAATATATTCTAACAACAGCTTATCAAGCTTAAACGTGCTGCTGTTGTTCAGCCGCTGGTTTTACTCTTTCTGGCGCAAAGTGGGCCAAAAACAAAGAAGAGAGACGGACTCGTGACAGAAAAGCCGATCACCTGATCATTAAGCAGTTTCACAATTGAAGTAGCAGCAGGAGAGCGACAGGCAGTCGCTCCATATATCGGTTGTTAAGCTTAACATGGGAACGCTTTACAAACATTCAGAGATGAACTTACACACTTGCTTTACTTCTCTCCGAGATAACTTCGGCGGAGATGAAATGGTCTGGGTCTAGGTTTAAAAGCTTGTCTATACGAATGTCTGGGATGATGGTATTGAAGGCCGAGCTGAATTCAATAAAGAGCATCCTTACTGATTTCCCAGGATACTCCAGGTGATGCAGAGGAGAGTGAAGGGCGGTGCAAATTGCATCCTCTGTGGACTTTTTTGCCTTGTAGGGTGGGAGGCAGTCCTTTATGTGCCTTAGGAGCAGCTTCTCGAAGCACTGTGCAATCACTGGAGTCAGTGCGATGGGTCTGTAGTCGCTGAGGCTACTGATGGTGGTTATTTATGGTCTGCTCTTGCTCTGCTGTACATGTCCTGGTCCCCAGATTTGTGTGTTGAGTTGCATGCCTTTAACAATGCCTGAACCTTTCTCGTCATCCAGGGTTTACGTTTGGGGTAGAGCCGGACAGGCTTTTCCGTGGAGACAGTGTCCATGCAGTGCTTGATGTAACCTGCGGTTGTGTGAGTCTCTAGTTCATCATGTTAAAAGACACTCCACTCTGTGAGGGTACTTGAAAGGGTTCTGAAAGCGTGAGGAAACACATTCCTGTAAACCAAGAGAAGACACAAGTACACGTGTTTCTTTCGGGAATGTTCCTCCTCATATACAGGGCGAACATTTGTACTGTTTTAAAAGACCTTAAAGTCTCCTCTTATTTTTCTTAAAGCACACAAACTACAGAGTTGTGCAGTGAGTCAACGTGTTATTAAACAACATATCATGTGACCCAGATGTTGACCCGGAGATAATGGAGGAGTCAACTTGATGGAGGTTTTGTGACTTTGTGGTGTTTTCCTCCTGCAGGCTGTCCTGTCGTCTCACTCCTCCCCTGTTTGATCCACATGGACTCGGCCATCTCCCACCACAACAAGCTGCAGACTGCTCACACCTCTGTAAATACCCACACTGTGTAACACACCTGCTGTTACACCTTTTTGGTGCAACCCTTTAAATTTGGGGTACCCCTTTGGCCTCTCCCCTTTTCTACAATTCCCTGTAGGAGAGGAACTGGAGCGGGCAAGTTAATTACTTGGAGGTCTTTCATTCTTTTTACCTTTCATCGCAGGAACACAATGCAGGAACACAGCGGTTACATATACAGTAGTGTGCCAAAGGTTTAGGCAGGTATGCAACAACGCTGTAAACATAGAATGCGTTCAGAAAAATAAATAAGTAAATAAAATTATATATATACTGTAGATATATAGCGCCTTTCTAGACAGAGTCATAAAGTGCTGCACATAAGATAACCAGTCATAGAAAGGTAAAACAGACAATATCAAACAGACAATTTAAAACAGGCAAAATTAACCAAAAGCAGTTTTTTTTTAAAACAACTACTCCATCCACAATTCTTAAGGTTTGGGGGAGAGAGTTCCACAGTCTAGGGACGTAGGGCTGTAGCAGATCAGAGATGTAGGCTGGTGCCAACATCTCTGATCTAAAAGTCAAGACCAGGATCTTAAAATGGCCTCTGAATTCAACAGGAAGCCAGTGTAGCTGAGATAGCAACGGTGTCACATGTGAATACAGATTTTGTCAAAACCCTAGCGGCAGCGTTTTGCACAACCTGCAGACGATCCAGAGAACCTTTGCTTAGATACATCAACAGTGAGTTACAGTAGTCCAAGCGTGAGGAAATAAATGCATGTATAGCAATCTCCAGTTCAATTCATTCCATTCAATTCAGTTCATGAATGATTAATGATTGTTTATTAACCCCAAATGTATTCTACAGCAGGACAACGACCCCAAACACACAGCCAAAGTCATTAGGAACTATCTTCAGTGTAAAGAAGAACAAGAAGTACTGGAAGTGATGGTACGGCCCCCACAGAGCTCTGATCTTAACATCATCGAATGTGTCTGGGATTACATGAAGAGACAGAAGGGGTTGAGGAAGCCTGTATCCACAGAAAATCTGTGGTTAGTTCTCCAAGATCTTTGGAACAACCGACCAGCTGAGTTCCTTCAAAATGCGACGTGATTTAGATTTCTCTTTTGTTCATTCACTGCATTTTGTTGATTGATGAAAGCTTTGCACAGTACTGTATGTAATTATGTTTGTGATTCTGTGTCGTAATCAATGTTCTCTTCAGTTTAAGGACCCGCTGCCTTGATCTTCTGGGCTTCCAGCAGTTTATGGAAGACAGTGAAATGACCTCTGACCTGATGGACGAGGGAAAGGAGCTGAACCGCCAGGGTGAGACTGTCGCCACCATCTGAATTCTGTTTAACAAGACAGTTATAATAAAATATAATATTTGTACAGTTATAGGAAGAGGCGGAGGGTAAATACCTCTTTGTTTCTTCTGTTTAGATTTCAGAGAAAACTAATCAGTGTATGATATAACAATAGAAGTCACTCACACACATCAAAGTCCTTTTACACATCTTATTCTAATAACATAAAATATATATTTTCATTGTGTATTAAGTGCACAGACTGCAGTTTACAGCAGGTTTCCTCACATATACTATATGATTCCAAAATAAGAAAGTCATCTGCTGGGAGAAGAAACAACAGTGAAACGGGAAGTACAAAGAAGCTGCTCATCACTGGATATTCTGCTTAAGATTGAAGATTGAACATCTGCCTCCCAGCAGGTCAGTAAAACCGAGACAGCTCTTCAGAATCGGCGACAACATCTCCAGCACCATCAGACTGAGAACAGGAGCTCCTCGAGGCTGTGTTCTCACCCCGCTGTTGTTCGCTGTCCTGACACTGCACTGCTCTACACAGCTCCAACCACATCATCAGGTTCGCTCATCAGCAACGACGACGAGTCGGCGTACAGAGATGAGTTTGAGCAGCTGGCGTTCTGGTGCAGCGAGACCACCAACACCACCTCCATCACCAAAATAGCCTAGCAGCGCCTCCACTTCCTGAGACGCCTGAAGCGGGCCAGCCTTCCTCTTCCCATCCTCACCGTGTTCTACAGGAGCACCATAGAGAGTGTTCTGACCAGCTGCATCTCCGTGTGGTTCGGCAATCTCATCCAGCTACAACGGATTGTTAAAGCAGCTGCCAAGATCACTGGAACATCTCTCTCCCTCACACGCACTCTTTTCTCTCCTCCCGTCTGGCTGACGCTATCGCAGCATTGGGGCCCAATCCTCCAGGCTGCGAAGTAGCTTTTTCCCACAAGCCATCAGACTCTTGAACTCACTACCGGCTCTCCCACTCCCCCCCAACACCCACACCCACACAAACCGTTACCTAACTCTATTGCACTCCACATACCACTGCCTTTGTAATGCAGATGCTGCTCTATGGACAATCCTTACACTCAAGAACTCTGCTCATGTTTACAAGCTGCTACGCTGGTCACTTTAAATCACTTCAAGGTCACTTTAAATCATTCAAATTGTAAATTGTTATTAATACATTTACCTCCAAGTCTTAAAGTGTATATTTATTTTTTCACTCTTCTTATATTATTATTTCTTTGGGGGGGGGGGGGGGGGGGATTGCACTGAATGTAACTGGAGCCTCATCATCTCATCTCTAGATACTGTACTGTATATAGCGGAGATGACAATAAAGCGTACATTGGCTTGACTTTGATGTGACAGACTGCAGGCCTGAGCTTCTAAACAGATCAAATCCTCAATTTACTGCCTGTCATGCCGGCAGTAGAGACAGTCTGAGCACATGAATGTGAATCACTTTAAACGCAGGTTTTATGAAGGTCTTGCTAATATATTTCATTTCTAGTGTTTAATGTTGTAGATTTATTTATCTGTCTGTCACGATGGGAGCTGTTAGGATCAACTGATTCAGTCACTGATAAACCTGAAGTCCTTCAGTCATGTAGGAGGTCAGAGCTTCATGTTTATGGGATTCATGTGCAGTTTAATTGCATCTGTATTTATGTCATTTAAAGTTGATTGGCAGGTGATTGTGTGTGAAACCATGTAATCACTGTAAGTTCATCAACACCTTCACCATGTTTAAATAAGATAAGATAACATGACCTTTAGTAGTCCCACACGTGGGAAATTTGTTTTGTCACAGCAGGAAGTGGACAGTGCAAAAGTTCTGAAGCAATAATTAGACTACAATAAGAATAAATACAGTACACAACTGTACAGAATAGAATAAAATCAAATACTATATACAGTAGAATAAAATATACAATAGGATAAAAATAGAATAAAATGTTGTACACAACTGAGTAAAAATACAACGATGCCAGAAAGGAGTATTGCACTTAGTGTTATTGCACATGTGTGGGTATGTGTGTTTGATCAGTTAAAGTCTTTGTTGTGGAGTCTGACAGCAGTGGGTTGGAAAGACATGCGAAATCTCTACAGAGTTTCATCTGTGTGCTGTTAGATTTCTATTTGTTTTTGTTTACATTAAAATAAACTGGAAATATGAAGCAGATCCCCGATGAACCCCAGGAGTCATTGTGGGCTTGTACTGATTGCTAAACCAAGCTGCACAAGATTGGACTGAAGTAAAGCAAAGGCTGCCTTGAATGTAGGAAAACGATATGAAACCATGACAGTGAGCTTTGGAGGATTTCTTCAGTCACGTTTTTATGAAGCATTTGTTTATAGCATTAAAATGAAGTGAGCTAAAACTGTAAAAACACAGAACTGGTCCTTTAAATGTGTTTAGCAGTAAGTGTTGTGGTGCTGGCAGAAGTGATCTTCAGTCAGAAAGGTTGATGGTCAGGATGAACCTGGACAATTCTCTGTTTATATGTGTCATATCTTTTGTATGATATGGGATAATTATTGATAGAGACAGACGTAGCCTTGTACTTACATTTCTTGCCGCCTGTCAACACTGCATCTCCTGCCGTTACAAACGGCTCTTCTGTGTTTGTGTCTCATCGTTCTAGTGATGAATATTTATCGTCCACCATGAACTCAGCCTATTGTTCTGGTTCTGGTTTTGGAGAGTAGACTGTGTGTTGATCTGAGTCCTGTGAATTATTCCCAAGACAAATTAAAAATGTCCTCTGGTGCCGTGTTGTTGCACAATAAATATGATCGAGGTGTCAGAAACGGTCTGGCCCTGGTTATTGTCTCAGATATGGTGCACGTCTTATCCTTTCTGCTTCTGTGGGTTTCCTTCTTTTACTTCTTGTTATTTTCCTAAAATGTTTTTCATTGTGACAAAAATATCTGCTGGAGTTTATGGTGCACTAAAACCTTTATGAAACAGTTGCACTCACCGTTAAAAGGCCAGCCAGAAAAGCAGTGTAATGCAAAGTTATTTAAGGGCTAGATTTATTGCAATGGGTGTGTTACGTTCCCCTAAAAGGGTCCAGGCGATGAAGGGGAAGTAACAAAATGTGTCTGGGTCAGAAAAAGGAGACAGAGGCAAAATGGTTAAATTAAAGAGTTTTATTAAAGTTTCTATCGATACTAACTGAAAGAGACGGACAAGCCGCTATCACCATTTAAAGAAACAAAACAAAACTCAAACGTTGGTCAATTAAACTGAGAAGTAAGCCAGAGAAGGATAAATTGCCAAACACACTACTCCCCACCAAGTAGGAGCAGAGCACACGCAGCTTACTAGCTGCAACCACCAATAGGCACAAAAAGCACCAGCAGCTCACTAGCTGCAACCATTCACATGGCACTCTGGCCCAGAGCTCACCTTTCCCTGGGCTTAAATACCTTTAATTACTGATGTGAGTTAGCTGTGTAAAAGAGAAAGGTGGCACCTCAGGCAGAAGAGATTGTAGGACACGCCCACACAGGCACCTTCAGGAGGAGGCCCTGCTAGGGCCGTAGCAGGATGAGTTTAACTGACTTACGTGCAGAAGAAAAGTTCTTTAGGAGCCCAGATGGTGTGAATGATGAGACCATAGACAGCAATTTTTTTGTTAAGGAAAACCAGAAATATACTGAATAAATGGGGCAAAGGGGAAGTGGAACAAAATAATAAATACTGTCTTGTGTCTGTATCGTCCTGTTCTGTCTAGTGTTGCACTGTCTTGTCTTGGTTTTTTTTTTTTTACAATTTTTGCATATTGCACTTTATGTAATCCTGTCTTGATTGTCTGTTATATGTCATATGTAGCACCAGCCTCGGAGGAACATTGTCTCGTTTCACTCTGTACTGTAGCACTGTACATGGTTGAAATGACAATAAAAGCCAATTGACTTGACCATCTCAACTTTTTCCTTTTATTGGCTTCTTCTTTGCCGCTCTACCCGGAAGCGCAGCAGCCTGGAGACCACTCTTCAGTGTGGATGTTGTGACTGGTGTTTGGTGGAAAACATAAAGTAAAGCTGTTAGTTTAAGACCTGTGGGACTCTTATGTACTCCCGGGTCATTCCATCTCAGTCCATCAAACATTTCCTTCAAGACTGTGATCACCAGTCTGTCTTGAATTAATTCCAGGGAAAGATGCACTAATTACTAGGAAATGTGCAGAAATGCCAGGACCTTATTTTCATTAGTTTTCTCCAATTTCAAGTGTTTTTTATCGTTGTATTAATATTCGATTATTTAGAAAACTGTCATAAGGGAGGAACGGACTCAGGCATAGAGCAGCTGAATTCAGAATAAAAGTCCCAAGTTTATTAACAACAACACTAGATGAAACTATATACAGTGCACAGGGCTGGGATTTCCAGGGATGCAAGGGAAACGGTTCCAAAACACACCACACGTCCGCTCCTCACTCTCCACTTTCACAATCCTCTTCACCACTCACGCTCTCCTTTGCTCCACACCTCACTGCCAGACTCAGGAGAACAGATCAGGAAACAGAAATGGGTCCAGGAATCTATATACAAGAAAACGTAGTTACAACAGACTAGTACTAGTAACAGGGCTGTACTGACGAGTGCTACTCAGCAAACCAGCGAAAAAAAATTCTTCTTCTTCTTCTTCTTCTTCTTGTGCTTCTTCTTCTACATTTTAATGGCGGTTGCAAACAACTTTTAGTTGCATTATCGCCACCTTCTGGACTGGAGTGTGGGTCGGAGAGGTTTCTCCGCCTCCGTTTATCTCAGATAAACACCTGTCGTTCTTAAAAATCCAAACACTAGCCTATAGATTACATCCCCTGTACTCCTTCGAAATATGTCAGATAACTGAATGTTGTTTTACAGTTTTTTTTCTTCTTTACTTTAATAAATTCAACTAATCCAGGTTTACTGTGTGGCTTGGCCACACACACACACACACACACACACACACACACACACACACACACACACACACACACACACACACACACACACACACACACACACATGTGTGTATTTATATCCTTGTGGGGACATCTCATTGACACAATGCTTTCCCTAGCCGCTTACCCTAACCCTAACCATCAAAAATGAATGCCTAACCCTGACCCTGACCCTAAACCTAACCATAACCTAATTGTAACCCTGACACTAAAACCACATTTTGAGTTTCAAAAATGCCTTCAAACTCGTGGGGACCGGGATTTTGGTCCCCACGAGGGCTGATTGTCCCCACAAGTATAGTAAACTACCAATTTTTGGTCCCCATGAAGATGTTAATACCCGTCCACACACACACACACACACACACACACACACACACACACACACACACACACACACACACACACACATTGTCTGTAGGACCTTTACTTCATCCTAAGTCACTGAAAAATTAGTTATAGCAGGCTGATGTTCATGTGATGTTCTGGCCAGTCTGAAATAATTTACTTAGCAGTAAATGAGACAGTGGCCAAAATGTAAAACTGTTCATTTAAATAAATAAACAAAGCAGTAGGAGATTTTTTAATTTTTATTTTCTTTATTTTCATTTGCTTTTAACTACATTTTCTCTTTTTCCATAGTTTTTTTAGTGCTCCCCATCAAGTGAACCCCTCACCTGAAGTTTTTCACTTCAAGCCAATTAATTTCAATCCAATTGGATTGAAATTATCAACCCCAACAATCAAATGATCCCCTATGAGCAAGCACTAGGCAACTGTGGAAAGGAAAAACTCCCTTTTAACAGGAAGAAACCTATGACAGAACCAGGCTCAGGGAGGGGCAGCCATCTGCCATGACTGGTTGGGAGATGAGGGGCCAAATAAAACATAAAGGAGAGCACAGTATAGTTACCACAGGTTGGTATGGTCAGTAGAACGTGGTTGGAAAACATCATTACTGTTCTTTAAAATGTAACTGGCGCACATCGACAATTGCAGTAGGGCTTGAGTAGATAATGAGCACAATTCCACAAATAACAGCTGGGACATTCACTTCAGTTGAACATCTTTGAGTAGGCCCAGTAAACTGCAGGAACAACAAGACCCACTGTGGCAAGCCCTAAACCTACTTTAGGTAGATGTTTAGCACCACGATGCCCCGAATCACTAGTCTGAACCTCTTCATGAGTGTCAGGAACTGGTTTTGCAACAGGAGTCTCAAGTGCCTCCGATTCAGGAGCAAGATTCTCCAGCTGCAGAGGTTCACCAGCAATCTGACATTCCTCTCTAACATTGTTCACGTCAACCAATACATTTTCGTTTTGCTTCATACTGACCAGCTCTTTAAGATCTTGGACCATCTGTCTTCTCATTTCTAAATCCTTATAAAGCTCATCTATCTGTTTCTGCTTGTCCACAATTGTCTTGCTCTGTTTTTCTATTATTTCATTATTTTGAATTATTAAACCCTGTGCTTCTCCCATTTGGCACTCAAGAGTTTCTAAATCTTTCCTGAGATCTGCATTCTCTTGACTGAGATCTGTGTTTTCTTTAATTTGTCCATCTCGCTCACTTTCAACTATGGAAAGCTCAGCAGTAATGCTGCTGTTCTGCTCCAGTAGAAGATCTTGGTTTTCCCGAAGCTCATACAGATGCATCTGAATGGTTTTAATCTCTGCCCTGGTCTGTTTTTCTATTACTTCATTATTTTTAATTAGTAAACACAGAGCTTCTCCCACTTGCCACTCGGGATTTTCCAAACCTGTCCTGAGATTTGTGTTCTCTTTCTGTTGTTCATTTCTCTCGCTTTCAGCCTGGGACAACTCAGCAGCAATGTTACTGTTCTGCTCAAGGAGAAACACTTGGTTTTTCTGAAGCTCATGGAGCATCATCTCAATGGTTTCAAACCCTGCCTGCATTCTCTGTCTTTGTGACTCCTCTCGATTCTCTCTGTTAGAAGGTGAATTATTTAATCTTTCCTGTGACATTTCTTTAAAAACTTAATGCAAAGTGTCGAAAGAAAAAAAAGAACGCTTGTTGAATTCTTTAAATGTAAAAGTATTCCCTTTCTCAAAGAATACTAGTTTGCAAGGACAAATCGCTGTTTCTGAAAATGCTCCAAGTGAAACTGTGTTTAGGAAGGTGAAAGTGGGGTATTTAAGCATTTCTGTGGCGGCGACAGTGACGTCAGCGCTTTGATCTTCTTTGATCTTCTCATACAAAAGCGCTGACGTCACTGTCGCTGGAACCCATCAAAGTGGAGCGTTTGCATTCCGCGCATGCTCAGATCATGCGTATTGAAATGAACGGGAGTGTGTTTGGGTTTCAATTGTTTACCTCTGTTTTAGCCATTGCTTAGGCTTCGGTTCTTTGTTGTGCAAGAAAAACAACACCACCGCAACTATAAAAGTGTATTTTTAATTTTTATATTTGTTAAGCTTGAACAGCGAACGTTTCCTTTGTTTGTTTTTCCACTGAGCGTCAAGAGCAGACCGATGTTATTTGGTGCGTAAACAAAAACTCCAGTCAGTTTAGACCCATGGAGTCGGCTTTAGGTCTGAGCTTTAATTATGTTTACATTTTGATTTCTAAAAGACAATATACTAGTTATATAAGAAAAAAAGTGCTAAGTTTGATGAAAATAAGTTGTATTCCAAAACTGACGGATCATTTAAAGTATGAGAAACCCGTAATGAGGTTTTGAGCTGAATCTTTGCGTTGTGGGGCAGATTTTTGCAGTTTTTGCTGGTTTTTTGAACATGTTGTTTGAGGAATTGGTTGACTTTAATTTCTGTATAGAGTGCAGCAGAGATGAAATGTTTTGTTCAGAAAATATTGTTCTCAAATTAACAACTTTTTGTTTTGTTCTCTTACACATTTTCACTAAAGGTGCAGTGCTAACATTTATGCTATAAAAGAACTACACCAGAGTAATAAGACTTGAACTTCACTGTAAGAGCCAAAGGGAATGTTTAGGTTTTCTTTATTTGTTATGGTGGCACTTTAGATTTTCCCCGCACCTCAGATAATTGCATCCTGGGGTCGCACGTTATTTACCTGACGTTCTCAACACGGAGGTTGGGGGAGTGGTTTGGTTGCAAACTTTTCTGCTGACCGTCATTTTAGCACGTCAGTTAATACATTTGTACATTTGTTTTGAATCAAAGCGCAAAGTTTGTTGTTTTGTTTTAAAATAAATACGCAAACACAAATGGGACTAAGTGGCTCATTGGAGACACGTCACACATCCACATTTGCGGATGGAAGTCCCAACATTCAAATGTGTTTTATCGCATGCATCAGAACAATGAAGAGGATTTGTGGATATACGTTTTGGAGTCACGAAGCTTTCAGATAGTCGGACGCTGTTCTCAAAGGAGTTATTGGAAACGGCACCGCCACAGTGACACGAAAAAGATTGACGCAACATACACATCAGAAGCGGTAGGACACGCAGATTCACTCTGTGTATTATTGAATGTTTTGAACACAGTTTGTGTCACCGCTTGTCCATTGGGTACATTGGTTTGCGTTGTGTGCTTGCATGTGCTTGATTTGGCAAGCTGGAGGAAGCTGGTCTGATTTTGACAGCTTGTGACGCTGTGGATACTGCGCATTGTTTGCACGTAAGAAAAGCATTGGATATGACGTGGTTGAAATGACAATAAAAGCCAATTGACTTGACCATCTCAACTTTTTCCTTTTATTGGCTTCTTCTTTGCCGCTCTAAAATCAAATCAAATCAAATCACTTTTATTGTCACATCACATGTGCAGGTACACTGGTACAGTACATGTGAGTGAAATTCTTGTGTGCGAGCTTCACAAGCAACAGAGTTGTGCAAAATACAATAATGTAAAACAAGCAAAATATAAAAATGGCTAATCTAAAAAGTAATAAATATATGTTCAATATGTAAAGGTATATACATTACTGAATGTGTATACTAAATTTGTTTTTCTACGTGTGTGTGTTTGAGTGTGTATATAGTGTGTATATACATGTTTTACAAATGAAATAAAGTAAACAATAAAATAAGATATATAAAATATACAGAGGTTGGTATGTGCAAAACAGTGGTATTTATATACAGTATGGAGTGCATAATGTTGAAGTTCCAGTAGTGAGGGTGAGGTGTCTATGAAGTGTTCAGCAGTCTGATGGCCTGATGGAAAAAGCTGTCTCTCAGTCTGCTGGTACGGGACCGGATGCTGCAGAACCTCCTTCCTGATGGTAGTAGTCTGAACAGTTTATGGCTGGGGTGACTGGAGTCCTTGATGATCCTCCCCGCTTTCCTCAGGCACCGCTTCCTGTAGATGTCTTGGAGGGAGGGAAGCTCACCTCCAATTATCCGTTCAGCACACCGCACTACTCTCTGGAGAGCTTTGCGGTTGTGAGCGGTGCTGTTGCCGTACCAGGTGGTGATGCATCCAGTGAGGATGCTCTCAATGGCACAGCGATAGAAGGTCCTGAGGATGCGGGGGCTCATGCCGAATCTTTTCAGTCTCCTGAGAAAGAAGAGGCGCTGCTGCGCCTTCTTCACTGTTTTGTTTATGTGTACTGACCACGTAAGATCCTCAGCCAGATGTACACCAAGGAAGCGGAAGCTGCTCACTCTCTCCACAGCGGCGCCATTGGTGGTGATGGGGGTGTGTACTCCTCTGCACCTCCGGAAGTCCACTATCAACTCCTTTGTCTTTGCGACGTTGAGGGTGAGATGGTTGTCTTGACACCAGTGGGTCAGGGCGCTGACCTCCTCCCTGTAGGCCGTCTCATCACCGTTGGTAATAAGACCCACCACTGTAGTGTCGTCCGCAAACTTCACAATGATGTTGGAGTTTCTAGTGGCCGTGCAGTCGTAGGTGTAGAGTGAGTACAGGAGAGGGCTCAGTACACACCCCTGTGGAGCACCAGTGTTCAGTGTGATGGGGGATGAGGTGGTGCTGCCCAGTCTGACCACTTGGCGTCTGTCAGACAGGAAGTTAAGGATCCAGCTGCCGAGGGAGCTGCTCAGTCCTAGATCCTGCAGTTTCCTGTCCAGCTTCGAGGGAACGATGGTGTTGAATGCTGAGCTGTAATCTACAAACAGCATTCTCACATACGTGTCTCTCTTCTCCAGGTGTGACAGGGCAGCATGGAGTGTCAGGGCTATGGCATCATCAGTGGACCTGTTGTGGCGGTATGCGAACTGTAGAGGGTCCAGTGAGTCGGGTAGTGCAGAGCAGATGAAGTCCCTGACCAGCTTCTCGAAGCATTTGCTCACGATGGGGGTCAGGGCTACGGGTCGCCAGTCGTTCAATGAGGAGATGGTGGAGGATTTGGGTACAGGGACGATGGTGGCCATTTTGAAGCAGGCTGGGACTACAGACAGAGAGAGGGAAAGGTTGAAGATGTGTGTAAACACTCCAGCCAGCTGAGCCGCGCATGACTTGAGGACGCGGCCGGGAATCCCGTCCGGACCAGTAGCTTTGCGTGCGTTCACCCTCCTGAAGCACTTCCGCACATCCTCCTCAGACACAGTGTGCGCACTGACGTCATCCGCGGTGCGCACACTGTCCGGTCTCGTGGTGTTCGCTGTGTCGAATCTAGCGTAGAATACGTTTAGATCCTCACACAGAGAGGCCGTGGTCTGCGGTGTGCTGGTTTTCCCTCTAAAGTCTGTGATCGTGTTTAGTCCCTGCCACATACTCCGAGGGTTGTCAAAATGTTGCTCCACCCTGTCCCTGTACTCACGTTTGGCTGCTTTGATCGTCTTCCGGAGTTGGTAATGTGCGTGTTTGTAGTCCGATGTGTTCGCGGAGGCAAAAGCGGTGCTCCGTGCCGCCAGTGCTGTGCGAACATCTCTGTTAATCCAGGGTTTTTGATTTGGGAAGGATTTAACTGTTCTGGATGGGACGACATCTTCCACGCATTTTCTGATAAATCCGCAGACTGAGTCTGTGTACTCATCAATGTCTTTAGCAGCCACGTGAAACATTTCCCAGTCCGCGTGATCAAAACAGTCCCGCAGCGTAGACTCCGATTGGTCCGACCAACGGTGCACCGCCCTCAGGGTTGGAGCTTCCTGTTTCAGCTTCTGCCTGTAGGCGGGCAGGAGCAGGATGGAGCGGTGATCTGATTGGCCGAATGGGGCGCGGGGGAGGGCTTTGTATGCATCCCGGAAAGAGGTGTAGCAGTGGTCAAGAAGCCGGTCTCCACGAGTGCTGAAATGGATGTGTTGGTGGAGTTTTTGTGAGACTTTCTTCAGGTTACCCTTATTAAAGTCCCCGGTCGTGATAAACGCCGCCTCTGGGTGTGCGGTTTCCTCACTGCTGATCGCGCTGTACAGTTCCCTGAGTGCTCGGTCAGTGTCAGCTTGTGGGGGAATGTAAACAGCCGTAATAATCACTGCTGTGAATTCCCTCGGTAGCCAGAATGGCCGGCACTTAATCATCAGGTACTCCAGGTCCGGTGAGCAGAAAGATTTGACCGGGTGCACGTTCGCATAATCACACCAGCTGTTGTTGATCATGAAACATACACCACCGCCTCTGCTTTTCCCAGTAAGCTCCTGTGATCTGTCCGCGCGGTGCACAGAGAACCCCGGTAGTTGTATTGCGGAGTCCGGTACCTTGTCCGATAGCCAGGTTTCTGTGAGGCAGATCACGCAGCAGTCCCGCATCTCTCGCTGGAATGAGATCCGTGCCCGAAGCTCGCACAGCTTGTTCTCCAGAGACTGCACATTAGCCAGTAATAAACTGGGTAACGGTGGTCTGTTAGTGCGCCGTCTCAGTCGAACCAGAACGCCAGATCTTCTCCCTCTGCGTCGGCGTTTGCGGCCTCCACGGGCCCAGAACAAGGCGTCTCAGGTGGGATGAATGGGGGGTCTGCAAACGGAGGGTCCGTGTTGCAAAACTTGAACTCCGGAAAGTGATGAGAAAGTCCATCTTTTATGTCCAGTAAGGTTTGTCGGTCGTACACAAGGAGACATGTGCTACTCGTGAAAAAATAAAGAAAAAGTAAAATTAAACACAAAAAACAGCTGTTGCTTGGGGGAGCTCGCGACGAGGCTGCCATACTCGGCGCCATCTTAAAAAAAGGGGCTCTACCCGGAAGCGCAGCAGCCTGGAGACCACTCTTCAGTGTGGATGTTGTGACTGGTGTTTGGTGGAAAACATAAAGTAAAGCTGTTAGTTTAAGACCTGTGGGACTTTTATGTACTCCCGGGTCATTCCATCTCAGTCCATCAAACATTTCCATCAAGACTGTGATCACCAGTCTGTCTTGAATTAATTCCAGGGAAAGATGCACTAATTACTAGGAAATGTGCAGAAACGCCAGGACCTTATTTTCATTAGTTTTCTCCAATTTCAAGTGTTTTTTATCGTTGTATTAATATTCGATTATTTAGAAAACTGTCATAAGGGAGGAACGGACTCAGGCATAGAGCAGCTGAATTCAGAATAAAAGTCCCAAGTTTATTAACAACAACACGAGATGAAACTATATACAGTGCACAGGGCTGGGATTTCCAGGGATGCAAGGGAAACGGTTCCAAAACACACCACACGTCCGCTCCTCACTCTCCACTTTCACAATCCTGTTCACCACTCACGCTCTCCTTTGCTCCACACCTCACTGCCAGACTCAGGAGAACAGATCAAGAAACAGAAATGGGTCCAGGAATCTATATACAAGAAAACGTAGTTACAACAGACTAGTACTAGTAACAGGGCTGTACTGACGAGTGCTACTCAGCAAACCAGCGAAAAAAATTCTTCTTCTTCTTCTTCTTCTTCTTCTTGTGCTTCTTCGTCTACATTTTAATGGCGGTTGCAAACAACTTTTAGTTGCATTATCGCCACCTTCTGGACTGGAGTGTGGGTCGGAGAGGTTTCTCCGCCTCCGTTTATCTCAGATAAACACCTGTCATTCTTAAAAATCCAAACACTACCCTATAGATTACATCCCCTGTACTCCTTCGAAATATGTCAGATAACTGAATGTTGTTTTACAGTTTTTTTTCTTGTTTACTTTAACCTCCCAAGACCCGAACTCTGCCACAACATGCATTTTTAATTTCTCTTGGATATTTGTGCATATTGGGGCCCAATGAATGTAAAAACAAAGAATTTCCAGATTTTTACCTTAGTTTTTGTTTTTTAAAAAATGAGAGCCACAAATGAGGATATTCATTTAAAATGTTGATAGAACAGTAGCAGTATAATGTCCTTGTAAGTAGATATCAGGCCCGTGTAGAGCAAATTTGGATATTTTGGTCTAAATAACGCAAGATGTGATGTCCACATATGTGGACGGCAGGTCCTAGGAGGTTAATAAATAAATTCAACTCATCCAGGTTCACTGTGTGGCTTGGCCACACACACACACACACACACACACACACACACACACACACACACACACATTGTCTATAGGACGATTACTTCATCCTAAGTCACTGAAAAATTAGTTATAGCAGGCTGATGTTCATGTGACGTTCTGGCCAGTCTGAAACCATTTACTTGGCAGTAAATGACACAGTGGCCAAAATGTAAAACTGTTCATTTAAATAAATAAACAAAGCAGTAGGGAATTTTTAAATATTTGTTTTCTTTATTTTGATTTGCAAATAACTACATTTGATGTTTTTCCGCAGTTTTTTTTAGTGCTCTTCATCAAGTGAACCCCTCACCTGAAGTTTTTCACTTCAAGCCAATTAATTTCAATCCAATTGGATTGAAATTATCAACCCCAACAATCAAATGATCCCCTATGAGCAAGCACTAGGCAACTGTGGAAAGGAAAAACTCCCTTTTAACAGGAAGAAACCTATGACAGAACCAGGCTCAGGGAGGGGCAGCCATCTGCCATGACTGGTTGGGAGATGAGGAGCCAAAAACATAAAAGAGAGCACAGCATATTTCCTTAAGATCTGAGTACAGGCTTTTCATTATTTTCAGTTTTGATTTTCTTATTTACTCGAAGGGCATGAACCTTTAGCTGCAGATTGTAATTTTCTGCCTAATTTTTTCTGACGATCATACAGGGCCGCTCTGAGACTTCTCATCTCTTTTTGATATTCCTCCATCAGATGTTCCAGATGGGCCACTTTATCATCGAGGTTGTCTTCAATCTCATCTGAAACTAATCTCTCTTTTTCAAGGTCTTCTGATGATAATTGATGATAATTCTTTTCGAGCTTTAGAGTGTTCATCTCCAACTGGAGATCTTTAATTTTCTGTTTAAGCTCTATATGCTCAGATAGTTCTCTCTCCACTGACTTATACACTCTGCGTAAATTCAGATGGCCAAAAATCTTTGAGAATCCCCAATAAGCTGCAGGAGCAAGAAGGCCCAGTGTGGCAATACCTAAACCTATGTCAAGTAGGCGTTTGGCACCACGACGCCATGAACCACTAGTCTGAACCTCGTCAGCAGGTGGTTCAGAGGCAGGACTCTCTGAACTGCCTGCTGTGGCAAGATGTAAACCTACTTCAAGTAGGCGTTTGGCACCACGACGCCATGAACCACTAGTCTGAACCTCATTAGGAGGTGGTTCGGAGACAGGAGTCTCAACTTCCTCAGGTTCAAGAGGAGGATTCTCCAGCTGCAGAAGTTCATCAGCGATCTGACATTCCTCTTGCACATTGTTCACATTAGCCGATACATTTTGTTTTTGCACCATACTGAGCACATCCTTAAGATCTTGGGCCGTCTGTAGCCTTGTTTCTAAAATTTTATAAAGGTCATCTATCAGTTCCCACTTGTACACAATTTCCCTGTACTGTCTTTCTATTATTTCATTATTTTGAATTATTAAATGCTGAGCTTCTCCTGCTTGGCACTCAAGATTTTCTAAAGCAGCAATGCTCCTTTTCTGCTTAAATAGAAACGCTTGCTTTTTTTGAATCTCATGCAGATGCATCTGAATGGTTTTAATCTCTGCCCTGTTCTGTTTTGTTATTATTTCATTGTTTTTAAGTATTAAACCCTGTGCTTCTGCCACTTTGCACTCAAGATTTTCCAAAGCTTTCCTGAGATTTGTGTTATCTATCTTTTCTCCATCTCTCTCACTTTCAACATTGGAAAGCTCAGCAGTAATGCTTCTGTTCTGCTCAAGGAGAAATTCTTCCTTTTCCTGAAGCTCATGGAGCTTCAGATTAATGTTTTTAATCTCTGCTGTGTTCTGTCTTTCTATTATTACATTATTTTTAATTATGAAAAACTGAGCTTCTCCCACTTGGCGTTCAAGACTTTCTAAGCCAGCAATGCTCATTTCCTGCTTAAGGAGAAACTCTTGTCTTTTCTGAATCTCATGCAGATGCATCTTAATTGTTTTAATATTTGCCTGCATTCTTGTCTTATGAGATACCTGTGCCTCAGTCTGTCTTTGTGATGAATTATTGAATCTTTCCTGTGACATTTCTTTAAAAACTTTACACAAAGTGTCAAAAGAAAAAAAAGAACGCTTGTTGAATTCTTTAAATGTAAAAGTATTCCCTTTCTCAAAGAATACTAGTTTGCGAGAACAAATCGCCGTTTCTGAAAATGCTCCAAGTGAAACTGTGTTTAGGAAGGTGAAAGTGGGGTATTTAAGCATTTCTGTGGCGGCGACAGTGACGTCAGCGCTTTGATCTTCTTTGATCTTCTCATACAAAAGCGCTGACGTCACTGTCGCTGGAACCCATCAAAGTGGAGCGTTTGCATTCCGCGCATGCTCAGATCATGCGTATTGAAATGAACGGGAGTGTGTTTGGGTTTCAATTGTTTACCTCTGTTTTAGCCATTGCTTAGGCTTCGGTTCTTTGTTGTGCAAGAAAAACAACACCACCGCAACTATAAAAGTGTATTTTTAATTTTTATATTTGTTAAGCTTGAACAGCGAACGTTTCCTTTGTTTGTTTTTCCACTGAGCGTCAAGAGCAGACCGATGTTATTTGGTGCGTAAACAAAAACTCCAGTCAGTTTAGACCCATGGAGTCGGCTTTAGGTCTGAGCTTTAATTATGTTTACATTTTGATTTCTAAAAGACAATATACTAGTTATATAAGAAAAAAAGTGCTAAGTTTGATGAAAATAAGTTGTATTCCAAAACTGACGGATCATTTAAGTGAAAATAAATGAATGGGTTTTTTTTTTTTTTGCGCTAGTAAAGTTGTGGAGTTGTATTTTGTCTCGCATCAATTATATCGTCAGTTATATCGTTATCGCAAATTTTCAAATACATATGGTGATAATTATTTTTGGCCATATCGCCCTGCTCTAGTCTTTAACTTCCCTTAAGTAGAGTGGCAGTGGATGTGGGTTGGAGATGCAATGAGCTTGAACCTGCAGGCGACCATCTTCACTGACCACACCATCTGTGACGGAGGACCCATCTCTCCTGTTGTCCTGCAAGCAAACAATCATATTTTTTGGAACATGAACTTAATTGCTTTCTTAAAATATTTTTTTCTGCATTTGGTATAGAACAGACTCAAATTTAGACAATCTCAGGCTCCCTCCCCACTGGAGAGTTGACATTCAATGTCCCAATTGTCAGTCTGGATAGCCCTGACCACCAACCAACACTACTACGAGTTCAAAATATTGGGGATGGATACAAGAGGAAAACCAAAATAACAACACTGGTCCGGCCGGGTCAAGTCAAAACGATGATTTTAATGCACACATGTGGGAGATGAATACGGCGCGCCGACAGCATCGATCTCTCACCGAAAACCACAGAACAATAGTTTTTATGAACCTCAGGGTATTAGAACGCCCCCTCATGCGTAAAGTAGGTACAATACAATCAATGTTGACAACTTTTAACACATTAAAAGAACATCTTCCTCTTCCCGAGGCCAGATCCTTCCCAGTAATCTTCTAACTCTGCTTATCCCCTGGAACAAACAGTCTCTCCTGCAAGCACAATCAAACAGCTACAAGGCCTTGCAAACTGTTTTCTAAATATTTGAACTCTCCCCTTCACATGAGTTTAACTACTGCTTGTGTGTGTGCGTGTGTGCCTCGACCTCAGCATTCACTCTGTCTGTAAGGACAGAGGCCAACTCTTCATATGTGGAATAACCTAACTGAAACCATACAGGTAATATGTTGAATAAATTTTCTAATCAAATGCCACTACTCAAAGCTTAATAAAAGAATATAAATGAATAAAGGATAATGATGCATAACATGGTATATGTGTTTTGTAAGCGTGTGCGGCCTTCTACGCTCTGAGCCACTTCCCTCAATAGATCAGTCAGACATCCCGCTGACTGTAGCTTTTAACCCTTACTGACTTGAGCACAACTCCATAATAAGCACCAGGCGGCAATATGTATAAAGATGATCATGGTTACACCTGCAATGAAAGATTATATGATTATACTAACACCTGTAAATAGAAGATTAACATGAGGTTATAACAATCACTGTCATCCAAACTAATGTAATGTCAATAGCTTCAATAAATGCTTTAATGTAATGCTTATTATATGATTCTGATGCAATGATAAAATAACAGTAAAATATATTTTCTCATGACCTCTGGATTACTCCAGAGGTCACCACACTTAGTTTTGTGTCACTCCTCGACCTACACAGCCACCTCCATGTCCATTAATGGCATCATGGGCCCCGGAACCACCGTTCCCAGGTCCACTGCCCTCGCTCTGACCCTCTCAAGCCGTCCTCTGGCTCAGGAATGAGTCAACAACCTCAGGTGTTCAAAGAGGCGTTCTCACCCCCTTACCCCGTTGAAATCCCCCTTACACTCGTCAGACACGTCGTCTGGTGTCCGTGCCTTTCTCTGTAAGAGACAGAAAACCAAAACACCGCCCTACCTAATCTTCATAATCTAACTTTATTGTTCATTGTTCTTTCAGTACTGCAAATTTGGTTTAGAATATCATGTTCAGGGCTCTCTGACCCAGCAACTTATTCTAACCATAATCTATGTGTGTGTAAGCGTGTTTGCATTTACCCCTCTGCACTCAAGGCCAATACCTACAATATATCAGTCCGGACAATCACGCCGAACGAAGCTTATGACCTTCAAGACCGAGCGCTAACTCATTATGAGCACATTTGCAATGTGTGTATGAAAATTATTAGAACCACTCATTTTAATCAAAGACAGCAAAAACAAATTAACCATTTCAATTCTAACATTTGCCCCCTTTTCACAAAAAACATGTGTTTCCTTTAGCCTACCGTCCCAGAGTTTCCTCTCCAGTGTGATACTCAGCATCTCGTGAACACAGGCATTTTATCTTCTAAACGCTATTCAGTTTATTTAAATCATTAACGCTCAAACATGGAAATATTGATATATGCTTCCCAGTTGCTCCCTAAAAAATTCTGGGAACAATAAGGTCATTATCAGCTTAAGTTTTACCATACCGACATTATTAAACACACAAGTAAAGTCATAAAAATGTTCATAACACCATTGTTTTATGTTAAACTCAACTTCCCCCCCTTTTGACACAATCCCTTGTGTCGGATTCATCCGAGCTAGAAAATTAAAAGAAAAGGTTAGTGACATCATATCTCAGAAAGTATCAGAAATTCTCTTCTCCCGTGTTGTTGCTCCAGCCTTGTCTTCCTGTGCTAGGGAATGAAATCAATTTAGTTATCATGATTGACCTGTTACACTCCGGGCTCCGCCCAGAGCCTGCATCCGCAGAATTGCCTAGAAACAAAACCTGTATTAATATGAACTTCACATATAAAACACCTTTCTAAATTTTTATTTCCCCCTTGTTTTCCCTCGCTGACCACAGCAGGGGAATCTATGTCTTGATTCAGCCATGAATCCAGCTCACCTGATTCATCACTGAGCCCAACCGTCACTGGCATCTGATAGTGTGGCACTGCATCTTCTTCTCTTAGTGTCACTATTTTCAATCTGTTAATTACAATTCTTGAACATGAAGTAGACTGTGTTTATAACAAGTCAATACAGCTGTAAATGTGGCCAATTATCAATCAATTAACAGTCAATAACAAAATCATAGCTTTTATTTTATGCATGTTTAAGTCAACCACTTACCCAGAGGATCCTCAATCCCAGAAAATTTCTTCTCCACCTTTAATACTGTCTGTCATCCGTCCATGCCCTGGCAACTGGGCTATCCAGAGCTGTATCATTTTGAAATATACATACAACAAGCCAAACCATACCTTGGTCACACCAACCCCTCTCTCCACCCTGAGGATGTCCAACGCCATCCTAGTCTGGACTGTGAAAGGTGACTTTAACGCCGACTGTTTCAACAATCCAGTTTACTGCCTTCCCTGGTCAGGTTAGCCAATGTCTGCACACTAGTATAAACATAATCAACATGGTCCGCATTATATTGCATGTTATTTCACAGTATTATAGACTCCAAACCTCCATCCTTCTGTGGGTCGCTAAATTACGTTTATCCAGAACTCCGTTCTGTCTCTAAATTTTGGAGAATTTTATGCTTGTTGTCAAGATTTGAAGAACCTTGAGTTGTTAAGTTCTCCCAATTCTTTCGGTCCTTTGGTCTAAAGGAAGGACACTGCTCGGTGTATAAATCTTGATCGACCATTACTTTATTCCATACAATTCAACACTTTTAAGCATAAACCATCGTAAAAGCCTAAACATGCACATTCTTTCTCTCACACGGCGCCTAAGTAGCGGCCTTGGCTCCCGTTTTATCTCCTCCTGATGAGATGAGGCAGAAAACCTCTCCGGTATATTCTGCTCTCTTCTAATCAGACAAATAAGGTCATAATTCTCTAAAAACAGTATTTCTTATAATTCCCCGGTATAATGCATTATAAAACAATATCATTCATGCACAATAAATCAGCAGTCCAATGTAATACAAATCAGTTTAAACAAGTGTAATAGTTATCACCTTCTTTTAATCCAGGAGAACAATGCAAACTAAAACTACATAATAGTTTCACCATCTAGTTTCACAATATAATAATCTTACAATTCCCCCTTTGTGATCTCTTTTTTAAAGAGATCACCTACACCTCATAATCCAGTTTTGTGAGGTCCATTGCTTTTTTTTGCTCCTAAATCTAAGGTCCTCTGTCCCCCTTTAACGAGTGGAGTATAATGACTTCTATGTTAGCGCATATCAGATGCAACACAAACTAAATTTACAACAACAACCCAGTTTTTAATTATAAGAATTCAATTCAAATCTATGGTTTTATCACCCCCATCGGGGCTTACCTTTCCCACTACTGATAATATTTCTCCCTCGAATATTGGCAATTGCCCTCCTTTGGTGGCGAAAAGCTGTTGGTGTGGTCAAGCGGGTGCTATAGGAAACAAAAGCTCAGGACAGAACAGTTATCAGTCATGTACTTCATACAGAATTTGCATACATTTTGATTTCATATTGATCCTCTGAGTGTAGTGGTACATTTCACCTGAATTTGTCAAAAGGAATTTTATAAAATACACGAAACACAATAGGTTTTCTTTCTTCACTTTGCTCTTGTTCTTATGCAGCGCCACATCCTATCACATGGCCCTGTCGGTTATATTCTACTTTTTAAATTTCTGACCGTTTCAAGAAAGAACCTAATTCACATGGACCAGTGTTTGTTATTACATATCTCTTATTCTGAATGTGAAGTTTTCCATTTCCCTGATAATCATGCATTTTATTAAAGTTTTGGCTTTTTCTCCATAAACGTTAATTGACTTTTTACAGTGGCCTGCTATGGTTAATAATAACATGTTCAGTCATTAGTAACATCAAACCTTTCCTTCACTGTAGCCTTTGACATTCCCCAACATTTTTAAGGTGGATATAATGTAATGACTTTAATCGAAACACAACTAATAAAACACAATTTTCTTAATGCAAACATCAATAACTCAAAATTAGCAACCAAACGGTTAAGTCCGCAGCTCCACACTCTCATGTGAAGCTACATTCTCCCCCTCCAGTCTCTGTTATCTTCCTACAAAAACAAGGCAAGACAAAACATCCACCCTTCTCTCACAGGCTGGGTGAATTGTCTGTCGACATTTATTAATCCTAAAGTTGGTGCAGTCTTTATCTCAGTCTCAAGTCAGTCCATCACAGTCCAGTTACATGCATACATTCACACACATTCGTACCAGATATTGCTGATAATGGAGTCTCACACGCAACCTATTCGAGTATCCATCACCAGCAAGATGACGCCATCATTTTAAAGGAAACAATTCCTTGTTTTTTAGACTGGATTGACTCGCTGCAATCCTTATAGACTCAGGACTTCTCATGTGATCAGTGTCCCATATAAGTGAAGTTCTCCCAAGCCCATTTTAATCATGGAGAAAAACACTTTGCGACTGTTTTCAGTAAGAATATTTTATCGAGCTTTAAAGTTCAATCTCTCAGGCCTGGATTAAAGAGCTGATTTGTTAAATCAGGAACTCTCAAAATACCAAAATATCACCACCGGTGGATCACACCTCTCAGATTTTCTTATCTCAGTGCACTGTAACAAAAGCAAAAACAAACGTCACCAATAAAATACTAATAAAATACCAAATACTGGGGCCCGTTGCAGACATGTCCACGCATAGACCCATCTCTCTCTCTCTTAGAGAAAGAAAACAACCCAAACCTCACTTATAAAAATCGACCTAGTGTTAAGCAAAACCCAAAAATTAACCAAAACTTCACCACAAAGTTCTCCTAACTCCACGGACAATATCGTGTAGGAATGCAGGTACCATAACTCCTTTTGCACTGAAAAACATGTTGGATTTACTTGATTCAATAGTGGACACCGGTTGCACACAAATATTTTGTATTGGCAGAAACTTAAACAACTGAGTTAAATCAACACAACTTTTCCATATTCAGTAAACCTGTGCCTTTTGTGTTCATAGAACATGATTGAAACATATTCAGATCAAGTAAGTTGAGCTCTTGGAATATTTCAATCCTTCACAATTCTGTCAATTTATTTCAACACTATTCAATAACACTTATATAAATACTACTCGGTCACTTAAATACTACATGTTGTCTTCATATCACATACTGTTTAACAAAATCTAGGTCCCGGTTACCATAAAAATTGAATGGGCCTACAACAACTACCATCCTCCTATCTTTATCCTGGTTGCAGGAGGGCTGGGAAACAACCCTGAAGAGATAGGTTACTAGGCGGGGACGGCTCGCCAGTTTATCACATAAAAACAAACAACCATTTACACTTACATTCACTGGTAATTTAGAATCATCAATTAACCTAGCTCTAATAACTGCATGACTTCTACCTGTGGCAGGAAACCAGAATACCCAAAGAGAAACCACTGCAAACTAGCCAGACTGTGGACTTGAACCCAGGACCTTCTTTTTTTCTTCCAGTGTGTTCCTCCTTTAATTAAGTCTCCATCACCAACATGTGGTGCTCTGAAATAAAACTCACACCGTTAATTCAACATTTTCACTCTGTACCACACAGGCTGTGTGAAGCACAGTAAACAATTCAGTCGAGGCCCTGAGCCATAAACAGACATTGTTTTCATAACCAAACTGCTTTAGACCCTGTCCCTTAAATCTACACAAATGCCCTCTGGGTGACATGAAACACATTTACCAATAAACAATCAATGGCTTCTTGTTGTTGTGACAGATTCTGTGTTTGGATGTTTGTGTGCAGCATTTTTTCTTTTTTTTTTTGCGTATCAGCATAAGCATTTGTTAGCAAAGCATTCTTCATTGCATCAGCGCATGTGTGTGTGCGCATCACTCTTCATTGCACAAGCGTGTGCATGTGTATGTATCACTTCTAATGCCTCAGCATTTCGATTCAGGTGTGTGGTTGTGTGTGTGTATGTGTGTGTGTCATTTCTCACTCAATCAACGAGTGCACATGTGTTCATGTGTGTGTTTCTCTTCATTCTGAGTCAGTGTATATATATGTGTGTGTTTGTGTGTTCATCACTTTCCTGTTCTGGTGTCTTGGGTAAACCACGGCCTGAAGCGTGCCCTGGGGTCCTGCCCTCCTCCATTTCAGCCTGTTCGCCACCCTTGCTGCTGTTCAAAGTTCAGTCTGTCCTGGTTCTGGCCCCAAATCAGGCAGTGCTTTTCTCCAGTGTCTATGTTCACCGCAGGTGAAACCTGCATCTTCTCCTTGTCCAGCTCCTCCTGAGCCATGCTCAGTTTCTGCTCTGATGCCTTGAGCTCTTACTGAGGACAGAAACCTCAGAGTCTTTTCCGTACACGTCAGATTGAAGTTTATTGATGTTTTCCTTGCTTTGCTCCACAGACTTCTGCAGCTCTGCTGTCCGGCTCTTCTCAGAGGTCAGCTCCTGGCTGAGCCCCGACACCTGTGCCTTCAGCTTATTTTCTTCTTGTGCTTTTGTCCGTTCTGAGGTGCCTCCTGACCTCAGTTACTCCTCCTGTCTCTGGCACGCCTTTTTTGCTGCCGTGTTGGTCCATCACTGTCCTGCACAGTGTTAATGCAGAGTTGTTAAGGTCAGCATTCTGTTGCTCGGCCTCACCTTTCATCCGGGCTTAATGGGCGTCTCGTCACAGCTCTGTCAGCTGAAGCTGTCTCAAAATCTCCCCCGTGTAGTGAAACGAGCCTTGGGTTTAACGCGCTCCGTCTCTGCTGCATGAGATCGCTTTCCTGCAGCACTGTTTACATTTTCAGGTTGTTGTTGTGGGTCCAGCTGCTGCAGCGTTTGGTCAGGGTCACATCAAAGATGGCAGAGGGGAGAGCAGGAGTCCAGGTCAGCCTCGGCTTTCCGGGCTGGCAACGCAGCCTGCAATTAAACATAAAGAGATAAAACAAAACAAAACAAAAACAGACGAACAGGAAAATGATGTTGTTTTGGCTGTGTTATTCAGAGAGGGGAGAAACACCGGGCCAGGCCCTGTGTCAGCCTTCTCTCACCCTTTTGTTTTTTCTCACCGTATAATCAACCCACCAAGTTGACAGGACAACACAGGTACATGTTAAAATTCTTAGGATCGTGTTTAAAAGCCCAAAAAGCAATTTCCTTCCTTCAGTAATCACTTATATTATTCAATCAGCAGAAAACATCTCACAATTTGACTCTTAACCACTAAATCTGTTGTTTCAACACTGGTTGGTCATACCAGTATCTTTCTTTTTGAAGTTAAGTTGTTGTCCTGCAACCCAGAGAGTTTATTTGTTAGTAGTGGATAAACTTCATCATTAAAACAACAGGTGTCTGTTCATTTTCGCTGCTTTAACCTTGCTGGAAAATCTTCACGTTCATGAGTGTAAGCTGTTTCTTCATTGCATGTGTGTGCGTTTGTAGGTGGGTTATTTTAACTTGCTTCTCCAGCAAGGCATTCCTCTAACAAGTGCCTTTCTCATACATTTCTCTGGTTGTGTGTGTGTTTTTATTTTGTTTCCCAACTTTTGATTTCCCACCTTAAATAACAGCATTCCTTGTCTTCAGCCAGGAGTTAGGGCTTGCTCGTGAGATTCAGGGACACATGGTGCTAACAACAATTTAGCCAAAAACTTGCCTGAAAATTTCCAGTGATGGTAACCGATAACCGGATGAGAAGATGTCTTTTAAGCTTCTTCTCAGGGTGGGGACCAAGTAAGAGGTCAAGGCTGTAAAATTTTGAGCCAGTCTGTCGTCCTAATCCTGTTAATCTATCCTTTTTCGCTGTACTCAGGTTTCCAGGTTGAGAGAAATCCACCTGTATTAACACACTAAAACATTCAATTAGTATTCCATTTCTGAAAACCGCCATTCACTTCATCTACCTAGATTTTACTCTCTCTCTGTCTGGGTGCATACTCCACACAGTCTGGCAGTTGCCTTTTATGGGCATGCAGAGTTCCTGTCACACACACACACAGCTACTCACACCCAGCAGCTGCAAAGTTGTCTTCACGGTATCTATCCGCACACTTAGCCACAATCATCCGCTCCTCAATATCAATGTATAAAACCAGTATTACCCCTAGAAACACACACACCCTCAAGAATTCACTGTATTTAATCCTTTATTCATACTCACTGAGACAAATGCAATTCATGTAAAGAAAATCCCCTATAGGTGAAATTTCAATTTGGCACGGCCCTGAAATAAGCATGCCCTTTATCTACACAAAATTAAGTTGCTACACCACATATAGTGGTGAAATTCATGCTTAATCACACCCTATATAATGATAGAACCAAACAGTAAAGTAAATTAAATGTAAATGCTTATATTATTCAACTAAAACAATAACCACTTAAAGATCTTATAAAATCATGCTTCACACCGCAAACATGATCCAAATCATTTTATGATTTTATCATTACAAATACAATTTTCTTTAAAGTCTGTCTGTAAGTACAAATCAATTTAAACTTTTCACCAGACTTAAGTTAAACTGCCCCTAACAAGTCCACTTTATTGCGTGCTCATAGATTTTTTTTATCAGAGAGATTCACCAAATGTACTTTGTTTAAGCTTATTGCTCTGTCACGCTCATTAGGCTACGTTCACACTGCAGGCGAAAGCGCATCAAATCCGATTTTTTCGACCCTATGCGACCCGTATCCGATCATGGTATGACAGTGTGAACGGCACAAATCCGATATTTTCAAATCCGATCTGGGTCACTTTCGTAAGTGGTACTGAATCCGATACGTATCCGATGTTTTAGAAAGCGACTGCTGTGTGAACGGTCAGGTCGCATTAAATCCGTCTTTTACGTCACTGACACAAGACAGACGCCGATTATCAGCGCCGGAGAAGCGCCCGATAGGACATCGCGAACGCTTCCTGGCCATCCAGTGTAGATGTTAGTGAAACTGTTGGGAAGACAACGTTGGAGAAACGTGAACATTTTATTTGTACTGTATAATCTGCAGAATCTGACAGTAATCTGCAGCTATCCTTTGAAGCACCGCTCCTCTAAAACAGCAATAAGGATAATTATTAGGTTATATACATTATTATGTAAATAACAAAATAACTTAAAGCAAAAATTGTGAAACGTAAAGTCCGAAGTCTTTATTTTAAGGGCCATCAGTCAAACAATATTGTTTGCTCTGGGTCTAAACAGCACCTTGTGTGTGACATCTTCTTTTGCGCATGCGGGCCGCTTTGAGCGTTCACACTGGAGAGCGTTTGCTGTCGCATTTTATGTGTAGTGTGAACAAGCAGACAAAAAAATCGGATTTGATCAAAAAATCGGAATTGAGCATTAAGACCTGCAGTGTGAACGTAGCAGCTCATGACTGCTTAAAGCCTGTGTCTGGAGTTGACCACAGAGGCAGAACATCATTCAATCCTCCACGATGGCAAACTCCACTTTCTCTGTATCAAGATAGCTCATACTCTAAATACACCATACATTATACTAAAGCCAAACGGTAACTTGATTTATCAAAAATATCTATCTATGTGTTTTCAAGCTGAGAGAAAAAGAAACTCAACCTTTTGTATCATCATGTATACATTACTTGAATCAAAAGCATTTTCAAACTCTAAAACATCCAGCTTTGCATCACAATATGCCAACCACAGCCATTAATCACATATTCACAACAATACACTTCTCATGAGGTTTTCACCAAAATCAAAACAGACCTTTACCAGTAATTTCAGTGAGCAGACTTTTAATTTTGTCAATGTCCAATTTGGCACACTTCGGAATAAATCAACAGGTAGTGCCTCACCTTTTAGATGTGACCGGTCTGCCCACTCACTTCAGCTCACTGGCTCGCGCCTGTCCGTTCGACCACCTCGGACCGTCCAAGCCTCCAGATTCAACTTCCACCCCAATACCTCAGGACGAGCCCCCATAACTGTTATGAGTTCAAAATATTGGGGATGGATACAAGAGGAAAACCAAAATAACAACACTGGTCCAGCCGGGTCAAGTCAAAACGATGATTTTAATGCACACGTGTGGGAGATGAATACTGCGCCGACAGCATCGATCTCTCACCGAAAACCACACAACAATAGTTTTTATGAACCTCAGGGTATTAGAACGCCCCCTCATGCGTAAAGTAGGTACAATACAATCAATGCATTAAAAGTAGAGATGGACCAATCCGATATTACGTATCGGTATCGGTCCGATACTGACGTAAATTGCTGGATCGGATATCGGTGAGAAATAAAAAATGTAATCCGATCCATTAAATATCAAAAAAGCACCTCACAAAACTTGCGACACGGCGTAACTCGGCTCATAACCGTAGCATGTCGGAGCAGTGTGCTCACGTGATAGAGCGGCTGTGTGTATTTGTAGCCTCGCTAGCAAACCAGCATTTCATCTCCGAGGAAGTTATCCCAGAGAGAAGTAAAGCAAGTGTGTAAGTTCATCTCTGAATGTTTGTAAAGCGTACCTACGTTAAGCTTAACAACCGATATATGGAGCGACTGCCTCTCTCTCCCTCCCTCTCCTGCCGCTACTTCATGAAACTGCTTAATGATCAGCTGATCGGCTTTTCTGTCGCGAGTCCGTCTCTCTTCTTTGTTTTTGGCTCACTTTGCACCAGAAAGAGGAAACCAGCGGCTGAACAACAGCAGCACGTTTAACCTTGATAAGCTGTCGTTAGAATTTATTTAATATTACTTTCTAGACCAGGATCCTTTGTATGTAGCTGACGGCTGGTAACTGTGCAGGGGCGGATCTAGCAAAGTTTAGCCAGGGGGGCCGATAGGGCATTAACAGGGAAAAGGGGGCACAAAGACATACTTTTCTTTCTTATTCTCATTTAAAATGTCTAGCTTTTAATAAATAATTATCTGAATCTTACACCCAAAGTTTTAATCTGATGTAAAATGTGTAGAAGTCCATTACTGTATATAGTAACTGTTAAGTCTAATATACCCTAGTAAGCTATAGTACTTTTTCCTTTGGGAAGATACCATCTGTGCAGTCTGCAATTCTGTAGAAGAAAGATGTTGAATCTATTTAATTATTCTTGAAAAATAATTTATTTCTGTGCATTTTTTTTTCCACACTGCATCAAATTAAAGTTGATTACGTTGATTAAGCATCATGAGGTGGGGGGGTGGTTCCCTTTTTTTTTTTTTTTTGCTGGGAGTTTGCAACCCTATTAGTTAGGTTGCTTAATATTTCTGCTAAGTACTCTTTAAAATACCAGAATAGGAAGGATGGAGTAGGTTTAAGTTTATTAGATTGATCAGTATTGCTGAACTATGAAATATTTTGGGTGCAGTGTATTTTTTACATACAGGTATAACAGAATAGCTTTAGTGTTGTTGTTTATTTAAACTTGAGTATGAACTTATACAAAATGCAGCAAGATATTAAAAAAACAATTTTATTGATTAAAAAACACACTATATCGGATTAATATCGGTATCGGCAGATATCCAAATTTATGATATCGGTATCGGTATCGGACATAAAAAAGTGGTATCGTGCCATCTCTAATTAAAAGAACATCTTCCTCTTCCCGAGGCCAGATCCTTCCCAGTAATCTTCTAACTCTGCTTATCCCCTGGAACAAACAGTCTCTCCTGCAAGCACAATCAAACAGCTACAAGGCCTTGCAAACTGTTTTCTAAATATTTGAACTCTCCCCTTCACATGAGTTTAACTACTGCTTGTGTGTGTGCGTGTGTGCCTCGACCTCAGCATTCACTCTGTCTGTAAGGACAGAGGCCAACTCTTCATATGTGGAATAACCTAACTGAAACCATACAGCTAATATGTTGAATAAATGTTCTAATCAAATGCCACTACTCAAAGCTTAATAAAAGAATATAAATGAATAAAGGATAATGATGCATAACATGGTATATGTGTTTTGTAAGCGTGTGCGGCCTTCTACGCTCTGAGCCACTTCCCTCAATAGATCAGTCAGACATCCCGCTGACTGTAGCTTTTAACCCTTACTGACTTGAGCACAACTCCATAATAAGCACCAGGGGGCAATATGTATAAAGATGATCATGGTTACACCTGCAATGAAAGATTATATGATTATACTAACACCTGTAAATAGAAGATTAACATGAGGTTATAACAGTCACTGTCATCCAAACTTTAATGTAATGTCAATAGCTTCAATAAATGCTTTAATGTAATGCTTATTACATATGATTCTGATGCAATGATAAAATAACAGTAAAATATATTTTCTCAACACACAATAATGTCATGAAAGCATCATTTTAAAAAGGGCTATGCAAACATGGCCAATAACTTTCATTCTAATGATGTGCAAAATGATTTGGGCACAAAACAAATTTTGCTGTTAGAAAACTTGCAGACTTCACTATATACAGTGTAAACCCTCTAAACTAAGTTTGGGGGATGTGATCTTTCAAGAAATGCAGACCAAACTGTTGTTGTTTGTTTACTTACACAGCATGTCTTGTAGAATTAACTGGAGTCACAGCAACAGCATAGTGCAGTCATATCTCAAGTCTAATAACAGAAGACAGGAAAAGATCAGTAAAGAAACAACTTTCCCAAACCATAGCAAAATTAAACAATAAGTAAAACAGGCTGATCTAAAGTATGATTAAAGTTCAGCCTGATTAATATAAATCTCACTGACAGTTGCTAATATATTGGAAAACCAAAACACTGAGTTGATTTCTTTTTGTCCAACAACAGGAGTGCTGGTCCCGAGCCTCAAAGACAGTAAGAAGCAAGCAGAGGGAGAAAAAAACAGAACATTTTTCAGAAACTGATTTCATCCTTAATGGCTGTGCAATCACGGGCGACCGTGGCTCAGGGGGTTGGGAAGGGCACCTGTAACCGGAAGGTCGCCGGTTCGATCCCCGGCCTCTGTCCTGGTCGTTGTGTCCTTGGGCAAGACACTTTACCCTACCGCCTACTGGTGTTGGCCAGAGGGATATGGCAGCCTCGCTTCTGTCAGTCTGCCCCAGAGCAGCTGTGGCTACAACCGTAGCTTGCCTCCACCAGTGTGTGAATGTGAGCGTAAATGAATAATGGCATTGTAAAGCGCTTTCGGTGCCTTAAAGCTCACAAAACTATTTCCACAACCACCAAACAGCAAATGAGAGCAGGGACCCGACGCATCAGAATCAGCTTTGTCTTTCTCGGCTTTCTCACCCGATGATAACATCTTGAGCTGACGCTTCTCCAGGTTTGATCAACATATTCCATAACAAATGCTGGCACTATGAACATGCGGACTGATCCGCGAGGGAGAAGGACGGTAGTGACCTGGCATTTTCAAAACACATCTTTCATCCTTCCGCAGTGAGAAGCAAAACTTCCAGCTTACTTAGTATTTTCTAAATTAAGACAACTCAAATAAATTGAGTTTATCAGCATTTTTGCATAAAAAGTACTGGTAACTTTTGACCAGTTGGTCTTCCTCGTATACGAGAAACAGCCAATGATGCTGCCAAAATGCTGCTGTAACAAAGATTTTCTGAATCCTGCTTCTGAAGTCATGTGTAGGCAACTCCTCACAGGTTCTCTTGGTTGTCCTTTTGTGTATTGTTCTAAATAATAAAGAAAACCTCTAGGGTTTTATTTCTGCTTTCAATGTTGTGTTCAAATCATTTAATAAAAGTCTGCGTCACAGTTGTAGCCGACCCGAGAGAAAAGGACTCCAATGCAGGATGCAGATGGAGCACAGGGAACGTTTAAGTGACAAAGTTTATTTAGAAAACAAGTGAATGCAACAAGGCTATTCAACTGTGAACTAAGCAGCGAGTTTACACTTGTGCCGTGAACAAAGCCAAAACTATGGAGCACTTATGCAATCAATCTGAGCTAAGCAAACAATAAGTGAGATTTCAATTAATGAAACTGCAGTTCTGCGATTTGGGGGCCAAAGGGAGAGTCAGACTGGATGGAGGGTCCTGGGCAAGGGTCAGAGTCACTGAAACAAGAGTAACCAAGTTCAGGTATGGTTCCAGAAGAATGCTGGCAGATATTGGCTCTGAAAGTTCCTGTAAACTGCTTCCTTGTCGCAGGTGGATCAGCAGCGTGGAGGGGAGAGTGATCCGGATGAGTGGTAAGAAATCCAAAACTCCTGATGTTGAGGCATGCAGGTACAAGGGCAAGGTAATTTACTATGACGTTTACAAAACACAACAGTGGCCTGCATTAACTGTGGTTAGCTGCGAATCTGGCAAAGCGAAGTTGAGAGCGCTGGCCTTATAATTCGACAGCTTTATTACCCACAGGTGAGAGCAATTAGCAGGGACACTGTGGATCCTCCCAGAGGGAAACTGCCGGCTCAATGAAAGAAAAAAAGAAAAAAAACAAAACACTGGCACACAAACACACCCAGACCATGACAGGTACTGAAGTAGATCACCATCAAAAACTGGGCTCTCCTTTTTAGGTAATGAAGAAAAATCATGCTGTTGGATTAATCAAGCAGTGGGTTCATTTTGCTTACTTGTGACAGATAAGATGTAACATTCTTCTTCATGACTAGAAACTTGAGAACATTGTGACAAAGTGGGTAAGAACACCACTTGTCCATATTCTTAGTTAACATTCTTGTTTTGATTTAACCATATTTCATATGTAGTCTGCAATAGGCAAACATCTACTATCCCGGGTTTGTTTATGTTTTGCTTTTTTACAGATTATGTAACATAACATCTTGGTTTAAATCAATTCCTACAAGTTTGTTAAGTTAACATGTATTTATTTTAACTGTTAATTGGTTTTGTTTGAACTCACCTACCTGTGTTCTAGGAACAAAAGGAGGAAATATTGTTTTACTTCCTGCATTTATAGCTTCCTGGTTAATCTGAGGTCACAGGAAGAGACCAGGAGAAGAAGGGGGAGAATCCCTGTAATTTAATAAAGCTGATTTTAGAGTGTTAGTAGAGAAACAGGATTTGTTGTAAGATGTCTAGAGTATACCGTAGAGTTTTATTGCTAGGAAGAGTAGCAGTATAGGTCGGAGAATATGTTTGCCTTACCTGCCCTAATGGAATAGTCCAGGGTGAATTGACTATTTAAGCAGATGAACGCAGGTGTTCAGGAATAAAAAAACAAAACAGGTCAGTTTAGCTGTGTGCAGTTTGACCTTAAATCCGTTGATTTAATTGGTGAATAAATCACTTGCTACACTGGACAGCATTTTTCTCCTGCACTTCTTTGGCCACTTCAGTCAAGTCTTACCACACACACTTTTATTTTCATGTGAATTTCTAATGTTTGACTGCTATGTCAAGGGATCTTCAGAAAAAGTCTGTGGTTAATTTGGAACTTTGCCTCCAGTTAAGAGCGTGTCAATCTGCAACATTATGCTCCTTAAAGATATGCACATGTTGCTTTTCATGTACAGGATCATCAGGACTAGTATTCAATGTATTAGTTACCTTTTGTCCCTTTTCAAAATAAGACTCCATACCATCACATATTTTGGTAAGTTTACTTTTAATGCTGGATCCTTTTGAGTCTCCAAGTACTTTCATTTTTGCAACCGTGGCAGCTATATTTGTTTCCAGCTCCAGTTGCTGCCGCTGTCAAACAAAATCATTATTACTGGTAGGTTTGTAGCTTAAACCTATTCGCTGGAACGTTAAAGGCAATGTGATTACACAGCAAGCAAGACACGAAGTAGGCAACGTTCTTTGTGTTACTCATGCATGAGGGAGGCCTGCCTGGAGCCAAGTGTCGTTCCACCTACTTGACCTCCATCAGACTCTCAGCCAGGTTCCCCATAGCACTCCTTTTATTGAGGTTACTTGAATATGCATAGGGTCATTAACATATGATGTATACATACACACAAAGAGTACCTTGCCTGTGGTTTTGTAAGTGCGTGTGCGTGTGTGTGTGTGTGTGTGTGTGTGTACTGCTGACCAAAAGGGTCATAAAGCAGGAACAACATCCTAGGTCATAAAGAGGGTAACCTCCCCACACCCAATCTATGGTTCACCCTAGATAACACAGTGAAGCCATACAAAGGGCAGGCAGTTTTACCACATCAGACCTTCACAAGGATGTTTGCCTGTGATAAAACACTACAGCCCCCCACTCAGAACCTCGAGAATCTGGGGAGGGGAGAACAAAAGAATTCCTTTCAACACACAGTTAAAGTACAAATGGTAAGAATAAAAATGACAAACATTTAACAATTCACTCTAACATTTCCCTCCTGTTTTGTGATTTTTATGCTCCAAATTATTCCTATGTAGTATATTCTCAGCCATGCACCTCTTGCTTAACATTTCCAGTGCAGGCGTCATTCATACACAGGCCTCTGTCATGTCATTCATTTCAGTCATTTCATATTGTTGTAAAAGTACATAATTAACAAATGTATCAGAAATCATTTTAGTTAACAGTGATCTTATACATGGTAAAATGCATCCTATACATAAGCAAACAAATGAATTGTTACTTTAATAGTTAAAATAAGAAAGCAACACTTCAAAAACACTCCAGCTTGGTGGTGCTCCTCCGCAAGACATGTAAATAGCATGCCTCTCTGTAGAGTGGTTTAAGCTCTATAGGGCGTCATAATTGTCTCTTCCAGATGTTCCCATCACTGTCCATAGGACCAGAGTCCAAATGTATGTAGAATAGACATTCAAACATACCAGTTGAGTTTGTTGTTTGTCAACATGGGTCTCATCTTCAAAGCTGCAGACCTCGTCAACACTCTAGATTTATGGCCTCTACCAACCCCCATCACCTCACTTCAGGCCTCCTTGTCCTGTGGGGGATACATATCCTCCATTGTCCATCCTCTGCAGGAAAACCCTCTGTGGAAAGGGTGCTGGATCCAGTTATCTTACTGCTGTTATGATCCCAGCAGTCTTCAGTGTGCTATCGTATGCACAGTACAGTGACACAGCATTAGGTGATGTTCATAGGAAACTGCTGTCATCACCTCCATAGCTCCTGGTTCCTGTGCTTTTCACAGAATCATGATGCCATCCTTGGACTCCGCCTGCGCTGTCGATGGAGCTTGGCACACTCCCCTCATCCTTCAGGTGCCCGTCTGTCGTCCACAATCTCCTCTGTTGGCCTCTGGAAAGCCCCCTTGGCACAGCTCTCATTCCAACGCAGCTTCGTGGTCCTTGCTGTGGCTCCAAAGTCTGATCTCATGATGGGTCCCAAACAGCTCGACCTTTGACCTCAACCACTGCCTGGACTGTCAGCTATGCCTGGAATGGGTTGCATCTCACTGGGCCTCAGAAGATTTCTCAGGAGATTCCTTTCAGCAATACTCTAACTGCTGCAAGATAGTTTCATGTAACTCTATAATTCTGGACCCCTCCTCTTGACGCATGGACACTCCCATGAGTCAACTCATCAAACCTAGATTCCTGTCTGAAAGAAAAAGGTCAGCTAGATCATGTCCCAGGCAACATCAGGGCGTCTCCTCTGGAGCAGCCTCGTAACCCTGCAATAAAAAGATGTTAGTGTGTTTTGCATATTAGGTTTGCTTAAAATCCGGCTCCGCCAGGAGCCTGCATACACACCATCATGGCCTGGAAAACAAGATCTAGAAGTAAAATCAACCTTCACGCTTATAAACAATTGTATAATAAGAGTAATAAAGCAGTCAACATCAACAGGACAAGTACCATGTGCAGGTTTTCTCAAATCAATAAACTGCAATTATTGGCATAATTTGCCTCGGACATGGATCATCCCATGTACTCAGTTAACATTAATGTAATCGGTGACTTCCCTTAAGCAAAGTCACTCCACTTAGCTATCACTAGGAGCTCAGTAGTGGCCAGCTAATGAGCCCCATATTAAACTATTACATAAACACTGCATCTCTCATTTGCTTTCTCATGTTACTTGTCCGTCTCTGCTGAATCCTCTACATGCACTCTTAGAAAAAACAACATTAACAACACACATAGATTCATCTGCACCTTTGTCAGGTGGGGGTTAACTTCGCACAGCGATGTCAGTCAGTCTGTCAGCTTCTGTCCGCTTTTACCAGTCAGTCAATTTATTTTCTCTCACACATTCATTCACGCATTCATTCATTCTTTCTTTGCTGACGGTGGAAATTATTGTCGCATTTTCATTTCCACTTCTCAGCAAAATGACGTCATTTCAAAAAGAAAAGAATTTAGACTGGATTTTCTCGTTGAATCCTTTTGGACAGGAACTTATTTTCTAATTGTCTCAGATAAGTGACTTTCTCCTGAGCCCATTTTAATTTTTTGGAGAAAGTCAACAGTTTGCAACGGTTTCCTCGACATGTCGTATAGTGCTTTTGTTCCAATCGTGCAGATCTGCTCAAACAGAGATTATCAAACAAAACTTTCAGTGCACTGTGAAAGTATCAAAATAAAAAGGCCTCGTTCAGTCATGACACACGCTCCTCATCACAGGAGGGTAAATCATACGATTAGCATGATTTATCAAACCATCATACTAATTGGCAGGCTCAACTTCACAACAAAAGAAAAATCATCAGCAAGATAAACTTCAAACCAACCATCAGCCACACAACACACAACATAAGCCTAATGTCTTATTAGCTATGAATTTAATCTGTACTTTTTTACTCATTTAGGCCAAAGATCTCATTTAGTTTTCCTTTTTAGTTTTCCTTTTTTTCCCCATCATCATAAAACATGTGACATGTTGTCATGCATTTTACAAAAGAAGTTTGTTCTTATGTATTCAGAATTGTGTATCTGGGTGCAGGATTCACTCGCACATCACAACAGGAAACTCAGTGTTTTAGAGTCTCCATTCTTACAAACTCCAACACTTCCCATTCACTCGTGCTAGAATTCAGTCACCTTTCATTAATCTAAGAACGATCAACTAATTTGCATATCAGCTATTAACCCACTAAGATGACAGGACAACAGAAATGCATGTTCAAAATATTATCACAAAAATAGAATTTCCCTCATACAGTAAATTACTTGTGCTGCATCAATCAGGCAGAAAGCATCTCCCAATTTACTAAATGAACAACTAAATTTATTGTCTGATCACTGGTTGGTCAAACCAGAATCTTGTTTCCCACAAAAATTAAACTGTTGTCCTGTAACCTAGAGAGTTAACTGTCAGCATTGGGTAAATTCAGCATTTGATAACAAGTCTCTGTTAAATTTATACTATTTTAACACTGATGAGAGATAACAAGCTGATTTTCATTGCATGTATGTTTGTTATTAGGCAGGTTTAATCAATGTGTCTGTGGAGCTACATCTCCAGCAGGGCATGTTCTTAAAGCTGCCTTTCCTACACACTTCTCTGCTATTAATTGATCATTTTCAACTAATGTGCTATGAGTCCACTGGTCTTTGCATCACACGAAGTGACTTGGACAAGATGATAAACAGACTCACATGCTCAAGATGGTGTCTAATCTTCATGAGCTCTCTTGTGTTTGTGTTAGTAGGGTTAATGCATGTTCTGCTTGTGTGTGTGATTTTGTATATGTTTCTTCTTGCAGTGTTTCAGATCCCTTCACAATTTTCCAACTTAAGCAGTCAGTAGTCAGCAGCCAGGTTTGCTAACCCAAATTTTGATTTCCCACATTAAACAACAGCTTTCCTCTGTGTCCTTACTTACTCTCACTCTGTTGTCTTCTCCCACTTCAACAGTCCAACAGCCGGCAGTTCTTCTTCAGCTTTGCCCTGTGTTCCACTGTCTCTTCTTGCCATTTTACTCCGAAAGTGTCAAATGTCAACCTCCAACAGTCTCCTCAGTTCTCCTCAAACGTTCTCTTCACATGCACAGTGAACTTTGCAGCTTGTTGGAAACACAGTGTCATTCATCAATCAGTCAGGATGATGGGTTTGCTCTTCTTCTCCGATGCTGTTTGTCCACACTGCTGCTGCTTGCTGGGTCTCTTTGCTCAGGACTTTGCTGCTCTCTCTTTATCTGCCATGTTATTGCTCTTTGGAACTGCATTCCTTGTCTTCAGGGAGGAGTGAGAGCTCACTTGTGAGGATGAGGAACACATGGTGCTGTACATAAGTTAGCCAGAAATTGCAGAAATTGGCCTGAATGTTTCCAATGATGTCAAACTATAACTTTATTCCGACTGCTGCATGTGGAAAACTGATCCAGGTCTGCTTTTCATCTGAAAGTGACAAAACTAAGACATTTCCATTATTATTATCATCCCTGCTTAACCAACACACAGAACTCTCCTTTCTTAAAGCAGAAAATGAGATTGTAGTTGTTCTTGGCTAATAAACACAAAACCTTTTTCCTATGATTTTTCATCTACAATGTAGATTTTGTCTCTTTTTTTACTCTTCCTTTCTTTACACTAGCTGGTGACCTGCAGAATCACCGCTCTCACAATTGGAGACAATTACGTTTACACAACGCACACACACACACACTGTGACGTCAGGCACATTCACACTCACTTTTTCATCTGCATAAATGAAACATATGGCTGATGATATGTGCCATGGTGATCCATAAGTATGATCACAAGTTTATTTAATTATTTTTCAACCCAACAAAGCAAATAAACAAGAACATGATGCTGATGCTATGAACACTCTACACACATGAGTCAAGATCCAGGAAAACTGCTGCGAAGCTGAACTCACGGATACGCTACATACTCGAGTTATCATAGTTCTGTTTCTCTCTCTTTGATGAGTTCTCAGCCAGCTCCTGATCTGATAATGTGTAGCTTGCTCATCAGCTCAGACGAGACAGCAACGCAACCTCACACAGTGGTTGCGTGCTTTGCCCACAGTGGCAAAGACTTACATTTTCATATTCAACTCAGCTTCTCCATCATGTAGGTGTCAGCTGTTTCACACAGGGTTCAGCATACTAGTTGTTTTCACAGGTGTGCTCTATATCTCAACAACGGCTCATATTAGGATGACAGTTTTCAAACAGGACAAGTGCCTCTATGCACGTAATTAGGTAAAATATTTATCTATTTTACTTCATCTCATATGTCATTGTACTGACTTTGAGCAACCCTAAGCTTAATGCAGATTGCTTTTAACAACTGGTTAAAGTAATGGTCTGGAGCACAGGCTGTTGTTGATCAGGGAAATCATCTAAACATTTTGTGTCAGCAAGGGGTGGGGGAAGCCATTCACCAGAGCATAGCTTAACTGTTGCTGATGTGGGCTGGCCTTCTCCACACGCTCTTCAAGGCTGCTGTTTTCCTGAAAACTTCTAACTTTTGAGATTCTCCCGCGACAAGTTTATGCTCATGACAATTATGAGAATATAAATGGCTCGCGCTGCCGGGAGTGAATTCTTGCATGAATGTGTCATCTCCCTGTGAGGCAGTCTTACTTGCTCGGGAACCCATGATAACAACAACAACCGTGTCACAGACCGCCTGCTCCGCAGCATTCACACAAACACAGCAACACTCTTCTGGGACCCTAACCCAGTCGCGCGACTCAAAACCCAGTGAAGGGACGCTCGGGACACAAACCCAGGGCGATTTCAAAACCGGACACTCACCGGACGCTTGGGTCCTTGGGCGATTTTACCAAAACCTCTCTCTCGGGACCCTAACCCAGTTCTGGGACACTAACCCAGTCAACTCTTCCAACTTACTTGGCGTTGCTTAGCGTGTAATATCAGCCTCGGATCCCGCCGATCGTCATTCATCGAGGAAGAAAGACAGACAGCTAATCCACAGGAACTTCCTGGCTGACGTCGGTCTTTCAGCGTGTCTCCTCTCCCCTCGGTGAATGTCGACTCCAGGGATCCGGCTCGAAGGACCAATTAATGGTAGGTTTGTAGCTTAAACCTATTCGCTGGAACGTTAAAGGCAATGTGATTACACAGCAAGCAAGACACGAAGTAGGCAACGTTCTTTGTGTTACTCATGCATGAGGGAGGCCTGCCTGGAGCCAAGTGTCGTTCCACCTACTTGACCTCCATCAGACTCTCAGCCAGGTTCCCCATAGCACTCCTTTTATTGAGGTTACTTGAATATGCATAGGGTCATTAACATATGATGTATACATACACACAAAGAGTACCTTGCCTGTGGTTTTGTAAGTGTGTGTGTGTGTGTGTGTGTGTGTGTGTGTGTGTGTGTGTGTGTGTGTGTACTGCTGACCAAAAGGGTCATAAAGCAGGAACAACATCCTAGGTCATAAAGAGGGTAACCTCCCCACACCCAATCTATGGTTCACCCTAGATAACACAGTGAAGCCATACAAAGGGCAGGCAGTTTTACCACATCAGACCTTCACAAGGATGTTTGCCTGTGATAAAACACTACAGCCCCCCACTCAGAACCTCGAGAATCTGGGGAGGGGAGAACAAAAGAATTCCTTTCAACACACAGTTAAAGTACAAATGGTAAGAATAAAAATGACAAACATTTAACAATTCACTCTAACAATTACATTTTGTGATGCGTCCCAAACAGTCAACATGAGTGTCTTGTTCATCTTCCGGAATCAGTAAAATGAATGGATCATGAACTGCTTCAGCATTTTGATACAAATCATTCAGTTTTTCCAATTTGAACTGCACAGCTTTTGCTTCTTTTTTTTTTTAATCAGTTCTTTACGGTGACCCTTTCTTTCGTTACGGTTTCCAAAAGCAATAACCCAACAGACCAGTTGCAGGAATCCAAAACATGGTAGATGTGTTTTATCAAGATTCATATAATACTGATGACGGATTTTTAGGCTAACCCACTTACCTCTCATCTTTTTTCCCCCTCACAAAACCGATAGATCCTCCACTTCTTTTAAATGTCTCCCAGCGCAATTCTTGGCATATTTTGGTTCCTGCAACTGCTCCGTCGGGTTATTGTCTCCCCAGAAACACTTCCCTTGTGCTTTTGGAATTTTTTTCCCCCCATTTCAGTTGCGTTTTGCGTTTTTGCGGCGTTTTTCTTATTGCGGGTGGTTTCTGTGTTTTCTTAAGTTGCGGGCCGTTTGGCCTCTCAGGGCAACCGTAGTTCTTTAACAAAATTCAAGGGTTAACGCGTGATATTAACCTGAGGTTTTCGCTCTTTCTGTGGTTTCCATTTTATAAGCACGTGATTTACCCGTCAGTTTTGCAGATCTTTTTTTTCTTCCAGTTCATGTGGCTTCTTATGTTTCACTAATTGTCACTTTCTCACATGCAGCAAACACAATATTATATTCCACAGCTTGAAAGATCGATCATATCCAATGCTTTTCTTACGTGCAAACAATGCGCAGTATCCACAGCGTCACAAGCTGTCAAAATCAGACCAGCTTCCTCCAGCTTGCCAAATCAAGCACATGCAAGCACACAACGCAAACCAATGTACCCAATGGACAAGCGGTGACACAAACTGTGTTCAAAACATTCAATAATACACCGAGTGAATCTGCGTGTCCTACCGCTTCTGATGTGTATGTTGCGTCAATCTTTTTCGTGTCACTGTGGCGGTGCCGTTTCCAATAACTCCTTTGAGAACAGCGTCCGACTATCTGAAAGCTTCGTGACTCCAAAACGTATATCCACAAATCCTCTTCATTGTTCTGATGCATGCGATAAAACACATTTGAATGTTGGGACTTCCATCCGCAAATGTGGATGTGTGACGTGTCTCCAATGAGCCACTTAGTCCCATTTGTGTTTGCGTATTTTAAAACAAAACAACAAACTTTGCGCTTTGATTCAAAACAAATGTACAAATGTATTAACTGACGTGCTAAAATGACGGTCAGCAGAAAAGTTTGCAACCAAACCACTCCCCCAACCTCCGTGTTGAGAACGTCAGGTAAATAACGTGCGACCCCAGGATGCAATTATCTGAGGTGCGGGGAAAATCTAAAGTGCCACCATAACAAATAAAGAAAACCTAAACATTCCCTTTGGCTCTTACAGTGAAGTTCAAGTCTTATTACTCTGGTGTAGTTCTTTTATAGCATAAATGTTAGCACTGCACCTTTAGTGAAAATGTGTAAGAGAACAAAACAAAAAGTTGTTAATTTGAGAACAATATTTTCTGAACAAAACATTTCATCTCTGCTGCACTCTATACAGAAATTAAAGTCAACCAATTCCTCAAACAACATGTTCAAAAAACCAGCAAAAACTGCAAAAATCTGCCCCACAACGCAAAGATTCAGCTCAAAACCTCATTACAGGTTTCTCATACTTTAAATGATCCGTCAGTTTTGGAATACAACTTATTTTCATCAAACTTAGCACTTTTTTTCTTATATAACTAGTATATTGTCTTTTAGAAATCAAAATGTAAACATAATTAAAGCTCAGACCTAAAGCCGACTCCATGGGTCTAAACTGACTGGAGTTTTTGTTTACGCACCAAATAACATCGGTCTGCTCTTGACGCTCAGTGGAAAAACAAACAAAGGAAACGTTCGCTGTTCAAGCTTAACAAATATAAAAATTAAAAATACACTTTTATAGTTGCGGTGGTGTTGTTTTTCTTGCACAACAAAGAACCGAAGCCTAAGCAATGGCTAAAACAGAGGTAAACAATTGAAACCCAAACACACTCCCGTTCATTTCAATACGCATGATCTGAGCATGCGCGGAATGCAAACGCTCCACTTTGATGGGTTCCAGCGACAGTGACGTCAGCGCTTTTGTATGAGAAGATCAAAGAAGATCAAAGCGCTGACGTCACTGTCGCCGCCACAGAAATGCTTAAATACCCCACTTTCACCTTCCTAAACACAGTTTCACTTGGAGCATTTTCAGAAACAGCGATTTGTCCTTGCAAACTAGTATTCTTTGAGAAAGGGAATACTTTTACATTTAAAGAATTCAACAAGCGTTCTTTTTTTTCTTTCGACACTTTGCATTAAGTTTTTAAAGAAATGTCACAGGAAAGATTAAATAATTCACCTTCTAACAGAGAGAATCGAGAGGAGTCACAAAGACAGAGAATGCAGGCAGGGTTTGAAACCATTGAGATGATGCTCCATGAGCTTCAGAAAAACCAAGTGTTTCTCCTTGAGCAGAACAGTAACATTGCTGCTGAGTTGTCCCAGGCCGAAAGCGAGAGAAATGAACAACAGAAAGAGAACACAAATCTCAGGACAGGTTTGGAAAATCCCGAGTGGCAAGTGGGAGAAGCTCTGTGTTTACTAATTAAAAATAATGAAGTAATAGAAAAACAGACCAGGGCAGAGATTAAAACCATTCAGATGCATCTGTATGAGCTTCGGGAAAACCAAGATCTTCTACTGGAGCAGAACAGCAGCATTACTGCTGAGCTTTCCATAGTTGAAAGTGAGCGAGATGGACAAATTAAAGAAAACACAGATCTCAGTCAAGAGAATGCAGATCTCAGGAAAGATTTAGAAACTCTTGAGTGCCAAATGGGAGAAGCACAGGGTTTAATAATTCAAAATAATGAAATAATAGAAAAACAGAGCAAGACAATTGTGGACAAGCAGAAACAGATAGATGAGCTTTATAAGGATTTAGAAATGAGAAGACAGATGGTCCAAGATCTTAAAGAGCTGGTCAGTATGAAGCAAAACGAAAATGTATTGGTTGACGTGAACAATGTTAGAGAGGAATGTCAGATTGCTGGTGAACCTCTGCAGCTGGAGAATCTTGCTCCTGAATCGGAGGCACTTGAGACTCCTGTTGCAAAACCAGTTCCTGACACTCATGAAGAGGTTCAGACTAGTGATTCGGGGCATCGTGGTGCTAAACATCTACCTAAAGTAGGTTTAGGGCTTGCCACAGTGGGTCTTGTTGTTCCTGCAGTTTACTGGGCCTACTCAAAGATGTTCAACTGAAGTGAATGTCCCAGCTGTTATTTGCGGAATTGTGCTCATTATCTACTCAAGCCCTACTGCAATTGTCGATGTGCGCCAGTTACATTTTAAAGAACAGTAATGATGTTTTCCAACCACGTTCTACTGACCATACCAACCTGTGGTAACTATACTGTGCTCTCCTTTATGTTTTATTTGGCCCCTCATCTCCCAACCAGTCATGGCAGATGGCTGCCCCTCCCTGAGCCTGGTTCTGTCATAGGTTTCTTCCTGTTAAAAGGGAGTTTTTCCTTTCCACAGTTGCCTAGTGCTTGCTCATAGGGGATCATTTGATTGTTGGGGTTGATAATTTCAATCCAATTGGATTGAAATTAATTGGCTTGAAGTGAAAAACTTCAGGTGAGGGGTTCACTTGATGGGGAGCACTAAAAAAACTATGGAAAAAGAGAAAATGTAGTTAAAAGCAAATGAAAATAAAGAAAATAAAAATTAAAAAATCTCCTACTGCTTTGTTTATTTATTTAAATGAACAGTTTTACATTTTGGCCACTGTCTCATTTACTGCTAAGTAAATTATTTCAGACTGGCCAGAACATCACATGAACATCAGCCTGCTATAACTAATTTTTCAGTGACTTAGGATGAAGTAAAGGTCCTACAGACAATGTGTGTGTGTGTGTGTGTGTGTGTGTGTGTGTGTGTGTGTGTGTGTGGCCAAGCCACACAGTAAACCTGGATTAGTTGAATTTATTAATGTAAAGAAGAAAAAAACTGTAAAACAACATTCAGTTATCTGACATATTTCGAAGGAGTACAGGGGATGTAATCTATAGGGTAGTGTTTGGATTTTTAAGAACGACAGGTGTTTATCTGAGATAAACGGAGGCGGAGAAACCTCTCCGACCCACACTCCAGTCCAGAAGGTGGCGATAATGCAACTAAAAGTTGTTTGCAACCGCCATTAAAATGTAGAAGAAGAAGCACAAGAAGAAGAAGAAGAAGAATGTTTTTTCGCTGGTTTGCTGAGTAGCACTCGTCAGTACAGCCCTGTTACTAGTACTAGTCTGTTGTAACTACGTTTTCTTGTATATAGATTCCTGGACCCATTTCTGTTTCCTGATCTGTTCTCCTGAGTCTGGCAGTGAGGTGTGGAGCAAAGGAGAGCGTGAGTGGTGAAGAGGATTGTGAAAGTGGAGAGTGAGGAGCGGACGTGTGGTGTGTTTTGGAACCGTTTCCCTTGCATCCCTGGAAATCCCAGCCCTGTGCACTGTATATAGTTTCATCTAGTGTTGTTGTTAATAAACTTGGGACTTTTATTCTGAATTCAGCTGCTCTATGCCTGAGTCCGTTCCTCCCTTATGACAGTTTTCTAAATAATCGAATATTAATACAACGATAAAAAACACTTGAAATTGGAGAAAACTAATGAAAATAAGGTCCTGGCATTTCTGCACATTTCCTAGTAATTAGTGCATCTTTCCCTGGAATTAATTCAAGACAGACTGGTGATCACAGTCTTGAAGGAAATGTTTGATGGACTGAGATGGAATGACCCGGGAGTACATAAGAGTCCCACAGGTCTTAAACTAACAGCTTTACTTTATGTTTTCCACCAAACACCAGTCACAACATCCACACTGAAGAGTGGTCTCCAGGCTGCTGCGCTTCCGGGTAGAGCGGCAAAGAAGAAGCCAATAAAAGGAAAAAGTTGAGATGGTCAAGTCAATTGGCTTTTATTGTCATTTCAACCATGTACAGTGCTACAGTACAGAGTGAAACGAGACAATGTTCCTCCGAGGCTGGTGCTACATATGACATATAACAGACAATCAAGACAGGATTACATAAAGTGCAATATGCAAAAATTGTAAAAAAAAAAAAAAAACCCAAGACAAGACAGTGCAACACTAGACAGAACAGGACGATACAGACACAAGACAGTATTTATTATTTTGTTCCACTTCCCCTTTGCCCCATTTATTCAGTATATTTCTGGTTTTCCTTAACAAAAAAATTGCTGTCTATGGTCTCATCATTCACACCATCTGGGCTCCTAAAGAACTTTTCTTCTGCGCGTAAGTCAGTTAAACTCATCCTGCTACGGCCCTAGCAGGGCCTCCTCCTGAAGGTGCCTGTGTGGGCGTGTCCTACAATCTCTTCTGCCTGAGGTGCCACCTTTCTCTTTTACACAGCTAACTCACATCAGTAATTAAAGGTATTTAAGCCCAGGGAAAGGTGAGCTCTGGGCCAGAGTGCCATGTGAATGGTTGCAGCTAGTGAGCTGCTGGTGCTTTTTGTGCCTATTGTGCCTATTGGTGGTTGCAGCTAGTAAGCTGCGTGTGCTCTGCTCCTACTTGGTGGGGAGTAGTGTGTTTGGCAGTTTATCCTTCTCTGGCTTACTTCTCAGTTTAATTGACCAACGTTTGAGTTTTGTTTTGTTTCTTTAAATGGTGATAGCGGCTTGTCCGTCTCTTTCAGTTAGTATCGATAGAAACTTTAATAAAACTCTTTAATTTAACCATTTTGCCTCTGTCTCCTTTTTCTGACCCAGACACATTTTGTTACTTCCCCTTCATCGCCTGGACCCTTTTAGGGGAACGTAACACACCCATTGCAATAAATCTAGCCCTTAAATAACTTTGCATTACACTGCTTTTCTGGCTTGCCTTTTAACGGTGAGTGCAACTGTTTCATAAAGGTTTTAGTGCACCATAAACTCCAGCAGATATTTTTGTCACAATGAAAAACATTTTAGGAAAATAACAAGAAGTAAAAGAAGGAAACCCACAGAAGCAGAAAGGATAAGACGTGCACCATATCTGAGACAATAACCAGGGCCAGACCGTTTCTGACACCTCGATCATATTTATTGTGCAACAACACGGCACCAGAGGACATTTTTAATTTGTCTTGGGAATAATTCACAGGACTCAGATCAACACACAGTCTACTCTCCAAAACCAGAACCAGAACAATAGGCTGAGTTCATGGTGGACGATAAATATTCATCACTAGAACGATGAGACACAAACACAGAAGAGCCGTTTGTAACGGCAGGAGATGCAGTGTTGACAGGCGGCAAGAAATGTAAGTACAAGGCTACGTCTGTCTCTATCAATAATTATCCCATATCATACAAAAGATATGACACATATAAACAGAGAATTGTCCAGGTTCATCCTGACCATCAACCTTTCTGACTGAAGATCACTTCGGCCAGCACCACAACACTTACTGCTAAACACATTTAAAGGACCAGTTCTGTGTTTTTACAGTTTTAGCTCACTTCATTTTAATGCTATAAACAAATGCTTCATAAAAACGTGACTGAAGAAATCCTCCAAAGCTCACTGTCATGGTTTCATATCGTTTTCCTACATTCAAGGCAGCCTTTGCTTTACTTCAGTCCAATCTTGTGCAGCTTGGTTTAGCAATCAGTACAAGCCCACAATGACTCCTGGGGTTCATCGGGGATCTGCTTCATATTTCCAGTTTATTTTAATGTAAACAAAAACAAATAGAAATCTAACAGCACACAGATGAAACTCTGTAGAGATTTCGCATGTCTTTCCAACCCACTGCTGTCAGACTCCACAACAAAGACTTTAACTGATCAAACACACACACCCACACATGTGCAATAACACTAAGTGCAATACTCCTTTCTGGCATCGTTGTATTTTTACTCAGTTGTGTACAACATTTTATTCTATTTTTATCCTATTGTATATTTTATTCTACTGTATATAGTATTTGATTTTATTCTATTCTGTACAGTTGTGTACTGTATTTATTCTTATTGTAGTCTAATTATTGCTTCAGAACTTTTGCACTGTCCACTTCCTGCTGTGACAAAACAAATTTCCCACGTGTGGGACTACTAAAGGTCATGTTATCTTATCTTATTTAAACATGGTGAAGGTGTTGATGAACTTACAGTGATTACATGGTTTCACACACAATCACCTGCCAATCAACTTTAAATGACATAAATACAGATGCAATTAAACTGCACATGAATCCCATAAACATGAAGCTCTGACCTCCTACATGACTGAAGGACTTCAGGTTTATCAGTGACTGAATCAGTTGATCCTAACAGCTCCCATCGTGACAGACAGATAAATAAATCTACAACATTAAACACTAGAAATGAAATATATTAGCAAGACCTTCATAAAACCTGCGTTTAAAGTGATTCACATTCATGTGCTCAGACTGTCTCTACTGCCGGCATGACAGGCAGTAAATTGAGGATTTGATCTGTTTAGAAGCTCAGGCCTGCAGTCTGTCACATCAAAGTCAAGCCAATGTACGCTTCATTGTCATCTCCGCTATATACAGTACAGTATCTAGAGATGAGATGATGAGGCTCCAGTTACATTCAGTGCAATCCCCCCCCCCAAAGAAATAATAATATAAGAAGAGTGAAAAAATAAATATACACTTTAAGACTTGGAGGTAAATGTATTAATAACAATTTACAATTTGAATGATTTAAAGTGACCTTGAAGTGATTTAAAGTGACCAGCGTAGCAGCTTGTAAACATGAGCAGAGTTCTTGAGTGTAAGGATTGTCCATAGAGCAGCATCTGCATTACAAAGGCAGTGGTATGTGGAGTGCAATAGAGTTAGGTAACGGTTTGTGTGGGTGTGGGTGTTGGGGGGGAGTGGGAGAGCCGGTAGTGAGTTCAAGAGTCTGATGGCTTGTGGGAAAAAGCTACTTCGCAGCCTGGAGGATTGGGCCCCAATGCTGCGATAGCGTCGGCCAGACGGGAGGAGAGAAAAGAGTGCGTGTGAGGGAGAGAGATGTTCCAGTGATCTTGGCAGCTGCTTTAACAATCCGTTGTAGCTGGATGAGATTGCCGAACCACACGGAGATGCAGCTGGTCAGAACACTCTCTATGGTGCTCCTGTAGAACACGGTGAGGATGGGAAGAGGAAGGCTGGCCCGCTTCAGGCGTCTCAGGAAGTGGAGGCGCTGCTAGGCTATTTTGGTGATGGAGATGGTGTTGGTGGTCTCGCTGCACCAGAACGCCAGCTGCTCAAACTCATCTCTGTACGCCGACTCGTCGTCGTTGCTGATGAGCGAACCTGATGATGTGGTTGGAGCTGTGTAGAGCAGTGCAGTGTCAGGACAGCGAACAACAGTGGGGTGAGAACACAGCCTCGAGGAGCTCCTGTTCTCAGTCTGATGGTGCTGGAGATGTTGTCGCCGATTCTGAAGAGCTGTCTCGGTTTTACTGACCTGCTGGGAGGCAGATGTTCAATCTTCAATCTTAAGCAGAATATCCAGTGATGAGCAGCTTCTTTGTACTTCCCGTTTCACTGTTGTTTCTTCTCCCAGCAGATGACTTTCTTATTTTGGAATCATATAGTATATGTGAGGAAACCTGCTGTAAACTGCAGTCTGTGCACTTAATACACAATGAAAATATATATTTTATGTTATTAAAATAAGATGTGTAAAAGGACTTTGATGTGTGTGAGTGACTTCTATTGTTATATCATACACTGATTAGTTTTCTCTGAAATCTAAACAGAAGAAACAAAGAGGTATTTACCCTCCGCCTCTTCCTATAACTGTACAAATATTATATTTTATTATAACTGTCTTGTTAAACAGAATTCAGATGGTGGCGACAGTCTCACCCTGGCGGTTCAGCTCCTTTCCCTCGTCCATCAGGTCAGAGGTCATTTCACTGTCTTCCATAAACTGCTGGAAGCCCAGAAGATCAAGGCAGCGGGTCCTTAAACTGAAGAGAACATTGATTACGACACAGAATCACAAACATAATTACATACAGTACTGTGCAAAGCTTTCATCAATCAACAAAATGCAGTGAATGAACAAAAGAGAAATCTAAATCACGTCGCATTTTGAAGGAACTCAGCTGGTCGGTTGTTCCAAAGATCTTGGAGAACTAACCACAGATTTTCTGTGGATACAGGCTTCCTCAACCCCTTCTGTCTCTTCATGTAATCCCAGACACATTCGATGATGTTAAGATCAGAGCTCTGTGGGGGCCGTACCATCACTTCCAGTACTTCTTGTTCTTCTTTACACTGAAGATAGTTCCTAATGACTTTGGCTGTGTGTTTGGGGTCGTTGTCCTGCTGTAGAATACATTTGGGGTTAATAAACAATCATTAATCATTCATGAACTGAATTGAATGGAATGAATTGAACTGGAGATTGCTATACATGCATTTATTTCCTCACGCTTGGACTACTGTAACTCACTGTTGATGTATCTAAGCAAAGGTTCTCTGGATCGTCTGCAGGTTGTGCAAAACGCTGCCGCTAGGGTTTTGACAAAATCTGTATTCACATGTGACACCGTTGCTATCTCAGCTACACTGGCTTCCTGTTGAATTCAGAGGCCATTTTAAGATCCTGGTCTTGACTTTTAGATCAGAGATGTTGGCACCAGCCTACATCTCTGATCTGCTACAGCCCTACGTCCCTAGACTGTGGAACTCTCTCCCCCAAACCTTAAGAATTGTGGATGGAGTAGTTGTTTTAAAAAAAAACTGCTTTTGGTTAATTTTGCCTGTTTTAAATTGTCTGTTTGATATTGTCTGTTTTACCTTTCTATGACTGGTTATCTTATGTGCAGCACTTTATGACTCTGTCTAGAAAGGCGCTATATATATACAGTATATATATAATTTTATTTACTTATTTATTTTTCTGAACGCATTCTATGTTTACAGCGTTGTTGCATACCTGCCTAAACCTTTGGCACACTACTGTATATGTAACCGCTGTGTTCCTGCATTGTGTTCCTGCGATGAAAGGTAAAAAGAATGAAAGACCTCCAAGTAATTAACTTGCCCGCTCCAGTTCCTCTCCTACAGGGAATTGTAGAAAAGGGGAGAGGCCAAAGGGGTACCCCAAATTTAAAGGGTTGCACCAAAAAGGTGTAACAGCAGGTGTGTTACACAGTGTGGGTATTTACAGAGGTGTGAGCAGTCTGCAGCTTGTTGTGGTGGGAGATGGCCGAGTCCATGTGGATCAAACAGGGGAGGAGTGAGACGACAGGACAGCCTGCAGGAGGAAAACACCACAAAGTCACAAAACCTCCATCAAGTTGACTCCTCCATTATCTCCGGGTCAACATCTGGGTCACATGATATGTTGTTTAATAACACGTTGACTCACTGCACAACTCTGTAGTTTGTGTGCTTTAAGAAAAATAAGAGGAGACTTTAAGGTCTTTTGAAACAGTAAAAATGTTCGCCCTGTATATGAGGAGGAACATTCCCGAAAGAAACACGTGTACTTGTGTCTTCTCTTGGTTTACAGGGATGTGTTTCCTCACGCTTTCAGAACCCTTTCAAAGTACCCTCACAGAGTGGAGTGTCTTTTAACATGATGAACTAGAGACTCACACAACCGCAGGTTACATCAAGCACTGCATGGACACTGTCTCCACGGAAAAGCCTGTCCTGCTCTACCCCAAACGTAAACCCTGGATGACGAGTAAGGTTCAGGCATTGTTAAAGGCATGCAACTCAACACACAAATCTGGGGACCAGGACATGTACAGCAGAGCAAGAGCAGACCTTAAATAAGGCATCAGAGCAGCAAAGCTGGACTATTCAAACAATCTATCAGACCACCTCTGTGATAACAACTCCAGAAAGGTATGGGAAGGCCTGAAACACATCACCAATTACAAAGGCAGTTGGACAAATATAGATAATATGGACATCTCATTAGCAGAGGAACATAAGCACTTCTTTGCCCGCTTCGAGAAAACTGCAGTCAACCCCACCATGCACGACGCCCTGCCCACAGCCTCCTCTGAGCACAGTCCCCACACATTTAGCCTCCAAGAACATGAGGTCGGCAATGTGTTCAGAGCAGAATATCAGAGGAAAGCAGCTGGCCCTGACGGAATACCTGGTAGATTGCTCAAAGCCTGCGCCGACCAGCTGGCTCCCATGTTCACCAGACTATTCAATCTCTCCCTGTCACATGCCACTGTCCCTCACTCTCTGAAATCTGCAACAATAGTCCCCAAGTCCACCACCATCAGTAGCCTCAGCGACTACAGACCCATCGCACTGACTCCAGTGATTGCACAGTGCTTCAAGAAGCTGCTCCTAAGGCACATAAAGGACTGCCTCCCACCCTACAAGGCAAAAAAGTCCACAGAGGATGCAATTTGCACCGCCCTTCACTCTCCTCTGCATCACCTGGAGTATCCTGGGAAATCAGTAAGGATGCTCTTTATTGAATTCAGCTCGGCCTTCAATACCATCATCCCAGACATTCGTATAGACAAGCTTTTAAACCTAGACCCAGACCATTTCATCTCCGCCGAAGTTATCTCGGAGAGAAGTAGAGCAAGTGTGTAAGTTCATCTCTGAATGTTTGTAAAGCGTTCCCATGTTAAGCTTAACAACCGATATATGGAGCGACTGCCTCTCGCTCTCCTGCTGCTACTTCAATCGTGAAACTGCTTAATGATCAGCTGATCGGCTTTTCTGTCACGAGTCCGTCTCTCTTCTTTGTTTTTGGCCCACTTTGCGCCAGAAAGAGTAAAACCAGCGGCTGAACAACAGCAGCACGTTTAAGCTTGATAAGCTGTTGTTAGAATATATTTAATATTACTTTCTAGACCAGGATCGTTTTCTACGCAGCTGACGGCTGGTAACTGTGCAGGGGTGGATCTAGCAAAGTTTAGCCAGGGGGGCCGATAGGGCATGAACAGGGAAAAGGGGGGCACAAAGACATACCTTTCTTTCTTATTCTCATTTAAAATGTCTAGCTTTTAATAAATAATTATCTGAATCTTACACCCAAAGTTTTAATCTGATGTAAAATGTGTAGAAGTCCATTACTGTATATAGTAACTGTTAAGTCTAATATACCCTAGTAAGCTATAGTACTTTTTCCTTTGGGAAAGTACCATCTGTGAATCCTGCAATTCTGTTGAAGAAAGATGTTTAAGCTATTTACTTATTCTTGAAAAATTATTTGTTTCTGTGCATTTTGTTTTCATCCTGCATCAAATTAAAGTTGATTACATCGATTAAGCATCATGAGGTGGAGGGTGGTTCCCTATTTTTTCTTTTTTTCTTTTTTTGCTGGGAGTTTGCAACCCTATTAGTTAGGTTGCTTAATATTTATGCTAAGTACTCTACCAGAATAGGGAGGATGGAGTAGGTTTAAGTTTATTAGATTGATCAGTGTTGCTGAACTATGAAATATTTTGGGTGCAGTGTATTTTTTCCCCACACACAGGTATAATGCAGAATAGCTTTAGTGTTGTTGTTTATTTAAACTTGAATATGAACTTATACAAAATGCAGCGAGATATTAAAAAACAGTTTTATTGATTAAGAAACACACAATATCGGATTCATATGGGTATCGGCTGATATCCAAATTTATGATATCGGTATCGGACATAAAAAAGTGGTATCGTGCCATCTCTACCCTAAACACCAAGGAAACAAAGGAAGAGGTCAGCGTACCACACGCCATCCCCGTGTGGTACGCTGGTTGCACAACAGCTGGCAAGAAGATTATGTGCAATGTCTTATGTGCAATATCTCACTCTTTCCATGCTCTGTGCAATATTTTTGGCTCATGTGCAATATTTTGGTCTCATTGGAATCACCACCCCCACCCTAAATGACCATGGCCCCTCCACCCTTATTTTATTTATTATATTATATAACTGCCCTTGTATACAACCACACAATGTTTCAATGTTTCCTACGCACACACCATGTATATAGTTCACTCACACATATATGGATACATATATATTGCTTTTTATTTATTTATTTGTTTCCCCCTCATTGTATATTGTTTTCCCTTCTTTACTTTTCACCTTGTGGTCCAGCTACCCAGTTTCGCTGTGCAAGAAACTACACAATGACAATAAAACTCTAAGTCAATACCAGGTGCAAAGGAAGAAGATTGTGATGAAGCATGCCATCTGGTGGAGAGAGCAAGCATTACGAGGCAGTGAGCTGAACAAGAGGAGCTCAGCGGTCTGAATGAAGTGAGATCGTGTTTCAACAACGAAGCACTGAAACAAACGTCACATGTCACGTTTCCTTCATTGTAACACAACAAAGACTCAGCTGTGCAGCACTCCATCACACAGCAGCTTTAAACACTTTTAGAGGCTGTATAGAAATATGAAGCTCTGTGTCTGACGGTTTGTGTGTAAACTAGCGTCTGCCCTCTCAGGCTCACCTCGATGTACTGGTAGTTGTAGCCTCTCAGCCAACCGGATGACAATCAGCGAGAGGACAGGCCACGTGCTGAAGAAGGTGAAGAAGGTGCACTTGGACCAAACCACAGCCACGCTGAACAGAGTGAGGACGACGGAGAGGAGGCGGTAAAACCAAAGGTTCAGGAGGCACTCCTAGTACTACTCTGTGACACACACACACACACACACACACACACACATACACAGGGCAGTGTTTACTCTTCGATGTCACTGCCACTAGCACCCAAAAGAAAACTGTAGCAGGACACCTGTGCAGGTGATCACAGCAGGAATCTGATTACACCCACCTACAGTCAGGATGTAGATGTATCTGCTGAGCCAGCCGGCTGGCTCTGACAACGGGAAGCTGTGGACGAATTGGTGGGTGGAGGTGTTCTCCTTCTTGGCCACATCATCCAGGTGGATGGCATGCTGCAAGAGGATCTACCACTGCACATCAGTACTGTTGTGTCTCAGCACGGTGTAGATCACCTGCACATGATGGGTTCAGACATGAGAGCATAAAAAAAACCCACAAAGTTACTGCTAACATTAACCAATCCATGAGAGCGTGACAGCAGGTGACTTATTACCTTAAAACCCCTGAGGAGAAAACCAGTACTTTAAGAGTGCACAGGAAACAGAAGATTTCAGCTGTGTGCAGCCTGAGGAGGAAACTACGAGCACAGAGAGAAACCTCATCATCACCTCGTCATTATCTTCCTCTTCTTTTTTTGCTCTGTGGTGGAACGAGGACTATCTTTTCTCCTCTTCTTCTGCTGTTTACCTGAACCACCATCAAACAAAGCTCAGCTGACAGCAGTGATTACAAAGCTATTGAGTCATGTCTTTATCGCCTTTTGCATCGTGTGCCTTAGTTTGGTTGAAGTCTATGGTACCGTCACACTGGTGCTCTTTCAATGAACCATCACAATGAATAACACGTGTGACAAGCCAGCACAGCTGCTAGGAAACTAATACTCTCCCCACGTTTTACATACAGATCTTTCTCCTGTGTGATTTCACTGTTGCTTCTTGAGATTAAAAATATAAATAAAAAGCTTTTCTTTGCCACTTTGTGTCAGGTTTATATTATTGGATTGTCATTTATGCTTAGAAATATTTACTCATATATGCTTAGAGTTTTATAATCAATTGCATGTTGATAGAGGTTTGATCCTTAGCAGTCTGTAAAGACTCTGTGTGCCTTCCAGAGTGTTCTGGCATACACACTCACATCCTGCGGTCACGAGAAGAGGTTGTACCTTCTTTTATTGTTTTATGGTATAGCAAACAAGTATAAGTGTACTGTAAAATCTAATTGGTTCCCAGAACTAAAAAAAAAGTTGAGTAAAGCTTAGCTAAAAATGACTAAATTTGGACAACTTATTTATTTTGAGTACTCTGTACAGGCTCATTTGTTCCCTGAACTCTGTTTAACAGGTACCGCATCCGTATCTGCCAACGGAATGAGTCGCCACCAAAAAACCCCCCACAAAATTACTCTGGCAAAGAAAAAAAAATACACATCTCTCCATAACAAAATGGAGCCCGAAAGAAAAACGTTTCTGCTGTGTGGGATCATTTTGATCTTTTAACTGCAAATAAGGTAACTGTTTGTTTCAGTGTAATCTACCAGAATAGGAAAAACAGCAATTTGACTTGAAGTGTAAATTATTTATTTCATTTTATGCAGGATAAATGTTGCATCTGTTCTGCAGAGCTTTCTTACAAACAAAAGCAAATCCTCAGTGTTACAGAGGCATTACAGAGCCAAACATGAAAATGAGGAGACAAACACACTGAGAATGAACACAGGTCGGCCTATACTGACACTGAACAGCTTTATCATCATTTTTTTTTTTTATTAGTATGCGTTTTATTTTTCAAATCAAGCATCTAGGAAGACTGTTCTGGACCAAGCAGTCCTGAATTTTATTATAAAGGACTGCCAACCCCTTAGTATTGTGGAGAGTGTCAGAGAGAAAAATTCCAAGATCAGAGGATCCTTTAACGTACTGGGGGAATAGGAAGACATCTTATCAGAACCTTTTCCACCTGACTTTACAGCTTTTGTGTACCCCAGCTTCATCTGTGCCTGTGAGTTTTCCAAAGCTGGGGAAAAGGTGTAAAAAACAAACAAACAAAAAAAACAAAACAAAAAAAACCACAATAGACTAAATGCAAAAAGATTGGATAAACTTATATTTCTGAATAGAAATTTATAATAAACTGAGTCGAATGGGTAATATTACATTCACAATACTTTCATCTTAATTTTCATTTAATGTGATTCACACTATATTTTAAAGATGTAAATGGCCTGTATTTGTATAGCACTTTACTAGTCCCTAAGGACCCCAAAGCGCTTTACACATCCAGTCATCCACCCATTCACACACTGGTGATGTCTACAATATTTGCAACATAAAAGATATAAAATGATTCCATAGAAAGTACAATACCTTACAGTGTATAAGTATGACTAGGTCATTGAATTGTTGTGAAATGTTGTGAGTCTCAAGTAAGTTGCCTACAATGATATTTAAGGTCCAGCAGGTGTCAGTATGGAGCAAAACAGCAAAACTGTGTCCACACAGTTTGGGGAATGTGCTGAAACGCTTCACGAGGCCTCATCTACCCATCACTACCAATTAGTATGCCAAATAACAACTTGGCCTATGGCATCAATTAGTGCACAACTATACAAAAAACATCAAGTTACAGTCAAAATCTATCAAAGTCATTCAAGCTGCGCTCAAGCTGCGATCAACAGAAAGTTTTGCCTCATGCTCACCCTACCTTTCTGCTCACCAACATCAGGTGCAGTGAACAGGTGAGTGCAACCACATTTATCATCTACCACACCCATGAGGCACGCCCCACACCCGTGCACCAATACAGTGAGTCCATTTAAACCAACCCACTTAGTCAAAAAAGAGCAACTCATATGGCTCCTACATTACTTATATAATCAAGATAAAATACTTTTCCACTCGATAAAGGTTAACGTGAGGGTTCGTGGTGGTTAGGGACAAATGCAATCACATGGCAAGATGCTGTAAACGGACCAAACTTCAGTCAGGAGAACAACTGAGATAATCCATCCACAATACGAGGTTAGTCATTAATATACAGCAACAACATGGGAATAGAGCAGCTGTGATAGAATACAGCATTAATGAATCAATGGTACAGAAGTGGAGGACGCAAGAAGAATGAGTTGAATAAAGTTTGATTTATCTGACTGCTTTGTTTCGCTTAATGTGCCTTATAATCCCGTGCACCTTATGGTCCGAAAAATACATATTTGGCTTTTTTATTTGGCACACTGCAGTTTAATGTTGCAAAGCACCTCTTTTTAACTTCAGTGGATATTATAAATGGTTATGCTCAGGATATGTCAGCCCATTTCTACTGGAAATGCATTTGGGTTAAACTTTCAGCAAGGAATTTGCATTTGCACTGTTAAATTTTGATATAGCTTTAATGCATAAAAAAAAACAGCTGCTTGGTTAAGTGAAAATAAATGGATGGGTTTTTTCTTTTTGCGCTAGTTGTGGAGTTGTATTTTGTCTCGCATCAATTATATCGTCAGTTATATCGTTATCGCAAATTTTCAAATATATATGGTGATAAATATTTTTGGCCATATCGCCCTGCTCTAGTCTTTAACTTCCCTTAAGTAGAGTGGCAGTGGATGTGGGTTGGAGATGCAATGAGCTTGAACCTGCAGGCGACCATCTTCACTGACCACACCATCTGTGACGGAGGACCCATCTCTCCTGTTGTCCTGCAAGCAAACAATCATATTTTTTGGAACATGAACTTAATTGCTTTCTTAAAATATTTTTTTCTGCATTTGGTATAGAACAGACTCAAATTTAGACAATCTCAGGCTCCCTCCCCACTGGAGAGTTGACATTCAATGTCCCAATTGTCAGTCTGGATAGCCCTGACCACCAACCAACACTGTTACGAGTTCAAAATATTGGGGATGGATACAAGAGGAAAACCAAAATAACAACACTGGTCCGGCCGGGTCAAGTCAAAACGATGATTTTAATGCACACGTGTGGGAGATGAATACGGCGCGCCGACAGCATCGATCTCTCACCGAAAACCACACAACAATAGTTTTTATGAACCTCAGGGTATTAGAACGCCCCCTCATGCGTAAAGTAGGTACAATACAATCAATGTTGACAACTTTTAACACATTAAAAGAACATCTTCCTCTTCCCGAGGCCAGATCCTTCCCAGTAATCTTCTAACTCTGCTTATCCCCTGGAACAAACAGTCTCTCCTGCAAGCACAATCAAACAGCTACAAGGCCTTGCAAACTGTTTTCTAAATATTTGAACTCTCCCCTTCACATGAGTTTAACTACTGCTTGTGTGTGTGCGTGTGTGCCTCGACCTCAGCATTCACGCTGTCTGTAAGGACAGAGGCCAACTCTTCATATGTGGAATAACCTAACTGAAACCATACAGCTAATATGTTGAATAAATGTTCTAATCAAATGCCACTACTCAAAGCTTAATAAAAGAATATAAATGAATAAAGGATAATGATGCATAACATGGTATATGTGTTTTGTAAGCGTGTGCGGCCTTCTACGCTCTGAGCCACTTCCCTCAATAGATCAGTCAGACATCCCGCTGACTGTAGCTTTTAACCCTTACTGACTTGAGCACAACTCCATAATAAGCACCAGGGGGCAATATGTATAAAGATGATCATGGTTACACCTGCAATGAAAGATTATATGATTATACTAACACCTGTAAATAGAAGATTAACATGAGGTTATAACAATCACTGTCATCCAAACTAATGTAATGTCAATAGCTTCAATAAATGCTTTAATGTAATGCTTATTATATGATTCTGATGCAATGATAAAATAACAGTAAAATATATTTTCTCATGACCTCTGGATTACTCCAGAGGTCACCACACTTAGTTTTGTGTCACTCCTCGACCTACACAGCCACCTCCATGTCCATTAATGGCATCATGGGCCCCGGAACCACCGTTCCCAGGTCCACTGCCCTCGCTCTGACCCTCTCAAGCCGTCCTCTGGCTCAGGAATGAGTCAACAACCTCAGGTGTTCAAAGAGGCGTTCTCACCCCCTTACCCCGTTGAAATCCCCCTTACACTCGTCAGACACGTCGTCTGGTGTCCGTGCCTTTCTCTGTAAGAGACAGAAAACCAAAACACCGCCCTACCTAATCTTCATAATCTAACTTTATTGTTCATTGTTCTTTCAGTACTGCAAATTTGGTTTAGAATATCATGTTCAGGGCTCTCTGACCCAGCAACTTATTCTAACCATAATCTATGTGTGTGTAAGCGTGTTTGCATTTACCCCTCTGCACTCAAGGCCAATACCTACAATATATCAGTCCGGACAATCACGCCGAACGAAGCTTATGACCTTCAAGACCGAGCGCTAACTCATTATGAGCACATTTGCAATGTGTGTATGAAAATTATTAGAACCACTCATTTTAATCAAAGACAGCAAAAACAAATTAACCATTTCAATTCTAACATTTGCCCCCTTTTCACAAAAAACATGTGTTTCCTTTAGCCTACCGTCCCAGAGTTTCCTCTCCAGTGTGATACTCAGCATCTCGTGAACACAGGCATTTTATCTTCTAAACGCTATTCAGTTTATTTAAATCATTAACGCTCAAACATGGAAATATTGATATATGCTTCCCAGTTGCTCCCTAAAAAATTCTGGGAACAATAAGGTCATTATCAGCTTAAGTTTTACCATACCGACATTATTAAACACACAAGTAAAGTCATAAAAATGTTCATAACACCATTGTTTTATGTTAAACTCAACTTCCCCCCCTTTTGACACAATCCCTTGTGTCGGATTCATCCGAGCTAGAAAATTAAAAGAAAAGGTTAGTGACATCATATCTCAGAAAGTATCAGAAATTCTCTTCTCCCGTGTTGTTGCTCCAGCCTTGTCTTCCTGTGCTAGGGAATGAAATCAATTTAGTTATCATGATTGACCTGTTACACTCCGGGCTCCGCCCAGAGCCTGCATCCGCAGAATTGCCTAGAAACAAAACCTGTATTAATATGAACTTCACATATAAAACGCCTTTCTAAATTTTTATTTCCCCCTTGTTTTCCCTCGCTGACCACAGCAGGGGAATCTATGTCTTGATTCAGCCATGAATCCAGCTCACCTGATTCATCACTGAGCCCAACCGTCACTGGCATCTGATAGTGTGGCACTGCATCTTCTTCTCTTAGTGTCACTATTTTCAATCTGTTAATTACAATTCTTGAACATGAAGTAGACTGTGTTTATAACAAGTCAATACAGCTGTAAATGTGGCCAATTATCAATCAATTAACAGTCAATAACAAAATCATAGCTTTTATTTTATGCATGTTTAAGTCAACCACTTACCCAGAGGATCCTCAATCCCAGAAAATTTCTTCTCCACCTTTAATACTGTCTGTCATCCGTCCATGCCCTGGCAACTGGGCTATCCAGAGCTGTATCATTTTGAAATATACATACAACAAGCCAAACCATACCTTGGTCACACCAACCCCTCTCTCCACCCTGAGGATGTCCAACGCCATCCTAGTCTGGACTGTGAAAGGTGACTTTAACGCCGACTGTTTCAACAATCCAGTTTACTGCCTTCCCTGGTCAGGTTAGCCAATGTCTGCACACTAGTATAAACATAATCAACATGGTCCGCATTATATTGCATGTTATTTCACAGTATTATAGACTCCAAACCTCCATCCTTCTGTGGGTCGCTAAATTACGTTTATCCAGAACTCCGTTCTGTCTCTAAATTTTGGAGAATTTTATGCTTGTTGTCAAGATTTGAAGAACCTTGAGTTGTTAAGTTCTCCCAATTCTTTCGGTCCTTTGGTCTAAAGGAAGGACACTGCTCGGTGTATAAATCTTGATCGACCATTACTTTATTCCATACAATTCAACACTTTTAAGCATAAACCATCGTAAAAGCCTAAACATGCACATTCTTTCTCTCACACGGCGCCTAAGTAGCGGCCTTGGCTCCCGTTTTATCTCCTCCTGATGAGATGAGGCAGAAAACCTCTCCGGTATATTCTGCTCTCTTCTAATCAGACAAATAAGGTCATAATTCTCTAAAAACAGTATTTCTTATAACTCCCCGGTATAATGCATTATAAAACAATATCATTCATGCACAATAAATCAGCAGTCCAATGTAATACAAATCAGTTTAAACAAGTGTAATAGTTATCACCTTCTTTTAATCCAGGAGAACAATGCAAACTAAAACTACATAATAGTTTCACCATCTAGTTTCACAATATAATAATCTTACAATTCCCCCTTTGTGATCTCTTTTTTAAAGAGATCACCTACACCTCATAATCCAGTTTTGTGAGGTCCATTGCTTTTTTTTGCTCCTAAATCTAAGGTCCTCTGTCCCCCTTTAACGAGTGGAGTATAATGACTTCTATGTTAGCGCATATCAGATGCAACACAAACTAAATTTACAACAACAACCCAGTTTTTAATTATAAGAATTCAATTCAAATCTATGGTTTTATCACCCCCATCGGGGCTTACCTTTCCCACTACTGATAATATTTCTCCCTCGAATATTGGCAATTGCCCTCCTTTGGTGGCGAAAAGCTGTTGGTGTGGTCAAGCGGGTGCTATAGGAAACAAAAGCTCAGGACAGAACAGTTATCAGTCATGTACTTCATACAGAATTTGCATACATTTTGATTTCATATTGATCCTCTGAGTGTAGTGGTACATTTCACCTGAATTTGTCAAAAGGAATTTTATAAAATACACGAAACACAATAGGTTTTCTTTCTTCACTTTGCTCTTGTTCTTATGCAGCGCCACATCCTATCACATGGCCCTGTCGGTTATATTCTACTTTTTAAATTTCTGACCGTTTCAAGAAAGAACCTAATTCACATGGACCAGTGTTTGTTATTACATATCTCTTATTCTGAATGTGAAGTTTTCCATTTCCCTGATAATCATGCATTTTATTAAAGTTTTGGCTTTTTCTCCATAAACGTTAATTGACTTTTTACAGTGGCCTGCTATGGTTAATAATAACATGTTCAGTCATTAGTAACATCAAACCTTTCTTTCACTGTAGCCTTTGACATTCCCCAACATTTTTAAGGTGGATATAATGTAATGACTTTAATCGAAACACAACTAATAAAACACAATTTTCTTAATGCAAACATCAATAACTCAAAATTAGCAACCAAACGGTTAAGTCCGCAGCTCCACACTCTCATGTGAAGCTACATTCTCCCCCTCCAGTCTCTGTTATCTTCCTACAAAAACAAGGCAAGACAAAACATCCACCCTTCTCTCACAGGCTGGGTGAATTGTCTGTCGACATTTATTAATCCTAAAGTTGGTGCAGTCTTTATCTCAGTCTCAAGTCAGTCCATCACAGTCCAGTTACATGCATACATTCACACACATTCGTACCAGATATTGCTGATAATGGAGTCTCACACGCAACCTATTCGAGTATCCATCACCAGCAAGATGACGCCATCATTTTAAAGGAAACAATTCCTTGTTTTTTAGACTGGATTGACTCGCTGCAATCCTTATAGACTCAGGACTTCTCATGTGATCAGTGTCCCATATAAGTGAAGTTCTCCCAAGCCCATTTTAATCATGGAGAAAAACACTTTGCGACTGTTTTCAGTAAGAATATTTTATCGAGCTTTAAAGTTCAATCTCTCAGGCCTGGATTAAAGAGCTGATTTGTTAAATCAGGAACTCTCAAAATACCAAAATATCACCACCGGTGGATCACACCTCTCAGATTTTCTTATCTCAGTGCACTGTAACAAAAGCAAAAACAAACGTCACCAATAAAATACTAATAAAATACCAAATACTGGGGCCCGTTGCAGACATGTCCACGCATAGACCCATCTCTCTCTCTCTTAGAGAAAGAAAACAGGCGTGAGGTTCTGGGGGCGCTCCGTCTCTGGGCTGGGGCCCTGGCCGGGCCTCGGGGGCTCGGGTCCTGGTTGGTGTGTTGCTGGGGTTGTGGGCGGGTGGGTATATGGGGGCCCAGTCCTAGCGCAGGGCGCCGCCGGTGCATCGAGCCACCTGGGGGACTCTTCAACTGGTGGGGGAGGTTGTCACATCTTGCAGGAGCTTTCCTCTCCTCAGGAATTCTCTCTGCAGGAGGGGGAGATATAGGAGAGGTGGAGGAAGATCTCAGCCTGGGCGTCTATTGTCTTGTGTAGTCTGGAAGATGAGTGGATGATGGGGTGGGTGCAGTTTTCTCTGTAGTGGGGTCGGGTGGGCTGTCCCGGGCTCTGTGGGGCCGGGCGGCGCTGCTGCACTGGGCCCTGGTCCGGATGGGCCTGGGCCCCCTTTCCCTGGCGGGTTGCAGAGCATGGGGGTGCCTACTGGGGTCAGCGGGGGAGCTGGCCCCAGGGAGGGGTCACTTGCCCCTCCCTTTCTTCCCTCCCCATCTCCAGCTGCCTCCCTCTTCCCGCTCCACCACAATCACCCACACATGCAGGGCCTTGGGGTAGGGGTGTGTCACCAGGGTGCAGAGGAGGCATCCCCCCCCTCTGTCCCCTTCTGGCTGCCTCTGCCTCAATTTTATCTCACAACTTAGACATTCACATTACTCACACTCTCATAACACATACATATAGGATCTTGGGGGTGGGCTCACAACACGGACTCCAAATTACCATCAGGGTGTACACCGCACCCCTGGCGTAGTTGCCCACCTCTCAATTTTAAATACACGTAGACATTGAGGGCTATCAGGAGGGGCTATGCGCTTACCTGCTGCTCTCTGGCAGGTAGCTCCATGCCCTCCTGGGTTTTAATTGCACCTTAGAACACATATACATCAACACTACATATGAGCGGGTAGAGGGAGGTTTGGAGTCTTCTCACACCCCCGGTCTCTGCGGCCTGCTGGAGCGGGGGGGCTAGGAGGAGGAGTTGGCCGTCCGACTGGGGTCTGGTGTGTGGGGCCTCCCTGCTGCTGCGGAGTCGGGGCAGTCTGCTTCTCCCCACTGCAGGGAAAAGGGTAACACCACCTGGGTCTGGGTGCAGTTTCCCCCTCCAGGGGCAAGGGTACCTAGACCCGGTTCTTAGAGTACGCTTGGGGAGTGTGATTGTGTGTACAGCGTCTCTTTATGTCTGTCTCCATGTTGGTTGAGTGTGGAGTAATTGCCTATGAGAGCATGAGGGTGGGAATGGATGTTTGTATTTGAGTGTGCCTGTATGTCTGTGTCTATATGTCAGGTTGGGTATCAGACGCCACCTCTCTGGGGACATCTCAGGCCCTCCAAGGTTTGGAGGCCTATCTCCCCCCACCACTTCCCCTGCCGGTGGCAGACGCCCTCAGACATCGATGCGTTGGTGGTTCTTTGTGTCCGGGGGTGGGCGTCCGGGTACACACTGGCTCACTCCTTGGTGGCTGCTTATCCGGGCCTGGAACCTGGGGCTCGCTCGGGCCACTTCGGGGGTGGGGTGCCTTCGGCCTCTCGGCCTGGGGCTCGGTCACTCAGGCACAGCTGGCTGCCGGCGGAGCTCACGGGCACGTCACTGCAACCCCCCCTGGCTTCTGCTCCGCGGCTGCTGGGTGACCCCTCATCTGGGACTCTCCTCAGCTCTTTCTGGGACAGTGGCGCGGCTGCCCCTCTGTTGGTCTTCCTTGGTCTCTTGTGTTCTGGGGGCCTCTGGATGTCTGGAGTTTTGATCTCCTCCATACCTGCTTCATGCCCTGGAGGATGGGACTGTGGCCCCCCACACCCTCTAGCAGATCATTACATTAAGGAACCTTTTAAATACAAGCGCGCTCATGCTCACAGGTGTACACACAGGTGATCACACACACAAACTACACCCTTTTTGGCTCCTACCTCAAAGCACACTGTGCGCTGTCGATCTTACGTGCTGCACAATAATGTTTAATATTAAGTATTTAGTGTTATATTCCCATATATCATTGTGATGTTGTTTATTCTATTACTCTCGTTTTCTTCTGCTTGTTTTCTTTTTTCTTTCTCAACAGGTGATCCAGGTGATCGATATATGTATTTTTTGTCTGCTTATTTTGTTGGTTTTTGTTTTTTGCCCTTTATCCCCGTCCCTCTTCTCCGCTGTTTTTTTTTTTTGTTTTGTTTTGTTTTGCTTTTTCCCCCCCTCTTTCTTTCTCCCTTTTCTTTTCCCCTGTCCCGTATCTAGCAAGTTAAAAAAAAAAAAATAATAAAATAAAATAAAATAAACAATAAAAGGTAAATCAAATGGACCATTACGGCAAGGCTGGGATGGTCCATTTGGTAAAGTAAATCCGTTGGGCATCTTTCTTCGCCTTTAGACAACAATTCTGATGGCAAAAGAACCAAACGGGACAGGTTTAAAAAAAAAAAAAAAAAAAAAAAAAAAAGAGAAAGAAAACAACCCAAACCTCACTCATAAAAATCGACCTAGTGTTAAGCAAAACCCAAAAATTAACCAAAACTTCACCACAAAGTTCTCCTAACTCCACGGACAATATCGTGTAGGAATACAGGTACCATAACTCCTTTTGCACTGAAAAACATGTTGGATTTACTTGATTCAATAGTGGACACCGGTTGCACACAAATATTTTGTATTGGCAGAAACTTAAACAACTGAGTTAAATCAACACAACTTTTCCATATTCAGTAAACCTGTGCCTTTTGTGTTCATAGAACATGATTGAAACATATTCAGATCAAGTAAGTTGAGCTCTTGGAATATTTCAATCCTTCACAATTCTGTCAATTTATTTCAACACTATTCAATAACACTTATATAAATACTACTCGGTCACTTAAATACTACATGTTGTCTTCATATCACATACTGTTTAACAAAGTCTAGGTCCCGGTTACCATAAAAATTGAATGGGCCTACAACAACTACCATCCTCCTATCTTTATCCTGGTTGCAGGAGGGCTGGGAAACAACCCTGAAGAGATAGGTTACTAGGCGGGGACGGCTCGCCAGTTTATCACATAAAAACAAACAACCATTTACACTTACATTCACTGGTAATTTAGAATCATCAATTAACCTAGCTCTAATAACTGCATGACTTCTACCTGTGGCAGGAAACCAGAATACCCAAAGAGAAACCACTGCAAACTAGCCAGACTGTGGACTTGAACCCAGGACCTTCTTTTTTTCTTCCAGTGTGTTCCTCCTTTAATTAAGTCTCCATCACCAACATGTGGTGCTCTGAAATAAAACTCACACCGTTAATTCAACATTTTCACTCTGTACCACACAGGCTGTGTGAAGCACAGTAAACAATTCAGTCGAGGCCCTGAGCCATAAACAGACATTGTTTTCATAACCAAACTGCTTTAGACCCTGTCCCTTAAATCTACACAAATGCCCTCTGGGTGACATGAAACGCATTTACCAATAAACAATCAATGGCTTCTTGTTGTTGTGACAGATTCTGTGTTTGGATGTTTGTGTGCAGCATTTTTTCTTTTTTTTTTTGCGTATCAGCATAAGCATTTGTTAGCAAAGCATTCTTCATTGCATCAGCGCATGTGTGTGTGCGCATCACTCTTCATTGCACAAGCGTGTGCATGTGTATGTATCACTTCTAATGCCTCAGCATTTCGATTCAGGTGTGTGGTTGTGTGTGTGTATGTGTGTGTGTCATTTCTCACTCAATCAACGAGTGCACATGTGTTCATGTGTGTGTTTCTCTTCATTCTGAGTCAGTGTATATATATGTGTGTGTTTGTGTGTTCATCACTTTCCTGTTCTGGTGTCTTGGGTAAACCACGGCCTGAAGCGTGCCCTGGGGTCCTGCCCTCCTCCATTTCAGCCTGTTTGCCACCCTTGCTGCTGTTCAAAGTTCAGTCTGTCCTGGTTCTGGCCCCAAATCAGGCAGTGCTTTTCTCCAGTGTCCATGTTCACCGCAGGTGAAACCTGCATCTTCTCCTTGTCCAGCTCCTCCTGAGCCATGCTCAGTTTCTGCTCTGATGCCTTGAGCTCTTACTGAGGACAGAAACCTCAGAGTCTTTTCCGTACACGTCAGATTGAAGTTTATTGATGTTTTCCTTGCTTTGCTCCACGGACTTCTGCAGCTCTGCTGTCCGGCTCTTCTCAGAGGTCAGCTCCTGGCTGAGCCCCGACACCTGTGCCTTCAGCTTATTTTCTTCTTGTGCTTTTGTCCGTTCTGAGGTGCCTCCTGACCTCAGTTACTCCTCCTGTCTCTGGCACGCCTTTTTTGCTGCCGTGTTGGTCCATCACTGTCCTGCACAGTGTTAATGCAGAGTTGTTAAGGTCAGCATTCTGTTGCTCGGCCTCACCTTTCATCCGGGCTTAATGGGCGTCTCGTCACAGCTCTGTCAGCTGAAGCTGTCTCAAAATCTCCCCCGTGTAGTGAAACGAGCCTTGGGTTTAACGCGCTCCGTCTCTGCTGCATGAGATCGCTTTCCTGCAGCACTGTTTACATTTTCAGGTTGTTGTTGTGGGTCCAGCTGCTGCAGCGTTTGGTCAGGGTCACATCAAAGATGGCAGAGGGGAGAGCAGGAGTCCAGGTCAGCCTCGGCTTTCCGGGCTGGCAACGCAGCCTGCAATTAAACATAAAGAGATAAAACAAAACAAAACAAAAACAGACGAACAGGAAAATGATGTTGTTTTGGCTGTGTTATTCAGAGAGGGGAGAAACACCGGGCCAGGCCCTGTGTCAGCCTTCTCTCACCCTTTTGTTTTTTCTCACCGTATAATCAACCCACCAAGTTGACAGGAATACACAGGTACATGTTAAAATTCTTAGGATCGTGTTTAAAAGCCCAAAAAGCAATTTCCTTCCTTCAGTAATCACTTATATTATTCAATCAGCAGAAAACATCTCACAATTTGACTCTTAACCACTAAATCTGTTGTTTCAACACTGGTTGGTCATACCAGTATCTTTCTTTTTGAAGTTAAGTTGTTGTCCTGCAACCCAGAGAGTTTATTTGTTAGTAGTGGATAAACTTCATCATTAAAACAACAGGTGTCTGTTAATTTTCGCTGCTTTAACCTTGCTGGAAAATCTTCACATGTTCATGAGTGTAAGCTGTTTCTTCATTGCATGTGTGTGCGTTTGTAGGTGGGTTATTTTAACTTGCTTCTCCAGCAAGGCATTCCTCTAACAAGTGCCTTTCTCATACATTTCTCTGGTTGTGTGTGTGTTTTTATTTTGTTTCCCAACTTTTGATTTCCCACCTTAAATAACAGCATTCCTTGTCTTCAGCCAGGAGTTAGGGCTTGCTCGTGAGATTCAGGGACACATGGTGCTAACAACAATTTAGCCAAAAACTTGCCTGAAAATTTCCAGTGATGGTAACCGATAACCGGATGAGAAGATGTCTTTTAAGCTTCTTCTCAGGGTGGGGACCAAGTAAGAGGTCAAGGCTGTAAAATTTTGAGCCAGTCTGTCGTCCTAATCCTGTTAATCTATCCTTTTTCGCTGTACTCAGGTTTCCAGGTTGAGAGAAATCCACCTGTATTAACACACTAAAACATTCAATTAGTATTCCATTTCTGAAAACCGCCATTCACTTCATCTACCTAGATTTTACTCTCTCTCTGTCTGGGTGCATACTCCACACAGTCTGGCAGTTGCCTTTTATGGGCATGCAGAGTTCCTGTCACACACACACACAGCTACTCACACCCAGCAGCTGCAAAGTTGTCTTCACGGTATCTATCCGCACACTTATGCCGGGCTCACACTGTGCGATTTTTGGCCCATTTTGAGCCGATTTTTGAGTCGTGCTACCGTTTTGGTGATCGGCCCGAGTTTGTCCTTCATCGTGCGTCGTGCATCGTGTAGTGTACGTCGGGTAACGAGAAGCGATTAACACCTCACGACCAGCTCCCGATCATCAATCGCTTGGTCGTGAGGATTTCAAACCTGTTTGAAATCCTCACGACCGTCGTGAGGGTGTCACCGCAGCCGCTCACACTGCGCACGCGCAAACACAAATGTCAGCGAAAAAGACGGCGCAGCACGGCAGTGCAGCGTGTGATCTGGACACAAGCGATGGAGGCACAACTTGTAGAACTTTGGAAAGCTCACCCGAGCCTTTTCGATGTGGCCTCACAAAATTATCACGACCACAACAACCGTGAAAATAGTTGGATTTACACTGCTGCTCAATCACAGCTGCCTGATCAATGTTTTTCATAAAGTTGATGGTGGTGTTGTGCGTGTCTGTGTGAGTGAAAGACAGAGAGGGAGAGCGAGCGACAGAATTTCTGTTATAACCTTCATTTTATGAACGCACAGTTTGAGCACTCAGGTCGCATCAGAGCATCGGGTCGTATAGTGTGAGACCCTGCATCGTGACCTATGAACTTATAACCCCTGCGAGTCAATCGTACAGTTTGAGCAGGAGCTGAATCGCGCGACTGAAAAAATCGCACAGTGTGAGCCCGGCATTAGCCACAATCATCCGCTCCTCAATATCAATGTATAAAACCAGTATTACCCCTAGAAACACACACACCCTCAAGAATTCACTGTATTTAATCCTTTATTCATACTCACTGAGACAAATGCAATTCATGTAAAGAAAATCCCCTATAGGTGAAATTTCAATTTGGCACGGCCCTGAAATAAGCATGCCCTTTATCTACACAAAATTAAGTTGCTACACCACATATAGTGGTGAAATTCATGCTTAATCACACCCTATATAATGATAGAACCAAACAGTAAAGTAAATTAAATGTAAATGCTTATATTATTCAACTAAAACAATAACCACTTAAAGATCTTATAAAATCATGCTTCACACCGCAAACATGATCCAAATCATTTTATGATTTTATCATTACAAATACAATTTTCTTTAAAGTCTGTCTGTAAGTACAAATCAATTTAAACTTTTCACCAGACTTATGTTAAACTGCCCCTAACAAGTCCACTTTATTGCGTGCTCATAGATTTTTTTTATCAGAGAGATTCACCAAATGTACTTTGTTTAAGCTTATTGCTCTGTCACGCTCATTAGGCTACGTTCACACTGCAGGCGAAAGCGCATCAAATCCGATTTTTTCGACCCTATGCGACCCGTATCCGATCATGGTATGACAGTGTGAACGGCACAAATCCGATATTTTCAAATCCGATCTGGGTCACTTTCGTAAGTGGTACTGAATCCGATACGTATCCGATGTTTTAGAAAGCGACTGCTGTGTGAACGGTCAGGTCGCATTAAATCCGTCTTTTACGTCACTGACACAAGACAGACGCCGATTATCAGCGCCGGAGAAGCGCCCGATAGGACATCGCGAACGCTTCCTGGCCATCCAGTGTAGATGTTAGTGAAACTGTTGGGAAGACAACGTTGGAGAAACGTGAACATTTTATTTGTACTGTATAATCTGCAGAATCTGACAGTAATCTGCAACTATCCTTTGAAGCACCGTTCCTCTAAAACAGCAATAAGGATAATTATTAGGTTATATACATTATTATGTAAATAACAAAATAACTTAAAGCAAAAATTGTGAAACGTAAAGTCCGAAGTCTTTATTTTAAGGGCCATCAGTCAAACAATATTGTTTGCTCTGGGTCTAAACAGCACCTTGTGTGTGACATCTTCTTTTGCGCATGCGGGCCGCTTTGAGCGTTCACACTGGAGAGCGTTTGCTGTCGCATTTTATGTGTAGTGTGAACAAGCAGACAAAAAAATCGGATTTGATCAAAAAATCGGAATTGAGCATTAAGACCTGCAGTGTGAACGTAGCAGCTCATGACTGCTTAAAGCCTGTGTCTGGAGTTGACCACAGAGGCAGAACATCATTCAATCCTCCACGATGGCAAACTCCACTTTCTCTGTATCAAGATAGCTCATACTCTAAATACACCATACATTATACTAAAGCCAAACGGTAACTTGATTTATCAAAAATATCTATCTATGTGTTTTCAAGCTGAGAGAAAAAGAAACTCAACCTTTTGTATCATCATGTATACATTACTTGAATCAAAAGCATTTTCAAACTCTAAAACATCCAGCTTTGCATCACAATATGCCAACCACAGCCATTAATCACATATTCACAACAATACACTTCTCATGAGGTTTTCACCAAAATCAAAACAGACCTTTACCAGTAATTTCAGTGAGCAGACTTTTAATTTTGTCAATGTCCAATTTGGCACACTTCGGAATAAATCAACAGGTAGTGCCTCACCTTTTAGATGTGACCGGTCTGCCCACTCACTTCAGCTCACTGGCTCGCGCCTGTCCGTTCGACCACCTCGGACCGTCCAAGCCTCCAGATTCAACTTCCACCCCAATACCTCAGGACGAGCCCCCATAACTGTTATGAGTTCAAAATATTGGGGATGGATACAAGAGGAAAACCAAAATAACAACACTGGTCCAGCCGGGTCAAGTCAAAACGATGATTTTAATGCACACGTGTGGGAGATGAATACTGCGCCGACAGCATCGATCTCTCACCGAAAACCACACAACAATAGTTTTTATGAACCTCAGGGTATTAGAACGCCCCCTCATGCGTAAAGTAGGTACAATACAATCAATGTTGACAACTTTTAACACATTAAAAGTAGAGATGGACCGATCCGATATTACGTATCGGTATCGGTCCGATACTGACGTAAATTGCTGGATCGGATATCGGTGAGAAATAAAAAATGTAATCCGATCCATTAAATATCAAAAAAGCACCTCACAAAACTTGCGACACGGCGTAACTCGGCTCATAACCGTAGCATGTCGGAGCAGTGTGCTCACGTGATAGAGCGGCTGTGTGTATTTGTAGCCTCGCTAGCAAACCAGCATTTCATCTCCGAGGAAGTTATCCCAGAGAGAAGTAAAGCAAGTGTGTAAGTTCATCTCTGAATGTTTGTAAAGCGTACCTACGTTAAGCTTAACAACCGATATATGGAGCGACTGCCTCTCTCTCCCTCCCTCTCCTGCCGCTACTTCATGAAACTGCTTAATGATCAGCTGATCGGCTTTTCTGTCGCGAGTCCGTCTCTCTTCTTTGTTTTTGGCCCACTTTGCACCAGAAAGAGGAAACCAGCGGCTGAACAACAGCAGCACGTTTAACCTTGATAAGCTGTCGTTAGAATTTATTTAATATTACTTTCTAGACCAGGATCCTTTGTATGTAGCTGACGGCTGGTAACTGTGCAGGGGCGGATCTAGCAAAGTTTAGCCAGGGGGGCCGATAGGGCATTAACAGGGAAAAGGGGGCACAAAGACATACTTTTCTTTCTTATTCTCATTTAAAATGTCTAGCTTTTAATAAATAATTATCTGAATCTTACACCCAAAGTTTGATGTAATCGGGAGTCTGATGTAAAATGTGTAGAAGTCCATTACTGTATATAGTAACTGTTAAGTCTAATATACCCTAGTAAGCTATAGTACTTTTTCCTTTGGGAAGATACCATCTGTGCAGTCTGCAATTCTGTAGAAGAAAGATGTTGAATCTATTTAATTATTCTTGAAAAATAATTTATTTCTGTGCATTTTTTTTTCACACTGCATCAAATTAAAGTTGATTACGTTGATTAAGCATCATGAGGTGGGGGGTGGTTCCCTTTTTTTTTTTTTTTGCTGGGAGTTTGCAACCCTATTAGTTAGGTTGCTTAATATTTATGCTAAGTACTCTTTAAAATACCAGAATAGGAAGGATGGAGTAGGTTTAAGTTTATTAGATTGATCAGTATTGCTGAACTATGAAATATTTTGGGTGCAGTGTATTTTTTACATACAGGTATAACAGAATAGCTTTAGTGTTGTTGTTTATTTAAACTTGAGTATGAACTTATACAAAATGCAGCAAGATATTAAAAAAACAGTTTTATTGATTAAAAAACACACTATATCGGATTAATATCGGTATCGGCAGATATCCAAATTTATGATATCGGTATCGGTATCGGACATAAAAAAGTGGTATCGTGCCATCTCTAATTAAAAGAACATCTTCCTCTTCCCGAGGCCAGATCCTTCCCAGTAATCTTCTAACTCTGCTTATCCCCTGGAACAAACAGTCTCTCCTGCAAGCACAATCAAACAGCTACAAGGCCTTGCAAACTGTTTTCTAAATATTTGAACTCTCCCCTTCACATGAGTTTAACTACTGCTGCTTGTGTGTGTGCGTGTGTGCCTCGACCTCAGCATTCACTCTGTCTGTAAGGACAGAGGCCAACTCTTCATATGTGGAATAACCTAACTGAAACCATACAGCTAATATGTTGAATAAATGTTCTAATCAAATGCCACTACTCAAAGCTTAATAAAAGAATATAAATGAATAAAGGATAATGATGCATAACATGGTATATGTGTTTTGTAAGCGTGTGCGGCCTTCTACGCTCTGAGCCACTTCCCTCAATAGATCAGTCAGACATCCCGCTGACTGTAGCTTTTAACCCTTACTGACTTGAGCACAACTCCATAATAAGCACCAGGGGGCAATATGTATAAAGATGATCATGGTTACACCTGCAATGAAAGATTATATGATTATACTAACACCTGTAAATAGAAGATTAACATGAGGTTATAACAGTCACTGTCATCCAAACTTTAATGTAATGTCAATAGCTTCAATAAATGCTTTAATGTAATGCTTATTACATATGATTCTGATGCAATGATAAAATAACAGTAAAATATATTTTCTCAACACACAATAATGTCATGAAAGCATCATTTTAAAAAGGGCTATGCAAACATGGCCAATAACTTTCATTCTAATGATGTGCAAAATGATTTGGGCACAAAACAAATTTTGCTGTTAGAAAACTTGCAGACTTCACTATATACAGTGTAAACCCTCTAAACTAAGTTTGGGGGATGTGATCTTTCAAGAAATGCAGACCAAACTGTTGTTGTTTGTTTACTTACACAGCATGTCTTGTAGAATTAACTGGAGTCACAGCAACAGCATAGTGCAGTCATATCTCAAGTCTAATAACAGAAGACAGGAAAAGATCAGTAAAGAAACAACTTTCCCAAACCATAGCAAAATTAAACAATAAGTAAAACAGGCTGATCTAAAGTATGATTAAAGTTCAGCCTGATTAATATAAATCTCACTGACAGTTGCTAATGTATTGGAAAACCAAAATACTTACCACTGAGTTGATTTCTTTTTGTCCAACAACAGGAGTGCTGGTCCCGAGCCTCAAAGACAGTAAGAAGCAAGCAGAGGGAGAAAAAAACAGAACATTTTTCAGAAACTGATTTCATCCTTAATGGCTGTGCAATCACGGGCGACCGTGGCTCAGGGGGTTGGGAAGGGCACCTGTAACCGGAAGGTCGCCGGTTCGATCCCCGGCCTCTGTCCTGGTCGTTGTGTCCTTGGGCAAGACACTTTGCCCTACCGCCTACTGGTGTTGGCCAGAGGGATATGGCAGCCTCGCTTCTGTCAGTCTGCCCCAGAGCAGCTGTGGCTACAACCGTAGCTTGCCTCCACCAGTGTGTGAATGTGAGCGTAAATGAATAATGGCATTGTAAAGCGCTTTCGGTGCCTTAAAGCTCACAAAACTATTTCCACAACCACCAAAGAGCAAATGGGAGCAGGCACACGGATTCCACACAAAGACGTAACACAGAGCGGACCCGACGCATCAGAATCAGCTTTGTCTTTCTCGGCTTTCTCACCCGATGATAACATCTTGAGCTGACGCTTCTCCAGGTTTGATCAACATATTCCATAACAAATGCTGGCACTATGAACATGCGGACTGATCCGCGAGGGAGAAGGACGGTAGTGACCTGGCATTTTCAAAACACATCTTTCATCCTTCCGCAGTGAGAAGCAAAACTTCCGGCTTACTTAGTATTTTCTAAATTAAGACAACTCAAATAAATTGAGTTTATCAGCATTTTTGCATAAAAAGTACTGGTAACTTTTGACCAGTTGGTCTTCCTCGTATACGAGAAACAGCCAATGATGTTGCCAAAATGCTGCTGTAACAAAGACTTTCTGAATCCTGCTTCTGAAGTCATGTGTAGGCAACTCCTCACAGGTTCTCTTGGTTGTCCTTTTGTGTATTGTTCTAAATAATAAAGAAAACCTCTAGGGTTTTATTTCTGCTTTCAATGTTGTGTTCAAATCATTTAATAAAAGTCTGCGTCACAGTCGTAGCCGACCCGAGAGAAAAGGACTCCAATGCAGGATGCAGATGGAGCACAGGGAACGTTTAAGTGACAAAGTTTATTTAGAAAACAAGTGAATGCAACAAGGCTATTCAACTGTGAACTAAGCAGCGAGTTTACACTTGTGCCGTGAACAAAGCCAAAACTATGGAGCACTTATGCAATCAATCTGAGCTAAGCAAACAATAAGTGAGATTTCAATTAATGAAACTGCAGTTCTGCGATTTGGGGGCCAAAGGGAGAGTCAGACTGGATGGAGGGTCCTGGGCAAGGGTCAGAGTCACTGAAACAAGAGTAACCAAGTTCAGGTATGGTTCCAGAAGAATGCTGGCAGATATTGGCTCTGAAAGTTCCTGTAAACTGCTTCCTTGTCGCAGGTGGATCAGCAGCGTGGAGGGGAGAGTGATCCGGATGAGTGGTAAGAAATCCAAAACTCCTGATGTTGAGGCATGCAGGTACAAGGGCAAGGTAATTTACTATGACGTTTACAAAACACAACAGTGGCCTGCATTAACTGTGGTTAGCTGCGAATCTGGCAAAGCGAAGTTGAGAGCGCTGGCCTTATAATTCGACAGCTTTATTACCCACAGGTGAGAGCAATTAGCAGGGACACTGTGGATCCTCCCAGAGGGAAACTGCCGGCTCAATGAAAGAAAAAAAGAAAAAAAACAAAACACTGGCACACAAACACACCCAGACCATGACAGGTACTGAAGTAGATCACCATCAAAAACTGGGCTCTCCTTTTTAGGTAATGAAGAAAAATCATGCTGTTGGATTAATCAAGCAGTGGGTTCATTTTGCTTACTTGTGACAGATAAGATGTAACATTCTTCTTCATGACTAGAAACTTGAGAACATTGTGACAAAGTGGGTAAGAACACCACTTGTCCATATTCTTAGTTAACATTCTTGTTTTGATTTAACCATATTTCATATGTAGTCTGCAATAGGCAAACATCTACTATCCCGGGTTTGTTTATGTTTTGCTTTTTTACAGATTATGTAACATAACATCTTGGTTTAAATCAATTCCTACAAGTTTGTTAAGTTAACATGTATTTATTTTAACTGTTAATTGGTTTTGTTTGAACTCACCTACCTGTGTTCTAGGAACAAAAGGAGGAAATATTGTTTTACTTCCTGCATTTATAGCTTCCTGGTTAATCTGAGGTCACAGGAAGAGACCAGGAGAAGAAGGGGGAGAATCCCTGTAATTTAATAAAGCTGATTTTAGAGTGTTAGTAGAGAAACAGGATTTGTTGTAAGATGTCTAGAGTATACCGTAGAGTTTTATTGCTAGGAAGAGTAGCAGTATAGGTCGGAGAATATGTTTGCCTTACCTGCCCTAATGGAATAGTCCAGGGTGAATTGACTATTTAAGCAGATGAACGCAGGTGTTCAGGAATAAAAAAACAAAACAGGTCAGTTTAGCTGTGTGCAGTTTGACCTTAAATCCGTTGATTTAATTGGTGAATAAATCACTTGCTACACTGGACAGCATTTTTCTCCTGCACTTCTTTGGCCACTTCAGTCAAGTCTTACCACACACACACTTTTATTTTCATGTGAATTTCTAATGTTTGACTGCTATGTCAAGGGATCTTCAGAAAAAGTCTGTGGTTAATTTGGAACTTTGCCTCCAGTTAAGAGCGTGTCAATCTGCAACATTATGCTCCTTAAAGATATGCACATGTTGCTTTTCATGTACAGGATCATCAGGACTAGTATTCAATGTATTAGTTACCTTTTGTCCCTTTTCAAAATAAGACTCCATACCATCACATATTTTGGTAAGTTTACTTTTAATGCTGGATCCTTTTGAGTCTCCAAGTACTTTCATTTTTGCAACCGTGGCAGCTATATTTGTTTCCAGCTCCAGTTGCTCCCGCTGTCAAACAAAATCATTATTACTGGTAGGTTTGTAGCTTAAACCTATTCGCTGGAACGTTAAAGGCAATGTGATTACACAGCAAGCAAGACACGAAGTAGGCAACGTTCTTTGTGTTACTCATGCATGAGGGAGGCCTGCCTGGAGCCAAGTGTCGTTCCACCTACTTGACCTCCATCAGACTCTCAGCCAGGTTCCCCATAGCACTCCTTTTATTGAGGTTACTTGAATATGCATAGGGTCATTAACATATGATGTATACATACACACAAAGAGTACCTTGCCTGTGGTTTTGTAAGTGCGTGTGTGTGTGTGTGTGTGTGTGTGTGTGTGTGTGTGTGTGTGTGTGTGTGTGTGTGTGTACTGCTGACCAAAAGGGTCATAAAGCAGGAACAACATCCTAGGTCATAAAGAGGGTAACCTCCCCACACCCAATCTATGGTTCACCCTAGATAACACAGTGAAGCCATACAAAGGGCAGGCAGTTTTACCACATCAGACCTTCACAAGGATGTTTGCCTGTGATAAAACACTACAGCCCCCCACTCAGAACCTCGAGAATCTGGGGAGGGGAGAACAAAAGAATTCCTTTCAACACACAGTTAAAGTACAAATGGTAAGAATAAAAATGACAAACATTTAACAATTCACTCTAACATTTCCCTCCTGTTTTGTGATTTTTATGCTCCAAATTATTCCTATGTAGTATATTCTCAGCCATGCACCTCTTGCTTAACATTTCCAGTGCAGGCGTCATTCATACACAGGCCTCTGTCATGTCATTCATTTCAGTCATTTCATATTGTTGTAAAAGTACATAATTAACAAATGTATCAGAAATCATTTTAGTTAACAGTGATCTTATACATGGTAAAATGCATCCTATACATAAGCAAACAAATGAATTGTTACTTTAATAGTTAAAATAAGAAAGCAACACTTCAAAAACACTCCAGCTTGGTGGTGCTCCTCCGCAAGACATGTAAATAGCATGTCTCTCTGTAGAGTGGTTTAAGCTCTATAGGGCGTCATAATTGTCTCTTCCAGATGTTCCCATCACTGTCCATAGGACCAGAGTCCAAATGTATGTAGAATAGACATTCAAACATACCAGTTGAGTTTGTTGTTTGTCAACATGGGTCTCATCTTCAAAGCTGCAGACCTCGTCAACACTCTAGATTTATGGCCTCTACCAACCCCCATCACCTCACTTCAGGCCTCCTTGTCCTGTGGGGGATACATATCCTCCATTGTCCATCCTCTGCAGGAAAACCCTCTGTGGAAAGGGTGCTGGATACAGTTATCTTACTGCTGTTATGATCCCAGCAGTCTTCAGTGTGCTATCGTATGCACAGTACAGTGACACAGCATTAGGTGATGTTCATAGGAAACTGCTGTCATCACCTCCATAGCTCCTGGTTCCTGTGCTTTTCACAGAATCATGATGCCATCCTTGGACTCCGCCTGCGCTGTCGATGGAGCTTGGCACACTCCCCTCATCCTTCAGGTGCCCGTCTGTCGTCCACAATCTCCTCTGTTGGCCTCTGGAAAGCCCCCTTGGCACAGCTCTCATTCCAACGCAGCTTCGTGGTCCTTGCTGTGGCTCCAAAGTCTGATCTCATGATGGGTCCCAAACAGCTCGACCTTTGACCTCAACCACTGCCTGGACTGTCAGCTATGCCTGGAATGGGTTGCATCTCACTGGGCCTCAGAAGATTTCTCAGGAGATTCCTTTCAGCAATACTCTAACTGCTGCAAGATAGTTTCATGTAACTCTATAATTCTGGACCCCTCCTCTTGACGCATGGACACTCCCATGAGTCAACTCATCAAACCTAGATTCCTGTCTGAAAGAAAAAGGTCAGCTAGATCATGTCCCAGGCAACATCAGGGCGTCTCCTCTGGAGCAGCCTCGTAACCCTGCAATAAAAAGATGTTAGTGTGTTTTGCATATTAGGTTTGCTTAAAATCCGGCTCCGCCAGGAGCCTGCATACACACCATCATGGCCTGGAAAACAAGATCTAGAAGTAAAATCAACCTTCACGCTTATAAACAATTGTATAATAAGAGTAATAAAGCAGTCAACATCAACAGGACAAGTACCATGTGCAGGTTTTCTCAAATCAATAAACTGCAATTATTGGCATAATTTGCCTCGGACATGGATCATCCCATGTACTCAGTTAACATTAATGTAATCGGTGACTTCCCTTAAGCAAAGTCACTCCACTTAGCTATCACTAGGAGCTCAGTAGTGGCCAGCTAATGAGCCCCATATTAAACTATTACATAAACACTGCATCTCTCATTTGCTTTCTCATGTTACTTGTCCGTCTCTGCTGAATCCTCTACATGCACTCTTAGAAAAAACAACATTAACAACACACATAGATTCATCTGCACCTTTGTCAGGTGGGGGTTAACTTCGCACAGCGATGTTAGTCAGTCTGTCAGCTTCTGTCCGCTTTTACCAGTCAGTCAATTTATTTTCTCTCACACATTCATTCACGCATTCATTCATTCTTTCTTTGCTGACGGTGGAAATTATTGTCGCATTTTCATTTCCACTTCTCAGCAAAATGACGTCATTTCAAAAAGAAAAGAATTTAGACTGGATTTTCTCGTTGAATCCTTTTGGACAGGAACTTATTTTCTAATTGTCTCAGATAAGTGACTTTCTCCTGAGCCCATTTTAATTTTTTGGAGAAAGTCAACAGTTTGCAACGGTTTCCTCGACATGTCGTATAGTGCTTTTGTTCCAATCGTGCAGATCTGCTCAAACAGAGATTATCAAACAAAACTTTCAGTGCACTGTGAAAGTATCAAAATAAAAAGGCCTCGTTCAGTCATGACACACGCTCCTCATCACAGGAGGGTAAATCATACGATTAGCATGATTTATCAAACCATCATACTAATTGGCAGGCTCAACTTCACAACAAAAGAAAAATCATCAGCAAGATAAACTTCAAACCAACCATCAGCCACACAACACACAACATAAGCCTAATGTCTTATTAGCTATGAATTTAATCTGTACTTTTTTACTCATTTAGGCCAAAGATCTCATTTAGTTTTCCTTTTTAGTTTTCCTTTTTTTCCCCATCATCATAAAACATGTGACATGTTGTCATGCATTTTACAAAAGAAGTTTGTTCTTATGTATTCAGAATTGTGTATCTGGGTGCAGGATTCACTCGCACATCACAACAGGAAACTCAGTGTTTTAGAGTCTCCATTCTTACAAACTCCAACACTTCCCATTCACTCGTGCTAGAATTCAGTCACCTTTCATTAATCTAAGAACGATCAACTAATTTGCATATCAGCTATTAACCCACTAAGATGACAGGACAACAGAAATGCATGTTCAAAATATTATCACAAAAATAGAATTTCCCTCATACAGTAAATTACTTGTGCTGCATCAATCAGGCAGAAAGCATCTCCCAATTTACTAAATGAACAACTAAATTTATTGTCTGATCACTGGTTGGTCAAACCAGAATCTTGTTTCCCACAAAAATTAAACTGTTGTCCTGTAACCTAGAGAGTTAACTGTCAGCATTGGGTAAATTCAGCATTTGATAACAAGTCTCTGTTAAATTTATACTATTTTAACACTGATGAGAGATAACAAGCTGATTTTCATTGCATGTATGTTTGTTATTAGGCAGGTTTAATCAATGTGTCTGTGGAGCTACATCTCCAGCAGGGCATGTTCTTAAAGCTGCCTTTCCTACACACTTCTCTGCTATTAATTGATCATTTTCAACTAATGTGCTATGAGTCCACTGGTCTTTGCATCACACGAAGTGACTTGGACAAGATGATAAACAGACTCACATGCTCAAGATGGTGTCTAATCTTCATGAGCTCTCTTGTGTTTGTGTTAGTAGGGTTAATGCATGTTCTGCTTGTGTGTGTGATTTTGTATATGTTTCTTCTTGCAGTGTTTCAGATCCCTTCACAATTTTCCAACTTAAGCAGTCAGTAGTCAGCAGCCAGGTTTGCTAACCCAAATTTTGATTTCCCACATTAAACAACAGCTTTCCTCTGTGTCCTTACTTACTCTCACTCTGTTGTCTTCTCCCACTTCAACAGTCCAACAGCCGGCAGTTCTTCTTCAGCTTTGCCCTGTGTTCCACTGTCTCTTCTTGCCATTTTACTCCGAAAGTGTCAAATGTCAACCTCCAACAGTCTCCTCAGTTCTCCTCAAACGTTCTCTTCACATGCACAGTGAACTTTGCAGCTTGTTGGAAACACAGTGTCATTCATCAATCAGTCAGGATGATGGGTTTGCTCTTCTTCTCCGATGCTGTTTGTCCACACTGCTGCTGCTTGCTGGGTCTCTTTGCTCAGGACTTTGCTGCTCTCTCTTTATCTGCCATGTTATTGCTCTTTGGAACTGCATTCCTTGTCTTCAGGGAGGAGTGAGAGCTCACTTGTGAGGATGAGGAACACATGGTGCTGTACATAAGTTAGCCAGAAATTGCAGAAATTGGCCTGAATGTTTCCAATGATGTCAAACTATAACTTTATTCCGACTGCTGCATGTGGAAAACTGATCCAGGTCTGCTTTTCATCTGAAAGTGACAAAACTAAGACATTTCCATTATTATTATCATCCCTGCTTAACCAACACACAGAACTCTCCTTTCTTAAAGCAGAAAATGAGATTGTAGTTGTTCTTGGCTAATAAACACAAAACCTTTTTCCTATGATTTTTCATCTACAATGTAGATTTTGTCTCTTTTTTTACTCTTCCTTTCTTTACACTAGCTGGTGACCTGCAGAATCACCGCTCTCACAATTGGAGACAATTACGTTTACACAACGCACACACACACACACACACTGTGACGTCAGGCACATTCACACTCACTTTTTCATCTGCATAAATGAAACATATGGCTGATGATATGTGCCATGGTGATCCATAAGTATGATCACAAGTTTATTTAATTATTTTTCAACCCAACAAAGCAAATAAACAAGAACATGATGCTGATGCTATGAACACTCTACACACATGAGTCAAGATCCAGGAAAACTGCTGCGAAGCTGAACTCACGGATACGCTACATACTCGAGTTATCATAGTTCTGTTTCTCTCTCTTTGATGAGTTCTCAGCCAGCTCCTGATCTGATAATGTGTAGCTTGCTCATCAGCTCAGACGAGACAGCAACGCAACCTCACACAGTGGTTGCGTGCTTTGCCCACAGTGGCAAAGACTTACATTTTCATATTCAACTCAGCTTCTCCATCATGTAGGTGTCAGCTGTTTCACACAGGGTTCAGCATACTAGTTGTTTTCACAGGTGTGCTCTATATCTCAACAACGGCTCATATTAGGATGACAGTTTTCAAACAGGACAAGTGCCTCTATGCACGTAATTAGGTAAAATATTTATCTATTTTACTTCATCTCATATGTCATTGTACTGACTTTGAGCAACCCTAAGCTTAATGCAGATTGCTTTTAACAACTGGTTAAAGTAATGGTCTGGAGCACAGGCTGTTGTTGATCAGGGAAATCATCTAAACATTTTGTGTCAGCAAGGGGTGGGGGAAGCCATTCACCAGAGCATAGCTTAACTGTTGCTGATGTGGGCTGGCCTTCTCCACACGCTCTTCAAGGCTGCTGTTTTCCTGAAAACTTCTAACTTTTGAGATTCTCCCGCGACAAGTTTATGCTCATGACAATTATGAGAATATAAATGGCTCGCGCTGCCGGGAGTGAATTCTTGCATGAATGTGTCATCTCCCTGTGAGGCAGTCTTACTTGCTCGGGAACCCATGATAACAACAACAACCGTGTCACAGACCGCCTGCTCCGCAGCATTCACACAAACACAGCAACACTCTTCTGGGACCCTAACCCAGTCGCGCGACTCAAAACCCAGTGAAGGGACGCTCGGGACACAAACCCAGGGCGATTTCAAAACCGGACACTCACCGGACGCTTGGGTCCTTGGGCGATTTTACCAAAACCTCTCTCTCGGGACCCTAACCCAGTTCTGGGACACTAACCCAGTCAACTCTTCCAACTTACTTGGCGTTGCTTAGCGTGTAATATCAGCCTCGGATCCCGCCGATCGTCATTCATCCAGGAAGAAAGACAGACAGCTAATCCACAGGAACTTCCTGGCTGACGTCGGTCTTTCAGCGTGTCTCCTCTCCCCTCGGTGAATGTCGACTCCAGGGATCCGGCTCGAAGGACCAATTAATGGTAGGTTTGTAGCTTAAACCTATTCGCTGGAACGTTAAAGGCAATGTGATTACACAGCAAGCAAGACACGAAGTAGGCAACGTTCTTTGTGTTACTCATGCATGAGGGAGGCCTGCCTGGAGCCAAGTGTCGTTCCACCTACTTGACCTCCATCAGACTCTCAGCCAGGTTCCCCATAGCACTCCTTTTATTGAGGTTACTTGAATATGCATAGGGTCATTAACATATGATGTATACATACACACAAAGAGTACCTTGCCTGTGGTTTTGTAAGTGCGTGTGTGTGTGTGTGTGTGTGTGTGTGTGTGTGTGTGTGTGTACTGCTGACCAAAAGGGTCATAAAGCAGGAACAACATCCTAGGTCATAAAGAGGGTAACCTCCCCACACCCAATCTATGGTTCACCCTAGATAACACAGTGAAGCCATACAAAGGGCAGGCAGTTTTACCACATCAGACCTTCACAAGGATGTTTGCCTGTGATAAAACACTACAGCCCCCCACTCAGAACCTCGAGAATCTGGGGAGGGGAGAACAAAAGAATTCCTTTCAACACACAGTTAAAGTACAAATGGTAAGAATAAAAATGACAAACATTTAACAATTCACTCTAACAATTACATTTTGTGATGCGTCCCAACCAGTCAACATGAGTGTCTTGTTCATCTTCCGGAATCAGTAAAATGAATGGATCATGAACTGCTTCAGCATTTTGATACAAATCATTCAGTTTTTCCAATTTGAACTGCACAGCTTTTGCTTCTTTTTTTTTTAATCAGTTCTTTACGGTGACCCTTTCTTTCTTTACGGTTTCCAAAAGCAATAACCCAACAGACCAGTTGCAGGAATCCAAAACATGGTAGATGTGTTTTATCAAGATTCATATAATACTGATGACGGATTTTTAGGCTAACCCACTTACCTCTCATCTTTTTTCCCCCTCACAAAACCGATAGATCCTCCACTTCTTTTAAATGTCTCCCAGCGCAATTCTTGGCATATTTTGGTTCCTGCAACTGCTCCGTCGGGTTATTGTCTCCCCAGAAACACTTCCCTTGTGCTTTTGGAATTTTTTCCCCCCCATTTCAGTTGCGTTTTGCGTTTTTGCGGCGTTTTTCTTATTGCGGGTGGTTTCTGTGTTTTCTTAAGTTGCGGGCCGTTTGGCCTCTCAGGGCAACCGTAGTTCTTTAACAAAATTCAAGGGTTAACGCGTGATATTAACCTGAGGTTTTCGCTCTTTCTGTGGTTTCCATTTTATAAGCACGTGATTTACCCGTCAGTTTTGCAGATCTTTTTTTTCTTCCAGTTCATGTGGCTTCTTATGTTTCACTAATTGTCACTTTCTCACATGCAGCAAACACAATATTATATTCCACAGCTTGAAAGATCGATCATATCCAATGCTTTTCTTACGTGCAAACAATGCGCAGTATCCACAGCGTCACAAGCTGTCAAAATCAGACCAGCTTCCTCCAGCTTGCCAAATCAAGCACATGCAAGCACACAACGCAAACCAATGTACCCAATGGACAAGCGGTGACACAAACTGTGTTCAAAACATTCAATAATACACCGAGTGAATCTGCGTGTCCTACCGCTTCTGATGTGTATGTTGCGTCAATCTTTTTCGTGTCACTGTGGCGGTGCCGTTTCCAATAACTCCTTTGAGAACAGCGTCCGACTATCTGAAAGCTTCGTGACTCCAAAACGTATATCCACAAATCCTCTTCATTGTTCTGATGCATGCGATAAAACACATTTGAATGTTGGGACTTCCATCCGCAAATGTGGATGTGTGACGTGTCTCCAATGAGCCACTTAGTCCCATTTGTGTTTGCGTATTTATTTTAAAACAAAACAACAAACTTTGGGCTTTGATTCAAAACAAATGTACAAATGTATTAACTGACGTGCTAAAATGACGGTCAGCAGAAAAGTTTGCAACCAAACCACTCCCCCAACCTCCGTGTTGAGAACGTCAGGTAAATAACGTGCGACCCCAGGATGCAATTATCTGAGGTGCGGGGAAAATCTAAAGTGCCACCATAACAAATAAAGAAAACCTAAACATTCCCTTTGGCTCTTACAGTGAAGTTCAAGTCTTATTACTCTGGTGTAGTTCTTTTATAGCATAAATGTTAGCACTGCACCTTTAGTGAAAATGTGTAAGAGAACAAAACAAAAAGTTGTTAATTTGAGAACAATATTTTCTGAACAAAACATTTCATCTCTGCTGCACTCTATACAGAAATTAAAGTCAACCAATTCCTCAAACAACATGTTCAAAAAACCAGCAAAAACTGCAAAAATCTGCCCCACAACGCAAAGATTCAGCTCAAAACCTCATTACAGGTTTCTCATACTTTAAATGATCCGTCAGTTTTGGAATACAACTTATTTTCATCAAACTTAGCACTTTTTTTCTTATATAACTAGTATATTGTCTTTTAGAAATCAAAATGTAAACATAATTAAAGCTCAGACCTAAAGCCGACTCCATGGGTCTAAACTGACTGGAGTTTTTGTTTACGCACCAAATAACATCGGTCTGCTCTTGACGCTCAGTGGAAAAACAAACAAAGGAAACGTTCGCTGTTCAAGCTTAACAAATATAAAAATTAAAAATACACTTTTATAGTTGCGGTGGTGTTGTTTTTCTTGCACAACAAAGAACCGAAGCCTAAGCAATGGCTAAAACAGAGGTAAACAATTGAAACCCAAACACACTCCCGTTCATTTCAATACGCATGATCTGAGCATGCGCGGAATGCAAACGCTCCACTTTGATGGGTTCCAGCGACAGTGACGTCAGCGCTTTTGTATGAGAAGATCAAAGAAGATCAAAGCGCTGACGTCACTGTCGCCGCCACAGAAATGCTTAAATACCCCACTTTCACCTTCCTAAACACAGTTTCACTTGGAGCATTTTCAGAAACAGCGATTTGTCCTTGCAAACTAGTATTCTTTGAGAAAGGGAATACTTTTACATTTAAAGAATTCAACAAGCGTTCTTTTTTTTCTTTCGACACTTTGCATTAAGTTTTTAAAGAAATGTCACAGGAAAGATTAAATAATTCACCTTCTAACAGAGAGAATCGAGAGGAGTCACAAAGACAGAGAATGCAGGCAGGGTTTGAAACCATTGAGATGATGCTCCATGAGCTTCAGAAAAACCAAGTGTTTCTCCTTGAGCAGAACAGTAACATTGCTGCTGAGTTGTCCCAGGCCGAAAGCGAGAGAAATGAACAACAGAAAGAGAACACAAATCTCAGGACAGGTTTGGAAAATCCCGAGTGGCAAGTGGGAGAAGCTCTGTGTTTACTAATTAAAAATAATGAAGTAATAGAAAAACAGACCAGGGCAGAGATTAAAACCATTCAGATGCATCTGTATGAGCTTCGGGAAAACCAAGATCTTCTACTGGAGCAGAACAGCAGCATTACTGCTGAGCTTTCCATAGTTGAAAGTGAGCGAGATGGACAAATTAAAGAAAACACAGATCTCAGTCAAGAGAATGCAGATCTCAGGAAAGATTTAGAAACTCTTGAGTGCCAAATGGGAGAAGCACAGGGTTTAATAATTCAAAATAATGAAATAATAGAAAAACAGAGCAAGACAATTGTGGACAAGCAGAAACAGATAGATGAGCTTTATAAGGATTTAGAAATGAGAAGACAGATGGTCCAAGATCTTAAAGAGCTGGTCAGTATGAAGCAAAACGAAAATGTATTGGTTGACGTGAACAATGTTAGAGAGGAATGTCAGATTGCTGGTGAACCTCTGCAGCTGGAGAATCTTGCTCCTGAATCGGAGGCACTTGAGACTCCTGTTGCAAAACCAGTTCCTGACACTCATGAAGAGGTTCAGACTAGTGATTCGGGGCATCGTGGTGCTAAACATCTACCTAAAGTAGGTTTAGGGCTTGCCACAGTGGGTCTTGTTGTTCCTGCAGTTTACTGGGCCTACTCAAAGATGTTCAACTGAAGTGAATGTCCCAGCTGTTATTTGTGGAATTGTGCTCATTATCTACTCAAGCCCTACTGCAATTGTCGATGTGCGCCAGTTACATTTTAAAGAACAGTAATGATGTTTTCCAACCACGTTCTACTGACCATACCAACCTGTGGTAACTATACTGTGCTCTCCTTTATGTTTTATTTGGCCCCTCATCTCCCAACCAGTCATGGCAGATGGCTGCCCCTCCCTGAGCCTGGTTCTGTCATAGGTTTCTTCCTGTTAAAAGGGAGTTTTTCCTTTCCACAGTTGCCTAGTGCTTGCTCATAGGGGATCATTTGATTGTTGGGGTTGATAATTTCAATCCAATTGGATTGAAATTAATTGGCTTGAAGTGAAAAACTTCAGGTGAGGGGTTCACTTGATGGGGAGCACTAAAAAAACTATGGAAAAAGAGAAAATGTAGTTAAAAGCAAATGAAAATAAAGAAAATAAAAATTAAAAAATCTCCTACTGCTTTGTTTATTTATTTAAATGAACAGTTTTACATTTTGGCCACTGTCTCATTTACTGCTAAGTAAATTATTTCAGACTGGCCAGAACATCACATGAACATCAGCCTGCTATAACTAATTTTTCAGTGACTTAGGATGAAGTAAAGGTCCTACAGACAATGTGTGTGTGTGTGTGTGTGTGTGTGTGTGTGTGTGTGTGTGTGTGTGTGTGTGTGTGTGTGTGTGTGGCCAAGCCACACAGTAAACCTGGATTAGTTGAATTTATTAAAGTAAAGAAGAAAAAAAACTGTAAAACAACATTCAGTTATCTGACATATTTCGAAGGAGTACAGGGGATGTAATCTATAGGCTAGTGTTTGGATTTTTAAGAACGACAGGTGTTTATCTGAGATAAACGGAGGCGGAGAAACCTCTCCGACCCACACTCCAGTCCAGAAGGTGGCGATAATGCAACTAAAAGTTGTTTGCAACCGCCATTAAAATGTAGAAGAAGAAGCACAAGAAGAAGAAGAAGAAGAAGAAGAAGAATTTTTTTCGCTGGTTTGCTGAGTAGCACTCGTCAGTACAGCCCTGTTACTAGTACTAGTCTGTTGTAACTACGTTTTCTTGTATATAGATTCCTGGACCCATTTCTGTTTCCTGATCTGTTCTCCTGAGTCTGGCAGTGAGGTGTGGAGCAAAGGAGAGCGTGAGTGGTGAAGAGGATTGTGAAAGTGGAGAGTGAGGAGCGGACGTGTGGTGTGTTTTGGAACCGTTTCCCTTGCATCCCTGGAAATCCCAGCCCTGTGCACTGTATATAGTTTCATCTAGTGTTGTTGTTAATAAACTTGGGACTTTTATTCTGAATTCAGCTGCTCTATGCCTGAGTCCGTTCCTCCCTTATGACAGTTTTCTAAATAATCGAATATTAATACAACGATAAAAAACACTTGAAATTGGAGAAAACTAATGAAAATAAGGTCCTGGCATTTCTGCACATTTCCTAGTAATTAGTGCATCTTTCCCTGGAATTAATTCAAGACAGACTGGTGATCACAGTCTTGAAGGAAATGTTTGATGGACTGAGATGGAATGACCCGGGAGTACATAAAAGTCCCACAGGTCTTAAACTAACAGCTTTACTTTATGTTTTCCACCAAACACCAGTCACAACATCCACACTGAAGAGTGGTCTCCAGGCTGCTGCGCTTCCGGGTAGAGCGGCAAAGAAGAAGCCAATAAAAGGAAAAAGTTGAGATGGTCAAGTCAATTGGCTTTTATTGTCATTTCAACCATGTACAGTGCTACAGTACAGAGTGAAACGAGACAATGTTCCTCCGAGGCTGGTGCTACATATGACATATAACAGACAATCAAGACAGGATTACATAAAGTGCAATATGCAAAAATTGTAAAAAAAAAAAAAAAAAAAACCCAAGACAAGACAGTGCAACACTAGACAGAACAGGACGATACAGACACAAGACAGTATTTATTATTTTGTTCCACTTCCCCTTTGCCCCATTTATTCAGTATATTTCTGGTTTTCCTTAACAAAAAAATTGCTGTCTATGGTCTCATCATTCACACCATCTGGGCTCCTAAAGAACGTTTCTTCTGCGCGTAAGTCAGTTAAACTCACCCTGCTACGGCCCTAGCAGGGCCTCCTCCTGAAGGTGCCTGTGTGGGCGTGTCCTACAATCTCTTCTGCCTGAGGTGCCACCTTTCTCTTTTACACAGCTAACTCACATCAGTAATTAAAGGTATTTAAGCCCAGGGAAAGGTGAGCTCTGGGCCAGAGTGCCATGTGAATGGTTGCAGCTAGTAAGCTGCGTGTGCTCTGCTCCTACTTGGTGGGGAGTAGTGTGTTTGGCAATTTATCCTTCTCTGGCTTACTTCTCAGTTTAATTGACCAACGTTTGAGTTTTGTTTTGTTTCTTTAAATGGTGATAGCGGCTTGTCCGTCTCTTTCAGTTAGTATCGATAGAAACTTTAATAAAACTCTTTAATTTAACCATTTTGCCTCTGTCTCCTTTTTCTGACCCAGACACATTTTGTTACTTCCCCTTCATCGCCTGGACCCTTTTAGGGGAACGTAACACACCCATTGCAATAAATCTAGCCCTTAAATAACTTTGCATTACACTGCTTTTCTGGCTTGCCTTTTAACGGTGAGTGCAACTGTTTCATAAAGGTTTTAGTGCACCATAAACTCCAGCAGATATTTTTGTCACAATGAAAAACATTTTAGGAAAATAACAAGAAGTAAAAGAAGGAAACCCACAGAAGCAGAAAGGATAAGACGTGCACCATATCTGAGACAATAACCAGGGCCAGACCGTTTCTGACACCTCGATCATATTTATTGTGCAACAACACGGCACCAGAGGACATTTTTAATTTGTCTTGGGAATAATTCACAGGACTGAGATCAACACAGTCTACTCTCCAAAACCAGAACCAGAACAATAGGCTGAGTTCATGGTGGACGATAAATATTCATCACTAGAACGATGAGACACAAACACAGAAGAGCCGTTTGTAACGGCAGGAGATGCAGTGTTGACAGGCGGCAAGAAATGTAAGTACAAGGCTACGTCTGTCTCTATCAATAATTATCCCATATCATACAAAAGATATGACACATATAAACAGAGAATTGTCCAGGTTCATCCTGACCATCAACCTTTTTGACTGAAGATCACTTCTGCCAGCACCACAACACTTACTGCTAAACACATTTAAAGGACCAGTTCTGTGTTTTTACAGTTTTAGCTCACTTCATTTTAATGCTATAAACAAATGCTTCATAAAAACGTGACTGAAGAAATCCTCCAAAGCTCACTGTCATGGTTTCATATCGTTTTCCTACATTCAAGGCAGCCTTTGCTTTACTTCAGTCCAATCTTGTGCAGCTTGGTTTAGCAATCAGTACAAGCCCACAATGACTCCTGGGGTTCATCGGGGATCTGCTTCATATTTCCAGTTTATTTTAATGTAAACAAAAACAAATAGAAATCTAACAGCACACAGATGAAACTCTGTAGAGATTTCGCATGTCTTTCCAACCCACTGCTGTCAGACTCCACAACAAAGACTTTAACTGATCAAACACACACACCCACACATGTGCAATAACACTAAGTGCAATACTCCTTTCTGGCATCGTTGTATTTTTACTCAGTTGTGTACAACATTTTATTCTATTTTTATCCTATTGTATATTTTATTCTACTGTATATAGTATTTGATTTTATTCTATTCTGTACAGTTGTGTACTGTATTTATTCTTATTGTAGTCTAATTATTGCTTCAGAACTTTTGCACTGTCCACTTCCTGCTGTGACAAAACAAATTTCCCACGTGTGGGACTACTAAAGGTCATGTTATCTTATCTTATTTAAACATGGTGAAGGTGTTGATGAACTTACAGTGATTACATGGTTTCACACACAATCACCTGCCAATCAACTTTAAATGACATAAATACAGATGCAATTAAACTGCACATGAATCCCATAAACATGAAGCTCTGACCTCCTACATGACTGAAGGACTTCAGGTTTATCAGTGACTGAATCAGTTGATCCTAACAGCTCCCATCGTGACAGACAGATAAATAAATCTACAACATTAAACACTAGAAATGAAATATATTAGCAAGACCTTCATAAAACCTGCGTTTAAAGTAATTCACATTCATGTGCTCAGACTGTCTCTACTGCCGGCATGACAGGCAGTAAATTGAGGATTTGATCTGTTTAGAAGCTCAGGCCTGCAGTCTGTCACATCAAAGTCAAGCCAATGTACGCTTCATTGTCATCTCCGCTATATACAGTACAGTATCTAGAGATGAGATGATGAGGCTCCAGTTACATTCAGTGCAATCCCCCCCCCCCCCAAAGAAATAATAATATAAGAAGAGTGAAAAAATAAATATACACTTTAAGACTTGGAGGTAAATGTATTAATAACAATTTACAATTTGAATGATTTAAAGTGACCTTGAAGTGATTTAAAGTGACCAGCGTAGCAGCTTGTAAACATGAGCAGAGTTCTTGAGTGTAAGGATTGTCCATAGAGCAGCATCTGCATTACAAAGGCAGTGGTATGTGGAGTGCAATAGAGTTAGGTAACGGTTTGTGTGGGTGTGGGTGGTGGGGGGGAGTGGGAGAGCCGGTAGTGAGTTCAAGAGTCTGATGGCTTGTGGGAAAAAGCTACTTCGCAGCCTGGAGGATTGGGCCCCAATGCTGCGATAGCGTCGGCCAGACGGGAGGAGAGAAAAGAGTGCGTGTGAGGGAGAGAGATGTTCCAGTGATCTTGGCAGCTGCTTTAACAATCCGTTGTAGCTGGATGAGATTGCCGAACCACACGGAGATGCAGCTGGTCAGAACACTCTCTATGGTGCTCCTGTAGAACACGGTGAGGATGGGAAGAGGAAGGCTGGCCCGCTTCAGGCGTCTCAGGAAGTGGAGGCGCTGCTAGGCTATTTTGGTGATGGAGATGGTGTTGGTGGTCTCGCTGCACCAGAACGCCAGCTGCTCAAACTCATCTCTGTACGCCGACTCGTCGTCGTTGCTGATGAGCGAACCTGATGATGTGGTTGGAGCTGTGTAGAGCAGTGCAGTGTCAGGACAGCGAACAACAGTGGGGTGAGAACACAGCCTCGAGGAGCTCCTGTTCTCAGTCTGATGGTGCTGGAGATGTTGTCGCCGATTCTGTAGAGCTGTCTCGGTTTTACTGACCTGCTGGGAGGCAGATGTTCAATCTTCAATCTTAAGCAGAATATCCAGTGATGAGCAGCTTCTTTGTACTTCCCGTTTCACTGTTGTTTCTTCTCCCAGCAGATGACTTTCTTATTTTGGAATCATATAGTATATGTGAGGAAACCTGCTGTAAACTGCAGTCTGTGCACTTAATACACAATGAAAATATATATTTTATGTTATTAGAATAAGATGTGTAAAAGGACTTTGATGTGTGTGAGTGACTTCTATTGTTATATCATACACTGATTAGTTTTCTCTGAAATCTAAACAGAAGAAACAAAGAGGTATTTACCCTCCGCCTCTTCCTATAACTGTACAAATATTATATTTTATTATAACTGTCTTGTTAAACAGAATTCAGATGGTGGCGACAGTCTCACCCTGGCGGTTCAGCTCCTTTCCCTCGTCCATCAGGTCAGAGGTCATTTCACTGTCTTCCATAAACTGCTGGAAGCCCAGAAGATCAAGGCAGCGGGTCCTTAAACTGAAGAGAACATTGATTACGACACAGAATCACAAACATAATTACATACAGTACTGTGCAAAGCTTTCATCAATCAACAAAATGCAGTGAATGAACAAAAGAGAAATCTAAATCACGTCGCATTTTGAAGGAACTCAGCTGGTCGGTTGTTCCAAAGATCTTGGAGAACTAACCACAGATTTTCTGTGGATACAGGCTTCCTCAACCCCTTCTGTCTCTTCATGTAATCCCAGACACATTCGATGATGTTAAGATCAGAGCTCTGTGGGGGCCGTACCATCACTTCCAGTACTTCTTGTTCTTCTTTACACTGAAGATAGTTCCTAATGACTTTGGCTGTGTGTTTGGGGTCGTTGTCCTGCTGTAGAATACATTTGGGGTTAATAAACAATCATTAATCATTCATGAACTGAATTGAATGGAATGAATTGAACTGGAGATTGCTATACATGCATTTATTTCCTCACGCTTGGACTACTGTAACTCACTGTTGATGTATCTAAGCAAAGGTTCTCTGGATCGTCTGCAGGTTGTGCAAAACGCTGCCGCTAGGGTTTTGACAAAATCTGTATTCACATGTGACACCGTTGCTATCTCAGCTACACTGGCTTCCTGTTGAATTCAGAGGCCATTTTAAGATCCTGGTCTTGACTTTTAGATCAGAGATGTTGGCACCAGCCTACATCTCTGATCTGCTACAGCCCTACGTCCCTAGACTGTGGAACTCTCTCCCCCAAACCTTAAGAATTGTGGATGGAGTAGTTGTTTTTTAAAAAAACTGCTTTTGGTTAATTTTGCCTGTTTTAAATTGTCTGTTTGATATTGTCTGTTTTACCTTTCTATGACTGGTTATCTTATGTGCAGCACTTTATGACTCTGTCTAGAAAGGCGCTATATATATACAGTATATATATAATTTTATTTACTTATTTATTTTTCTGAACGCATTCTATGTTTACAGCGTTGTTGCATACCTGCCTAAACCTTTGGCACACTACTGTATATGTAACCGCTGTGTTCCTGCATTGTGTTCCTGCGATGAAAGGTAAAAAGAATGAAAGACCTCCAAGTAATTAACTTGCCCGCTCCAGTTCCTCTCCTACAGGGAATTGTAGAAAAGGGGAGAGGCCAAAGGGGTACCCCAAATTTAAAGGGTTGCACCAAAAAGGTGTAACAGCAGGTGTGTTACACAGTGTGGGTATTTACAGAGGTGTGAGCAGTCTGCAGCTTGTTGTGGTGGGAGATGGCCGAGTCCATGTGGATCAAACAGGGGAGGAGTGAGACGACAGGACAGCCTGCAGGAGGAAAACACCACAAAGTCACAAAACCTCCATCAAGTTGACTCCTCCATTATCTCCGGGTCAACATCTGGGTCACATGATATGTTGTTTAATAACACGTTGACTCACTGCACAACTCTGTAGTTTGTGTGCTTTAAGAAAAATAAGAGGAGACTTTAAGGTCTTTTGAAACAGTAAAAATGTTCGCCCTGTATATGAGGAGGAACATTCCCGAAAGAAACACGTGTACTTGTGTCTTCTCTTGGTTTACAGGGATGTGTTTCCTCACGCTTTCAGAACCCTTTCAAGTACCCTCACAGAGTGGAGTGTCTTTTAACATGATGAACTAGAGACTCACACAACCGCAGGTTACATCAAGCACTGCATGGACACTGTCTCCACGGAAAAGCCTGTCCTGCTCTACCCCAAACGTAAACCCTGGATGACGAGTAAGGTTCAGGCATTGTTAAAGGCATGCAACTCAACACACAAATCTGGGGACCAGGACATGTACAGCAGAGCAAGAGCAGACCTTAAATAAGGCATCAGAGCAGCAAAGCTGGACTATTCAAACAATCTATCAGACCACCTCTGTGATAACAACTCCAGAAAGGTATGGGAAGGCCTGAAACACATCACCAATTACAAAGGCAGTGGGACAAATATAGATAATATGGACATCTCATTAGCAGAGGAACATAAGCACTTCTTTGCCCGCTTCGAGAAAACTGCAGTCAACCCCACCATGCACGACGCCCTGCCCACAGCCTCCTCTGAGCACAGTCCCCACACATTTAGCCTCCAAGAACATGAGGTCGGCAATGTGTTCAGAGCAGAATATCAGAGGAAAGCAGCTGGCCCTGACGGAATACCTGGTAGATTGCTCAAAGCCTGCGCCGACCAGCTGGCTCCCATGTTCACCAGACTATTCAATCTCTCCCTGTCACATGCCACTGTCCCTCACTCTCTGAAATCTGCAACAATAGTCCTCAAGTCCACCACCATCAGTAGCCTCAGCGACTACAGACCCATCGCACTGACTCCAGTGATTGCACAGTGCTTCAAGAAGCTGCTCCTAAGGCACATAAAGGACTGCCTCCCACCCTACAAGGCAAAAAAGTCCACAGAGGATGCAATTTGCACCGCCCTTCACTCTCCTCTGCATCACCTGGAGTATCCTGGGAAATCAGTAAGGATGCTCTTTATTGAATTCAGCTCGGCCTTCAATACCATCATCCCAGACATTCGTATAGACAAGCTTTTAAACCTAGACCCAGACCATTTCATCTCCGCCGAAGTTATCTCGGAGAGAAGTAGAGCAAGTGTGTAAGTTCATCTCTGAATGTTTGTAAAGCGTTCCCATGTTAAGCTTAACAACCGATATATGGAGCGACTGCCTCTCGCTCTCCTGCTGCTACTTCAATCGTGAAACTGCTTAATGATCAGCTGATCGGCTTTTCTGTCACGAGTCCGTCTCTCTTCTTTGTTTTTGGCCCACTTTGCGCCAGAAAGAGTAAAACCAGCGGCTGAACAACAGCAGCACGTTTAAGCTTGATAAGCTGTTGTTAGAATATATTTAATATTACTTTCTAGACCAGGATCGTTTTCTACGCAGCTGACGGCTGGTAACTGTGCAGGGGCGGATCTAGCAAAGTTTAGCCAGGGGGGCCGATAGGGCATGAACAGGGAAAAGGGGGGCACAAAGACATACCTTTCTTTCTTATTCTCATTTAAAATGTCTAGCTTTTAATAAATAATTATCTGAATCTTACACCCAAAGTTTTAATCTGATGTAAAATGTGTAGAAGTCCATTACTGTATATAGTAACTGTTAAGTCTAATATACCCTAGTAAGCTATAGTACTTTTTCCTTTGGGAAAGTACCATCTGTGAATCCTGCAATTCTGTTGAAGAAAGATGTTTAAGCTATTTACTTATTCTTGAAAAATTATTTGTTTCTGTGCATTTTGTTTTCATCCTGCATCAAATTAAAGTTGATTACATCGATTAAGCATCATGAGGTGGAGGGTGGTTCCCTATTTTTTCTTTTTTTTTTTTTTTGCTGGGAGTTTGCAACCCTATTAGTTAGGTTGCTTAATATTTATGCTAAGTACTCTACCAGAATAGGGAGGATGGAGTAGGTTTAAGTTTATTAGATTGATCAGTGTTGCTGAACTATGAAATATTTTGGGTGCAGTGTATTTTTTTCCCCACACACAGGTATAATGCAGAATAGCTTTAGTGTTGTTGTTTATTTAAACTTGAGTATGAACTTATACAAAATGCAGCGAGATATTAAAAAACAGTTTTATTGATTAAGAAACACACAATATCGGATTCATATGGGTATCGGCTGATATCCAAATTTATGATATCGGTATCGGACATAAAAAAGTGGTATCGTGCCATCTCTACCCTAAACACCAAGGAAACAAAGGAAGAGGTCAGCGTACCACACGCCATCCCCGTGTGGTACGCTGGTTGCACAACAGCTGGCAAGAAGATTATGTGCAATGTCTTATGTGCAATATCTCACTCTTTCCATGCTCTGTGCAATATTTTTGGCTCATGTGCAATATTTTGGTCTCATTGGAATCACCACCCCCACCCTAAATGACCATGGCCCCTCCACCCTTATTTTATTTATTATATTATATAACTGCCCTTGTATACAACCACACAATGTTTCAATGTTTCCTACGCACACACCATGTATATAGTTCACTCACACATATATGGATACATATATATTGCTTTTTATTTATTTATTTGTTTCCCCCTCATTGTATATTGTTTTCCCTTCTTTACTTTTTCACCTTGTGGTCCAGCTACCCAGTTTCGCTGTGCAAGAAACTACACAATGACAATAAAACTCTAAGTCAATACCAGGTGCAAAGGAAGAAGATTGTGATGAAGCATGCCATCTGGTGGAGAGAGCAAGCATTACGAGGCAGTGAGCTGAACAAGAGGAGCTCAGCGGTCTGAATGAAGTGAGATCGTGTTTCAACAACGAAGCACTGAAACAAACGTCACATGTCACGTTTCCTTCATTGTAACACAACAAAGACTCAGCTGTGCAGCACTCCATCACACAGCAGCTTTAAACACTTTTAGAGGCTGTATAGAAATATGAAGCTCTGTGTCTGACGGTTTGTGTGTAAACTAGCGTCTGCCCTCTCAGGCTCACCTCGATGTACTGGTAGTTGTAGCCTCTCAGCCAACCGGATGACAATCAGCGAGAGGACGGGCCACGTGCTGAAGAAGGTGAAGAAGGTGCACTTGGACCAAACCACAGCCACGCTGAACAGAGTGAGGACGACGGAGAGGAGGCGGTAAAACCAAAGGTTCAGGAGGCACTCCTAGTACTACTCTGTGACACACACACACCCACCTACAGTCGGGATGTAGATGTATCTGCTGAGCCAGCCGGCTGGCTCTGACAACGGGAAGCTGTGGACGAATTGGTGGGTGGAGCTGTTCTCCTTCTTGGCCACATCATCCAGGTGGATGGCGTGCTGCAAGAGGATCTACCACTGCACATCAGTACTGTTGTGTCTCAGCACGGTGTAGATCACCTGCACATGATGGGTTCAGACATGAGAGCATGAAAAACACAAAGTTACTGCTAACATTAACCAATCCATGAGAGCGTGACAGCAGGTGACTTATTACCTTAAAACCCCTGAGGAGAAAACCAGTACTTTAAGAGTGCACAGGAAACAGAAGATTTCAGCTGTGTGCAGCCTGAGGAGGAAACTACGAGCACAGAGAGAAACCTCATCATCACCTCGTCATTATCTTCCTCTTCTTTTTTTGCTCTGTGGTGGAACGAGGACTATCTTTTCTCCTCTTCTTCTGCTGTTTACCTGAACCACCATCAAACAAAGCTCAGCTGACAGCAGTGATTACAAAGCTATTGAGTCATGTCTTTATCGCCTTTTGCATCGTGTGCCTTAGTTTGGTTGAAGTCTATGGTACCGTCACACTGGTGCTCTTTCAATGAACCATCACAATGAATAACACGTGTGACAAGCCAGCACAGCTGCTAGGAAACTAATACTCTCCCCACGTTTTACATACAGATCTTTCTCCTGTGTGATTTCACTGTTGCTTCTTGAGATTAAAAATATAAATAAAAAGCTTTTCTTTGCCACTTTGTGTCAGGTTTATATTATTGGATTGTCATTTATGCTTAGAAATATTTACTCAAATATGCTTAGAGTTTTATAATCAATTGCATGTTGATAGAGGTTTGATCCTTAGCAGTCTGTAAAGACTCTGTGTGCCTTCCAGAGTGTTCTGGCATACACACTCACATCCTGCGGTCACGAGAAGAGGTTGTACCTTCTTTTATTGTTTTATGGTATAGCAAACAAGTATAAGTGTACTGTAAAATCTAATTGGTTCCCAGAACTAAAAAAAAAGTTGAGTAAAGCTTAGCTAAAAATGACTAAATTTGGACAACTTATTTATTTTGAGTACTCTGTACAGGCTCATTTGTTCCCTGAACTCTGTTTAACAGGTACCGCATCCGTATCTGCCAACGGAATGAGTCGCCACCAAAAAACCCCCCACAAAATTACTCTGGTAAAGAAAAAAAAATACACATCTCTCCATAACAAAATGGAGCCCGAAAGAAAAACGTTTCTGCTGTGTGGGATCATTTTGATCTTTTAACTGCAAATAAGGTAACTGTTTGTTTCAGTGTAATCTACCAGAATAGGAAAAACAGCAATTTGACTTGAAGTGTAAATTATTTATTTCATTTTATGCAGGATAAATGTTGCATCTGTTCTGCAGAGCTTTCTTACAAACAAAAGCAAATCCTCAGTGTTACAGAGGCATTACAGAGCCAAACATGAAAATGAGGAGACAAACACACTGAGAATGAACACAGGTCGGCCTATACTGACACTGAACAGCTTTATCATCATTTTTTTTTTTATTAGTATGCGTTTTATTTTTCAAATCAAGCATCTAGGAAGACTGTTCTGGACCAAGCAGTCCTGAATTTTATTATAAAGGACTGCCAACCCCTTAGTATTGTGGAGAGTGTCAGAGAGAAAAATTCCAAGATCAGAGGATCCTTTAACGTACTGGGGGAATAGGAAGACATCTTATCAGAACCTTTTCCACCTGACTTTACAGCTTTTGTGTACCCCAGCTTCATCTGTGCCTGTGAGTTTTCCAAAGCTGGGGAAAAGGTGTAAAAAACAAACAAACAAACAAACAAAAACAAAAAAAACCCACAATAGACTAAATGCAAAAAGATTGGATAAACTTATATTTCTGAATAGAAATTTATAATAAACTGAGTCGAATGGGTAATATTACATTCACAATACTTTCATCTTAATTTTCATTTAATGTGATTCACACTATATTTTAAAGATGTAAATGGCCTGTATTTGTATAGCACTTTACTAGTCCCTAAGGACCCCAAAGCGCTTTACACATCCAGTCATCCACCAATTCACACACTGGTGATGTCTACAATATATAAAAGATATAAAATGATTCCATAGAAAGTACAATACCTTACAGTGTATAAGTATGACTAGGTCATTGAATTGTTGTGAAATGTTGTGAGTCTCAAGTAAGTTGCCTACAATGATATTTAAGGTCCAGCAGGTGTCAGTATGGAGCAAAACAGCAAAACTGTGTCCACACAGTTTGGGGAATGTGCTGAAACGCTTCACGAGGCCTCATCTACCCATCACTACCAATTAGTATGCCAAATAACAACTTGGCCTATGGCATCAATTAGTGCACAACTATACAAAAAACATCAAGTTACAGTCAAAATCTATCAAAGTAATTCAAGCTGCGCTCAAGCTGCGATCAACAGAAAGTTTTGCCTCATGCTCACCCTACCTTTCTGCTCACCAACATCAGGTGCAGTGAACAGGTGAGTGCAACCACATTTATCATCTACCACACCCATGAGGCACGCCCCACACCCGTGCACCAATACAGTGAGTCCATTTAAACCAACCCACTTAGTCAAAAAAGAGCAACTCATATGGCTCCTACATTACTTATATAATCAAGATAAAATATATTTATTGTTCTGTCACAAGTGCAGTCTCTAATTTAAACAACACATTTGTTTTTCATTCCAACACAGGAGCTGGAATGTTGTAATATTTTAAAGATGACTTGTTTCCAGTCCAGGCATTACTGCCTGAATGACTGTCATGGATCGAGGTGATCCAAATGTAGGTGCAGAAGAAAGTCTTTAATAGGGCTGGGCCATATTATACCGTTCACGGTAATACCGGTACAATGTTAGGCAACGATAAGAAAATGAAATATAGCGATAGAATATGGGTAAAACGTGCATGCGCAGTGCCTTTGTTTTCATACGCACATGGCTGATTGTTGAGTGAAACGGATGAACCAGAATCGGTTTGTAAAAATGGTGCAACTTCAGTGATGTGGAACTGGTTTGGTGTTTGTCCGTCAGATACACAGCAAAGCACATTTTTTTGTAGAACATGCAAGCGGGCCGTCGTTATTGCCATATTTGTCGGACTAAGGTGCTTGTAAATCTGGGAGTAATCTGGGTCCTAATCTCCGTCGCTTCAGGTCCCAAAGTCAACCGAACACACAGCATCACTGAGAGTTAAAAACTGTCTAAATTCTTTCATCTTTAATAAAACGATCAGCATTGCTGCTTTACCAGGTGTTTAACATCCAGGCATCCATGAAAACAGAATTTATTACATTTAAGCGGAAGTTAGCTCGCTAGTTACCTAAGCATGGTATAGCATGTTCTGACTGAGTGATTTCTGAAAAAATTCAAACGTATAGCTCTGCTATCACTTCCAACATAAATGAAGACAGAAAATTAAACAGCAGTGACGTTTGTAGGGTTACTGAAGTTGGGCTAGGTGGTATATAATGATGTGCTACGTGATCGCTAGCGACACAGCTATGTTAGCATAACATAAACAGTGAAGCTGGAGGATAAACGCTAACACTTTTCCACTCGATAAAGGTTAACGTGAGGGTTCGTGGTGGTTAGGGACAAATGCAATCACATGGCAAGATGCTGTAAACGGACCAAACTTCAGTCAGGAGCACAACTGAGATAATCCATCCACAATACGAGGTTAGTCATTAATATACAGCAACAACATGGGAATAGAGCAGCTGTGATAGAATACAGCATTAATGAATCAATGGTACAGAAGTGGAGGAAGCAAGAAGAATGAGTTGAATAAAGTTTGATTTATCTGACTGCTTTGTTTCGCTTAATGTGCCTTATAATCCCGTGCACCTTATGGTCCGAAAAATACATATTTGGCTTTTTTATTTGGCACACTGCAGTTTAATAAGGAGCTTGGAAAGAAAAGCGTCTGGACTTCTTGAGTTGCTTGAAGACGTTTCACCTCTCATCCGAGAAGCTTCTTCAGTTCAGTTCTTCTTCAGTTCCCCTTAGAACTGAAGAAGCTTCTCGGATGAGAGGTGAAACGTCTTCAAGCAACTCAAGAAGTCCAGACGCTTTTCTTTCCAAGCTCCTTAGTCTACGATGACCTGGATGACTGAGAACCTTCACAGACACACTGCAGTTTAATGTTGCAAAGCACCTCTTTTTAACTTCAGTGGATATTATAAATGGTTATGCTCAGGATATGTCAGCCCATTTCTACTGGAAATGCATTTGGGTTAAACTTTCAGCAAGGAATTTGCATTTGCACTGTTAAATTTTGATATAGCTTTAATGCATAAAAAAAAAAACAGCTGCTTGTTTAAAGTATGAGAAACCTGTAATGAGGTTTTGAGCTGAATCTTTGCGTTGTGGGGCAGATTTTTGCAGTTTTTGCTGGTTTTTTGAACTTGTTGTTTGAGGAATTGGTTGACTTTAATTTCTGTATAGAGTGCAGCAGAGATGAAATGTTTTGTTCAGAAAATATTGTTCTCAAATTAACAACTTTTTGTTTTGTTCTCTTACACATTTTCACTAAAGGTGCAGTGCTAACATTTATGCTATAAAAGAACTACACCAGAGTAATAAGACTTGAACTTCACTGTAAGAGCCAAAGGGAATGTTTAGGTTTTCTTTATTTGTTATGGTGGCACTTTAGATTTTCCCCGCACCTCAGATGATTGCATGGCTGGGTCGCACGTTATTTACCTGACGTTCTCAACACGGAGGTTGGGGGAGTGGTTTGGTTGCAAACTTTTCTGCTGACCGTCATTTTAGCACGTCAGTTAATACATTTGTACATTTGTTTGGAATCAAAGCGCAAAGTTTGTTGTCTTGTTTTAAAATAAATACGCAAACACAAATGGGACTAAGTGGCTCATTGGAGACACGTCACACATCCACATTTGCGGATGGAAGTCCCAACATTCAAATGTGTTTTATCGCATGACATCGCATCGCATCGCATTATTTAAGGGCTAGATTTATTGCAATGGGTGTGTTACGTTCCCCTAAAAGGGTCCAGGCGATGAAGGGGAAGTAACAAAATGTGTCTGGGTCAGAAAATGGAGACAGAGGCAAAATGGTTAAATTAAAGAGTTTTATTAAAGTTTCTATTGATACTAACTGAAACTAACTAACTGTGCTACATATGACTTATATGTCATATAGCACCAGCCTCGGAGGAACGTTGTCCTGTTTCACTCTGTACTGTACCACTGTACATGGTTGAAATGACAATAAAAGTAATAATTTGACCATCTCAACTTTTTCCTTTTATTGGCTTCTTCTTTGCCGCTCTGCCAGAAGGCGCAGCAGCCTGGAGACCACTCTTCAGTGTGGAGGCTGTGACTGGTGTTTGACTCGTGGGTCATTCCATCTCAGTCCATCAAACATTTCCATCAAGACTGTGATCATCAGTCTTTCTTGAATTAATTCCAAGGAAAGATGATCTAATTTCACACACACACACACAAACAGCCACAGCATGAAATTATATGGAAACGGTGTCTATAGGACCTTTACTTCATCCTAAGTCATCCTAAGATAAATTCGTTATAGCAGGCTGATGTTCAAGTGATGTTCTGGCCAGTCTGAAATAATTTACTTAGCAGTAAATGAGACAGTGGCCAAAATGTAAAACTGTTCATTTAAATAAATAAACAAAGCAGTAGGAGATTTTTTAATTTTTATTTTCTTTATTTTCATTTGTTTTTAACTACATTTTCTCTTTTTCCATAGTTTTTTATTTTAGTGCTCCCCATCAAGTGAACCCCTCACCTGAAGTTTTTTCACTTCAAGCCAATTAATTTTAATCCAATTGGATTGAAATTATCAACCCCAACAATCAAATGATCCCCTATGAGCAAGCACTAGGCAACTGTGGAAAGGAAAAACTCCCTTTTAACAGGAAGAAACCTATGACAGAACCAGGCTCAGGGAGGGGCAGCCATCTGCCATGACTGGTTGGGAGATGAGGGGCCAAATAAAACATAAAAGAGAGCACAGTATAGTTACCACAGGTTGGTATGGTCAGTAGAACGTGGTTGGAAAACATCATTACTGTTCTTTAAAATGTAACTGGTGCACATCGACAATTGCAGTAGGGCTCGAGTAGATAATAAGCACAATTCCACAAATAGCAGCTGGGACATTCACTTCAGTTGAACATCTTTGAGTAGGCCCAGCAAGCAACAAGGCCCGCTGTGGCAAGACCTAAACCTACTTTAAGTAGTCGTTTGGCACCACAACACCACGAATCACTAGTCTGAACCTCGTCAGGAGGATTCTCCAGCTGCAGAAGTTCACCAGCAATCTGACATTCCTCTTGCACATTGTTCACATCACCCGATACATTTTGTTTTTGCACCATACTGAGCACATCCTTAAGATCTTGGGCCGTCTGTAGCCTTGTTTCTAAAACTTTATAAAGGTCATCTATCAGTTGCCACTTGTACACAATTTCCCTGTACTGTCTTTCTATTATGTCATTATTTTGAATTATTAGACGATGGGCTTCTCCCGCTTGCCGCTCAAGTGTGTGTAAAGCAGCAATGCTCCTTCTCCGCTTAAAGAGAAACGCTTGCTTTTTTTGAATCTCATGCAGATGCATCTGAATGGTTTTAATCTCTGCCCTGTTCTGTTTTGTTATTATTTCATTGTTTTTAATTATTAAATCCTGTGCTTCTGACACTTTGCACTCAAGATTTTCCAAAGCTTTCCTGAGATTTGTGTTATCTATCTTTTCTCCATCTCTCTCACTTTCAACATTGGAAAGCTCAGCAGTAATGCTGCTGTTCTGCTCAAGGAGAAATTCTTCCTTTTCCTGAAGCTCATGGAGCATCAGATTAATGTTTTTAATCTCTGCTGTGTTCTGTCTTTCTATTATTACATTATTTTTAATTATGAAAAACTGAGCTTCTCCCACTTGGCGTTCAAGACTTTCTAAGCCAGCAATGCTCATTTCCTGCTTAAGGAGAAACTCTTGTCTTTTCTGAATCTCATGCAGATGCATCTTAATTGTTTTAATCTTTGCCTGCATTTTTGTCTTATGAGATACCTGTGCCTCTGTATGTCTTTGTGATTCCTCTCGATTCTCTTTGTCAGAAGGTGAATAATTGAATTTTTCCTGTGACATTTCTTTAAGAGCTTAACGCATAAATCACTAAATCCTTCTCTTTCTCAAAATTTCCTGGTTTGCAAAAACAACTCGCTGTTTCTGAAAATGCTCCAAGTGAAACTGTGTTTAGGAAGGTGAAAGTGGGGTATTTAAGCATTTCTGTGGCGGCGACAGTGACGTCAGCGCTTTGATCTACTTTGATCTTCTCATTTCAAAGCGCTGACGTCACTGTCGCTGGAACCCATAAAGTGGAGCGTTTGCATTCCGCGCATGCTCAGATCATGCGTATTGAAATGAACGGGAGTGTGTTTGGGTTTAGGTCTGAGCTTTAATTATGTTTACATTTTGATTTCTAAAAGACAATATACTAGTTACATAAGAAAAAAAAGTGCTCAGTTTGATGAAAATAAGTTGTATTCCAAAACTGACGGATCATTTAAAGTATGAGAAACCTGTAATGAGGTTTTGAGCTGAATCTTTGTGTTGTGGGGCAGATTTTTTGCAGTTTTTGCTGCGGTTTGCAAGCGCAACCCTTGCAGTTTTTTAGCTTTTGTTGTTTGAGGAATTGGTTGACTTTAATTTCTGTATAGAGTGCAGCAGAGATGAAATGTTTTGTTCAGAAAATATTGTACTAGTCCTGATGATCCTGTACATGAAAAGCAACATGTGCATATCTTTAAGGAGCATAATGTTGCAGATTGACACGCTCTTAACTGGAGGCAAAGTTCCAAATTAACCACAGACTTTTTCTGAAGATCCCTTGACATAGCAGTCAAACATTAGAAATTCACATGAAAATAAAAGTGTGTGTGTGGTAAGACTTGACTAGATGTTTGCCTATTGCAGACTACATATGAAATATGGTTAAATCAAAACAAGAATGTTAACTAAGAATATGGACAAGTGGTGTTCTTACCCACTTTGTCACAATGTTCTCAAGTTTCTAGTCATGAAGAAGAATGTTACATCTTATCTGTCACAAGTAAGCAAAATGAACCCACTGCTTGATTAATCCAACAGCATGATTTTTCTTCATTACCTAAAAAGGAGAGCCCAGTTTTTGATGGTGATCTACTTCAGTACCTGTCATGGTCTGGGTGTGTTTGTGTGCCAGTGTTTTGTTTTTTTTCTTTTTTTCTTTCATTGAGCCGGCAGTTTCCCTCTGGGAGGATCCACAGTGTCCCTGCTAATTGCTCTCACCTGTGGGTAATAAAGCTGTCGAATTATAAGGCCAGCGCTCTCAACTTCGCTTTGCCAGATTCGCAGCTAACCACAGTTAATGCAGGCCACTGTTGTGTTTTGTAAACGTCATAGTAAATTACCTTGCCCTTGTACCTGCATGCCTCAACATCAGGAGTTTTGGATTTCTTACCACTCATCCGGATCACTCTCCCCTCCACGCTGCTGATCCACCTGCGACAAGGAAGCAGTTTACAGGAACTTTCAGAGCCAATATCTGCCAGCATTCTTCTGGAACCATACCTGAACTTGGTTACTCTTGTTTCAGTGACTCTGACCCTTGCCCAGGACCCTCCATCCAGTCTGACTCTCCCTTTGGCCCCCAAATCGCAGAACTGCAGTTTCCTTAATTGAAATCTCACTTATTGTTTGCTTAGCTCAGATTGATTGCATAAGTGCTCCATAGTTTTGGCTTTGTTCACGGCACAAGTGTAAACTCGCTGCTTAGTTCACAGTTGAATAGCCTTGTTGCATTCACTTGTTTTCTAAATAAACTTTGTCACTTAAACGTTCCCTGTGCTCCATCTGCATCCTGCATTGGAGTCCTTTTCTCTCGGGTCGGCTACGACTGTGACGCAGACTTTTATTAAATGATTTGAACACAACATTGAAAGCAGAAATAAAACCCTAGAGGTTTTCTTTATTATTTAGAACAATACACAAAAGGACAACCAAGAGAACCTGTGAGGAGTTGCCTACACATGACTTCAGAAGCAGGATTCAGAAAGTCTTTGTTACAGCAGCATTTTGGCAACATCATTGGCTGTTTCTCGTATACGAGGAAGACCAACTGGTCAAAAGTTACCAGTACTTTTTATGCAAAAATGCTGATAAACTCAATTTATTTGAGTTGTCTTAATTTAGAAAATACTAAGTAAGCCGGAAGTTTTGCTTCTCACTGCGGAAGGATGAAAGATGTGTTTTGAAAATGCCAGGTCACTACCGTCCTTCTCCCTCGCGGATCAGTCCGCATGTTCATAGTGCCAGCATTTGTTATGGAATATGTTGATCAAACCTGGAGAAGCGTCAGCTCAAGATGTTATCATCGGGTGAGAAAGCCGAGAAAGACAAAGCTGATTCTGATGCGTCGGGTCCGCTCTGTGTTACGTCTTTGTGTGGAATCCGTGTGCCTGCTCTCATTTGCTGTTTGGTGGAAATAGTTTTGTGAGCTTTAAGGCACCGAAAGCGCTTTACAATGCCATTATTCATTTACGCTCACATTCACACACTGGTGGAGGCAAGCTACGGTTGTAGCCACAGCTGCTCTGGGGCAGACTGACAGAAGCGAGGCTGCCATATCCCTCTGGCCAACACCAGTAGGCGGTAGGGTAAAGTGTCTTGCCCAAGGACACAACGACCAGGACAGAGGCCGGGGATCGAACCGGCGACCTTCCGGTTACAGGTGCCCTTCCCAACCCCCTGAGCCACGGTCGCCCGTGATTGTACAGCCATTAAGGATGAAATCAGTTTCTGAAAAATGTTCTGTTTTTTTCTCCCTCTGCTTGCTTCTAACTGTCTTTGAGGCTCGGGACCAGCACTCCTGTTGTTGGACAAAAAGAAATCAACTCAGTGGTAAGTATTTTGGTTTTCCAATATATTAGCAACTGTCAGTGAGATTTATATTAATCAGGCTGAACTTTAATCATACTTTAGATCAGCCTGTTTTACTTATTGTTTAATTTTGCTATGGTTTGGGAAAGTTGTTTCTTTACTGATCTTTTCCTGTCTTCTGTTATTAGACTTGAGATATGACTGCACTATGCTGTTGCTGTGATTCCAGTTAATTCTACAAGACATGCTGTGTAAGTAAACAAACAACAACAGTTTGGTCTGCATTTCTTGAAAGATCACATCCCCCAAACTTAGTTTAGAGGGTTTACACTGTATATAGTGAAGTCTGCAAGTTTTCTAACAGCAAAATTTGTTTTGTGCCCAAATCATTTTGCACATCATTAGAATGAAAGTTATTGGCCATGTTTGCATAGCCCTTTTTAAAATGATGCTTTCATGACATTATTGTGTGTTGAGAAAATATATTTTACTGTTATTTTATCATTGCATCAGAATCATATGTAATAAGCATTACATTAAAGCATTTATTGAAGCTATTGACATTACATTAGTTTGGATGACAGTGATTGTTATAACCTCATGTTAATCTTCTATTTACAGGTGTTAGTATAATCATATAATCTTTCATTGCAGGTGTAACCATGATCATCTTTATACATATTGCCGCCTGGTGCTTATTATGGAGTTGTGCTCAAGTCAGTAAGGGTTAAAAGCTACAGTCAGCGGGATGTCTGACTGATCTATTGAGGGAAGTGGCTCAGAGCGTAGAAGGCCGCACACGCTTACAAAACACATATACCATGTTATGCATCATTATCCTTTATTCATTTATATTCTTTTATTAAGCGTTGAGTAGTGGCATTTGATTAGAACATTTATTCAACATATTAGCTGTATGGTTTCAGTTAGGTTATTCCACATATGAAGAGTTGGCCTCTGTCCTTACAGACAGAGTGAATGCTGAGGTCGAGGCACACACGCACACACACAAGCAGTAGTTAAACTCATGTGAAGGGGAGAGTTCAAATATTTAGAAAACAGTTTGCAAGGCCTTGTAGCTGTTTGATTGTGCTTGCAGGAGAGACTGTTTGTTCCAGGGGATAAGCAGAGTTAGAAGATTACTGGGAAGGATCTGGCCTCGGGAAGAGGAAGATGTTCTTTTAATGTGTTAAAAGTTGTCAACATTGATTGTATTGTACCTACTTTACGCATGAGGGGGCGTTCTAATACCCTGAGGTTCATAAAAACTATTGTTGTGTGGTTTTCGGTGAGAGATCGATGCTGTCGGCGCGCCGTATTCATCTCCCACACGTGTGCATTAAAATCATCGTTTTGACTTGACCCAGCCGGACCAGTGTTGTTATTTTGGTTTTCCTCTTGTATCCATCCCCAATATTTTGAACTCGTAACAGTGTTGGTTGGTGGTCAGGGCTATCCAGACTGACAATTGGGACATTGAATGTCAACTCTCCAGTGGGGAGGGAGCCTGAGATTGTCTAAATTTGAGTCTGTTCTATACCAAATGCAGAAAAAAATATTTTAAGAAAGCAATTAAGTTCATGTTCCAAAAAATATGATTGTTTGCTTGCAGGACAACAGGAGAGATGGGTCCTCCGTCACAGATGGTGTGGTCAGTGAAGATGGTCGCCTGCAGGTTCAAGCTCATTGCATCTCCAACCCACATCCACTGCCACTCTACTTAAGGGAAGTTAAAGACTAGAGCAGGGCGATATGGCCAAAAATAATTATCACCATATGTATTTGAAAATTTGCGATAACGATATAACTGACAATATAATTGATGCGAGACAAAATACAACTCCACAACTAGCGCAAAAAGAAAAAACCCATCCATTTATTTTCACTTAAACAAGCAGCTGTTTTTTTTTATGCATTAAAGCTATATCAAAATTTAACAGTGCAAATGCAAATTCCTTGCTGAAAGTTTAACCCAAATGCATTTCCAGTAGAAATGGGCTGACATATCCTGAGCATAACCATTTATAATATCCACTGAAGTTAAAAAGAGGTGCTTTGCAACATTAAACTGCAGTGTGCCAAATAAAAAAGCCAAATATGTATTTTTCGGACCATAAGGTGCACGGGATTATAAGGCACATTAAGCGAAACAAAGCAGTCAGATAAATCAAACTTTATTCAACTCATTCTTCTTGCATCCTCCACTTCTGTACCATTGATTCATTAATGCTGTATTCTATCACAGCTGCTCTATTCCCATGTTGTTGCTGTATATTAATGACTAACCTCGTATTGTGGATGGATTATCTCAGTTGTGCTCCTGACTGAAGTTTGGTCCGTTTACAGCATCTTGCCATGTGATTGCATTTGTCCCTAACCACCATGAACCCTCACGTTAACCTTTATCGAGTGGAAAAGTATTTTATCTTGATTATATAAGTAATGTAGGAGCCATATGAGTTGCTCTTTTTTGACTAAGTGGGTTGGTTTAAATGGACTCACTGTATTGGTGCACGGGTGTGGGGCGTGCCTCATGGGTGTGGTAGATGATAAATGTGGTTGCACTCACCTGTTCACTGCACCTGATGTTGGTGAGCAGAAAGGTAGGGTGAGCATGAGGCAAAACTTTCTGTTGATCGCAGCTTGAGCGCAGCTTGAATGACTTTGATAGATTTTGACTGTAACTTGATGTTTTTTGTATAGTTGTGCACTAATTGATGCCATAGGCCAAGTTGTTATTTGGCATACTAATTGGTAGTGATGGGTAGATGAGGCCTCGTGAAGCGTTTCAGCACATTCCCCAAACTGTGTGGACACAGTTTTGCTGTTTTGCTCCATACTGACACCTGCTGGACCTTAAATATCATTGTAGGCAACTTACTTGAGACTCACAACATTTCACAACAATTCAATGACCTAGTCATACTTATACACTGTAAGGTATTGTACTTTCTATGGAATCATTTTATATCTTTTATGTTGCAAATATTGTAGACATCACCAGTGTGTGAATGGGTGGATGACTGGATGTGTAAAGCGCTTTGGGGTCCTTAGGGACTAGTAAAGTGCTATACAAATACAGGCCATTTACATCTTTAAAATATAGTGTGAATCACATTAAATGAAAATTAAGATGAAAGTATTGTGAATGTAATATTACCCATTCGACTCAGTTTATTATAAATTTCTATTCAGAAATATAAGTTTATCCAATCTTTTTGCATTTAGTCTATTGTGTTTTTTTTGTTTTGTTTTTTTTGTTTGTTTGTTTTTTACACCTTTTCCCCAGCTTTGGAAAACTCACAGGCACAGATGAAGCTGGGGTACACAAAAGCTGTAAAGTCAGGTGGAAAAGGTTCTGATAAGATGTCTTCCTATTCCCCCAGTACGTTAAAGGATCCTCTGATCTTGGAATTTTTCTCTCTGACACTCTCCACAATACTAAGGGGTTGGCAGTCCTTTATAATAAAATTCAGGACTGCTTGGTCCAGAACAGTCTTCCTAGATGCTTGATTTGAAAAATAAAACGCATACTAATAAAAAAAAAAATGATGATAAAGCTGTTCAGTGTCAGTATAGGCCGACCTGTGTTCATTCTCAGTGTGTTTGTCTCCTCATTTTCATGTTTGGCTCTGTAATGCCTCTGTAACACTGAGGATTTGCTTTTGTTTGTAAGAAAGCTCTGCAGAACAGATGCAACATTTATCCTGCATAAAATGAAATAAATAATTTACACTTCAAGTCAAATTGCTGTTTTTCCTATTCTGGTAGATTACACTGAAACAAACAGTTACCTTATTTGCAGTTAAAAGATCAAAATGATCCCACACAGCAGAAACGTTTTTCTTTCGGGCTCCATTTTGTTATGGAGAGATGTGTATTTTTTTTTCTTTACCAGAGTAATTTTGTGGGGGGTTTTTTGGTGGCGACTCATTCCGTTGGCAGATACGGATGCGGTACCTGTTAAACAGAGTTCAGGGAACAAATGAGCCTGTACAGAGTACTCAAAATAAATAAGTTGTCCAAATTTAGTCATTTTTAGCTAAGCTTTACTCAACTTTTTTTTTAGTTCTGGGAACCAATTAGATTTTACAGTACACTTATACTTGTTTGCTATACCATAAAACAATAAAAGAAGGTACAACCTCTTCTCGTGACCGCAGGATGTGAGTGTGTATGCCAGAACACTCTGGAAGGCACACAGAGTCTTTACAGACTGCTAAGGATCAAACCTCTATCAACATGCAATTGATTATAAAACTCTAAGCATATATGAGTAAATATTTCTAAGCATAAATGACAATCCAATAATATAAACCTGACACAAAGTGGCAAAGAAAAGCTTTTTATTTATATTTTTAATCTCAAGAAGCAACAGTGAAATCACACAGGAGAAAGATCTGTATGTAAAACGTGGGGAGAGTATTAGTTTCCTAGCAGCTGTGCTGGCTTGTCACACGTGTTATTCATTGTGATGGTTCATTGAAAGAGCACCAGTGTGACGGTACCATAGACTTCAACCAAACTAAGGCACACGATGCAAAAGGCGATAAAGACATGACTCAATAGCTTTGTAATCACTGCTGTCAGCTGAGCTTTGTTTGATGGTGGTTCAGGTAAACAGCAGAAGAAGAGGAGAAAAGATAGTCCTCGTTCCACCACAGAGCAAAAAAAGAAGAGGAAGATAATGACGAGGTGATGATGAGGTTTCTCTCTGTGCTCGTAGTTTCCTCCTCAGGCTGCACACAGCTGAAATCTTCTGTTTCCTGTGCACTCTTAAAGTACTGGTTTTCTCCTCAGGGGTTTTAAGGTAATAAGTCACCTGCTGTCACGCTCTCATGGATTGGTTAATGTTAGCAGTAACTTTGTGTTTTTTTTTTATGCTCTCATGTCTGAACCCATCATGTGCAGGTGATCTACACCGTGCTGAGACACAACAGTACTGATGTGCAGTGGTAGATCCTCTTGCAGCATGCCATCCACCTGGATGATGTGGCCAAGAAGGAGAACAGCTCCACCCACCAATTCGTCCACAGCTTCCCGTTGTCAGAGCCAGCCGGCTGGCTCAGCAGATACATCTACATCCTGACTGTAGGTGGGTGTAATCAGATTCCTGCTGTGATCACCTGCACAGGTGTCCTGCTACAGTTTTCCTTTGGGTGCTAGTGGCAGTGACATCGAAGAGTAAACACTGCCCTGTGTATGTGTGTGTGTGTGTGTGTGTGTGTGTGTGTGTGTGTCACAGAGTAGTACTAGGAGTGCCTCCTGAACCTTTGGTTTTACCGCCTCCTCTCCGTCGTCCTCACTCTGTTCAGCGTGGCTGTGGTTTGGTCCAAGTGCACCTTCTTCACCTTCTTCAGCACGTGGCCCGTCCTCTCGCTGATTGTCATCCGGTTGGCTGAGAGGCTACAACTACCAGTACATCGAGGTGAGCCTGAGAGGGCAGACGCTAGTTTACACACAAACCGTCAGACACAGAGCTTCATATTTCTATACAGCCTCTAAAAGTGTTTAAAGCTGCTGTGTGATGGAGTGCTGCACAGCTGAGTCTTTGTTGTGTTACAATGAAGGAAACGTGACATGTGACGTTTGTTTCAGTGCTTCGTTGTTGAAACACGATCTCACTTCATTCAGACCGCTGAGCTCCTCTTGTTCAGCTCACTGCCTCGTAATGCTTGCTCTCTCCACCAGATGGCATGCTTCATCACAATCTTCTTCCTTTGCACCTGGTATTGACTTAGAGTTTTATTGTCATTGTGTAGTTTCTTGCACAGCGAAACTGGGTAGCTGGACCACAAGGTGAAAAAGTAAAGAAGGGAAAACAATATACAATGAGGGGGAAACAAATAAATAAATAAAAAGCAATATATATGTATCCATATATGTGTGAGTGAACTATATACATGGTGTGTGCGTAGGAAACATTGAAACATTGTGTGGTTGTATACAAGGGCAGTTATATAATATAATAAATAAAATAAGGGTGGAGGGGCCATGGTCATTTAGGGTGGGGGTGGTGATTCCAATGAGACCAAAATATTGCACATGAGCCAAAAATATTGCACAGAGCATGGAAAGAGTGAGATATTGCACATAAGACATTGCACATAATCTTCTTGCCAGCTGTTGTGCAACCAGCGTACCACACGGGGATGGCGTGTGGTACGCTGACCTCTTCCTTTGTTTCCTTGGTGTTTAGGGTAGAGATGGCACGATACCACTTTTTTATGTCCGATACCGATATCATAAATTTGGATATCAGCCGATACCCATATGAATCCGATATTGTGTGTTTCTTAATCAATAAAACTGTTTTTTAATATCTCGCTGCATTTTGTATAAGTTCATACTCAAGTTTAAATAAACAACAACACTAAAGCTATTCTGCATTATACCTGTGTGTGGGGAAAAAATACACTGCACCCAAAATATTTCATAGTTCAGCAACACTGATCAATCTAATAAACTTAAACCTACTCCATCCTCCCTATTTTGGTATTTTAAAGAGTACTTAGCATAAATATTAAGCAACCTGACTAATAGGGTTGCAAACTCCCAGCAACAAAAAAAAGAAAAAATAGGGAACCACCCTCCACCTCATGATGCTTAATCGATGTAATCAACTTTAATTTGATGCAGGATGAAAACAAAATGCACAGAAACAAATAATTTTTCAAGAATAATTAAATAGCTTAAACATCTTTCTTCAACAGAATTGCAGGATTCACAGATGGTACTTTCCCAAAGGAAAAAGTACTATAGCTTACTAGGGTATATTAGACTTAACAGTTACTATATACAGTAATGGACTTCTACACATTTTACATCAGATTAAAACTTTGGGTGTAAGATTCAGATAATTATTTATTAAAAGCTAGACATTTTAAATGAGAATAAGAAAGAAAGGTATGTCTTTGTGCCCCCCTTTTCCCTGTTCATGCCCTATCGGCCCCCCTGGCTAAACTTTGCTAGATCCGCCCCTGCACAGTTACCAGCCGTCAGCTGCGTAGAAAACGATCCTGGTCTAGAAAGTAATATTAAATATATTCTAACAACAGCTTATCAAGCTTAAACGTGCTGCTGTTGTTCAGCCGCTGGTTTTACTCTTTCTGGCGCAAAGTGGGCCAAAAACAAAGAAGAGAGACGGACTCGTGACAGAAAAGCCGATCAGCTGATCATTAAGCAGTTTCACGATTGAAGTAGCAGCAGGAGAGCGAGAGGCAGTCGCTCCATATATCGGTTGTTAAGCTTAACATGGGAACGCTTTACAAACATTCAGAGATGAACTTACACACTTGCTTTACTTCTCTCCAAGATAACTTCGGCGGAGATGAAATGGTCTGGGTCTAGGTTTAAAAGCTTGTCTATACGAATGTCTGGGATGATGGTATTGAAGGCCGAGCTGAATTCAATAAAGAGCATCCTTACTGATTTCCCAGGATACTCCAGGTGATGCAGAGGAGAGTGAAGGGCGGTGCAAATTGCATCCTCTGTGGACTTTTTTGCCTTGTAGGGTGGGAGGCAGTCCTTTATGTGCCTTAGGAGCAGCTTCTCGAAGCACTGTGCAATCACTGGAGTCAGTGCGATGGGTCTGTAGTCGCTGAGGCTACTGATGGTGGTGGACTTGAGGACTATTGTTGCAGATTTCAGAGAGTGAGGGACAGTGGCATGTGACAGGGAGAGATTGAATAGTCTGGTGAACATGGGAGCCAGCTGGTCGGCGCAGGCTTTGAGCAATCTACCAGGTATTCCATCAGGGCCAGCTGCTTTCCTCTGATATTCTGCTCTGAACACATTGCGGACCTCATGTTCTTGGAGGCTAAATGTGTGGGGACTGTGCTCAGAGGAGGCTGTGGGCAGGGCGTCGTGCATGGTGGGGTTGACTGCAGTTTTCTCGAAGCGGGCAAAGAAGTGCTTATGTTCCTCTGCTAATGAGATGTCCATATTATCTATATTTGTCCCACTGCCTTTGTAATTGGTGATGTGTTTCAGGCCTTCCCATACCTTTCTGGAGTTGTTATCACAGAGGTGGTCTGATAGATTGTTTGAATAGTCCAGCTTTGCTGCTCTGATGCCTTATTTAAGGTCTGCTCTTGCTCTGCTGTACATGTCCTGGTCCCCAGATTTGTGTGTTGAGTTGCATGCCTTTAACAATGCCTGAACCTTACTCGTCATCCAGGGTTTACGTTTGGGGTAGAGCCGGACAGGCTTTTCCGTGGAGACAGTGTCCATGCAGTGCTTGATGTAACCTGCGGTTGTGTGAGTCTCTAGTTCATCATGTTAAAAGACACTCCACTCTGTGAGGGTACTTGAAAGGGTTCTGAAAGCGTGAGGAAACACATCCCTGTAAACCAAGAGAAGACACAAGTACACGTGTTTCTTTCGGGAATGTTCCTCCTCATATACAGGGCGAACATTTGTACTGTTTCAAAAGACCTTAAAGTCTCCTCTTATTTTTCTTAAAGCACACAAACTACAGAGTTGTGCAGTGAGTCAACGTGTTATTAAACAACATATCATGTGACCCAGATGTTGACCCGGAGATAATGGAGGAGTCAACTTGATGGAGGTTTTGTGACTTTGTGGTGTTTTCCTCCTGCAGGCTGTCCTGCCGTCTCACTCCTCCCCCGTTTGATCCACATGGACTCGGCCATCTCCCACCACAACAAGCTGCAGACTGCTCACACCTCTGTAAATACCCACACTGTGTAACACACCTGCTGTTACACCTTTTTGGTGCAACCCTTTAAATTTGGGGTACCCCTTTGGCCTCTCCCCTTTTCTACAATTCCCTGTAGGAGAGGAACTGGAGCGGGCAAGTTAATTACTTGGAGGTCTTTCATTCTTTTTACCTTTCATCGCAGGAACACAATGCAGGAACACAGCGGTTACATATACAGTAGTGTGCCAAAGGTTTAGGCAGGTATGCAACAACGCTGTAAACATAGAATGCGTTCAGAAAAATAAATAAGTAAATAAAATTATATTTATACTGTATATATATAGCGCCTTTCTAGACAGAGTCATAAAGTGCTGCACATAAGATAACCAGTCATAGAAAGGTAAAACAGACAATATCAAACAGACAATTTAAAACAGGCAAAATTAACCAAAAGCAGTTTTTTTTTAAAACAACTACTCCATCCACAATTCTTAAGGTTTGGGGGAGAGAGTTCCACAGTCTAGGGACGTAGGGCTGTAGCAGATCAGAGATGTAGGCTGGTGCCAACATCTCTGATCTAAAAGTCAAGACCAGGATCTTAAAATGGCCTCTGAATTCAACAGGAAGCCAGTGTAGCTGAGATAGCAACGGTGTCACATGTGAATACAGATTTTGTCAAAACCCTAGCGGCAGCGTTTTGCACAACCTGCAGACGATCCAGAGAACCTTTGCTTAGATACATCAACAGTGAGTTACAGTAGTCCAAGCGTGAGGAAATAAATGCATGTATAGCAATCTCCAGTTCAATTCATTCCATTCAATTCAGTTCATGAATGATTAATGATTGTTTATTAACCCCAAATGTATTCTACAGCAGGACAACGACCCCAAACACACAGCCAAAGTCATTAGGAACTATCTTCAGTGTAAAGAAGAACAAGAAGTACTGGAAGTGATGGTACGGCCCCCACAGAGCTCTGATCTTAACATCATCGAATGTGTCTGGGATTACATGAAGAGACAGAAGGGGTTGAGGAAGCCTGTATCCACAGAAAATCTGTGGTTAGTTCTCCAAGATCTTTGGAACAACCGACCAGCTGAGTTCCTTCAAAATGCGACGTGATTTAGATTTCTCTTTTGTTCATTCACTGCATTTTGTTGATTGATGAAAGCTTTGCACAGTACTGTATGTAATTATGTTTGTGATTCTGTGTCGTAATCAATGTTCTCTTCAGTTTAAGGACCCGCTGCCTTGATCTTCTGGGCTTCCAGCAGTTTATGGAAGACAGTGAAATGACCTCTGACCTGATGGACGAGGGAAAGGAGCTGAACCGCCAGGGTGAGACTGTCGCCACCATCTGAATTCTGTTTAACAAGACAGTTATAATAAAATATAATATTTGTACAGTTATAGGAAGAGGCGGAGGGTAAATACCTCTTTGTTTCTTCTGTTTAGATTTCAGAGAAAACTAATCAGTGTATGATATAACAATAGAAGTCACTCACACACATCAAAGTCCTTTTACACATCTTATTCTAATAACATAAAATATATATTTTCATTGTGTATTAAGTGCACAGACTGCAGTTTACAGCAGGTTTCCTCACATATACTATATGATTCCAAAATAAGAAAGTCATCTGCTGGGAGAAGAAACAACAGTGAAACGGGAAGTACAAAGAAGCTGCTCATCACTGGATATTCTGCTTAAGATTGAAGATTGAACATCTGCCTCCCAGCAGGTCAGTAAAACCGAGACAGCTCTTCAGAATCGGCGACAACATCTCCAGCACCATCAGACTGAGAACAGGAGCTCCTCGAGGCTGTGTTCTCACCCCACTGTTGTTCGCTGTCCTGACACTGCACTGCTCTACACAGCTCCAACCACATCATCAGGTTCGCTCATCAGCAACGACGACGAGTCGGCGTACAGAGATGAGTTTGAGCAGCTGGCGTTCTGGTGCAGCGAGACCACCAACACCACCTCCATCACCAAAATAGCCTAGCAGCGCCTCCACTTCCTGAGACGCCTGAAGCGGGCCAGCCTTCCTCTTCCCATCCTCACCGTGTTCTACAGGAGCACCATAGAGAGTGTTCTGACCAGCTGCATCTCTGTGTGGTTCGGCAATCTCATCCAGCTACAACGGATTGTTAAAGCAGCTGCCAAGATCACTGGAACATCTCTCTCCCTCACACGCACTCTTTTCTCTCCTCCCGTCTGGCCGACGCTATCGCAGCATTGGGGCCCAATCCTCCAGGCTGCGAAGTAGCTTTTTCCCACAAGCCATCAGACTCTTGAACTCACTACCGGCTCTCCCACTCCCCCCCAACACCCACACCCACACAAACCGTTACCTAACTCTATTGCACTCCACATACCACTGCCTTTGTAATGCAGATGCTGCTCTATGGACAATCCTTACACTCAAGAACTCTGCTCATGTTTACAAGCTGCTACGCTGGTCACTTTAAATCACTTCAAGGTCACTTTAAATCATTCAAATTGTAAATTGTTATTAATACATTTACCTCCAAGTCTTAAAGTGTATATTTATTTTTTCACTCTTCTTATATTATTATTTCTTTGGGGGGGGGCTGTCATGCCGGCAGTAGAGACAGTGTGAGCACATGAATGTGAATCACTTTAAATGTAGGTTTTATGAAGGTCTTGCTAATATATTTCATTTCTAGTGTTTAATGTTGTAGATTTATTTATCTGTCTGTCACGATGGGAGCTGTTAGGATCAACTGATTCAGTCACTGATAAACCTGAAGTCCTTCAGTCATGTAGGAGGTCAGAGCTTCATGTTTATGGGATTCATGTGCAGTTTAATTGCATCTGTATTTATGTCATTTAAAGTTGATTGGCAGGTGATTGTGTGTGAAACCATGTAATCACTGTAAGTTCATCAACACCTTCACCATGTTTAAATAAGATAAGATAACATGACCTTTAGTAGTCCCACACGTGGGAAATTTGTTTTGTCACAGCAGGAAGTGGACAGTGCAAAAGTTCTGAAGCAATAATTAGACTACAATAAGAATAAATACAGTACACAACTGTACAGAATAGAATAAAATCAAATACTATATACAGTAGAATAAAATATACAATAGGATAAAAATAGAATAAAATGTTGTACACAACTGAGTAAAAATACAACGATGCCAGAAAGGAGTATTGCACTTAGTGTTATTGCACATGTGTGGGTGTGTGTTTGATCAGTTAAAGTCTTTGTTGTGGAGTCTGACAACAGTGGGTTGGAAAGACCTGCGAAATCTCTACAGAGTTTCATCTGTGTGCTGTTAGATTTCTATTTGTTTTTGTTTACATTAAAATAAACTGGAAATATGAAGCAGATCCCCGATGAACCCCAGGAGTCATTGTGGGCTTGTACTGATTGCTAAACCAAGCTGCACAAGATTGGACTGAAGTAAAGCAAAGGCTGCCTTGAATGTAGGAAAACGATATGAAACCATGACAGTGAGCTTTGGAGGATTTCTTCAGTCACGTTTTTATGAAGCATTTGTTTATAGCATTAAAATGAAGTGAGCTAAAACTGTAAAAACACAGAACTGGTCCTTTAAATGTGTTTAGCAGTAAGTGTTGTGGTGCTGGCAGAAGTGATCTTCAGTCAGAAAGGTTGATGGTCAGGATGAACCTGGACAATTCTCTGTTTATATGTGTCATATCTTTTGTATGATATGGGATAATTATTGATAGAGACAGACGTAGCCTTGTACTTACATTTCTTGCCGCCTGTCAACACTGCATCTCCTGCCGTTACAAACGGCTCTTCTGTGTTTGTGTCTCATCGTTCTAGTGATGAATATTTATCGTCCACCATGAACTCAGCCTATTGTTCTGGTTCTGGTTTTGGAGAGTAGACTGTGTGTTGATCTGAGTCCTGTGAATTATTCCCAAGACAAATTAAAAATGTCCTCTGGTGCCGTGTTGTTGCACAATAAATATGATCGAGGTGTCAGAAACGGTCTGGCCCTGGTTATTGTCTCAGATCTGGTGCACGTCTTATCCTTTCTGCTTCTGTGGGTTTCCTTCTTTTACTTCTTGTTATTTTCCTAAAATGTTTTTCATTGTGACAAAAATATCTGCTGGAGTTTATGGTGCACTAAAACCTTTATGAAACAGTTGCACTCACCATTAAAAGGCAAGCCAGAAAAGCAGTGTAATGCAAAGTTATTTAAGGGCTAGATTTATTGCAATGGGTGTGTTACGTTCCCCTAAAAGGGTCCAGGCGATGAAGGGGAAGTAACAAAATGTGTCTGGGTCAGAAAAAGGAGACAGAGGCAAAATGGTTAAATTAAAGAGTTTTATTAAAGTTTCTATCGATACTAACTGAAAGAGACGGACAAGCCGCTATCACCATTTAAAGAAACAAAACAAAACTCAAACGTTGGTCAATTAAACTGAGAAGTAAGCCAGAGAAGGATAAATTGCCAAACACACTACTCCCCACCAAGTAGGAGCAGAGCACACGCAGCTTACTAGCTGCAACTATTCACATGGCACTCTGGCCCAGAGCTCACCTTTCCCTGGGCTTAAATACCTTTAATTACTGATGTGAGTTAGCTGTGTAAAAGAGAAAGGTGGCACCTCAGGCAGAAGAGATTGTAGGACACGCCCACACAGGCACCTTCAGGAGGAGGCCCTGCTAGGGCCGTAGCAGGATGAGTTTAACTGACTTACGCGCAGAAGAAAAGTTCTTTAGGAGCCCAGATGGTGTGAATGATGAGACCATAGACAGCAATTTTTTTGTTAAGGAAAACCAGAAATATACTGAATAAATGGGGCAAAGGGGAAGTGGAACAAAATAATAAATACTGTCTTGTGTCTGTATCGTCCTGTTCTGTCTAGTGTTGCACTGTCTTGTCTTGGGTTTTTTTTTTTTTACAATTTTTACATATTGCACTTTATGTAATCCTGTCTTGATTGTCTGTTATATGTCATATGTAGCACCAGCCTCGGAGGAACATTGTCTCGTTTCACTCTGTACTGTAGCACTGTACATGGTTGAAATGACAATAAAAGCCAATTGACTTGACCATCTCAACTTTTTCCTTTTATTGGCTTCTTCTTTGCCGCTCTACTCGGAAGCGCAGCAGCCTGGAGACCACTCTTCAGTGTGGATGTTGTGACTGGTGTTTGGTGGAAAACATAAAGTAAAGCTGTTAGTTTAAGACCTGTGGGACTCTTATGTACTCCCGGGTCATTCCATCTCAGTCCATCAAACATTTCCTTCAAGACTGTGATCACCAGTCTGTCTTGAATTAATTCCAGGGAAAGATGCACTAATTACTAGGAAATGTGCAGAAATGCCAGGACCTTATTTTCATTAGTTTTCTCCAATTTCAAGTGTTTTTTATCGTTGTATTAATATTCGATTATTTAGAAAACTGTCATAAGGGAGGAACGGACTCAGGCATAGAGCAGCTGAATTCAGAATAAAAGTCCCAAGTTTATTAACAACAACACGAGATGAAACTATATACAGTGCACAGGGCTGGGATTTCCAGGGATGGAAGGGAAACGGTTCCAAAACACACCACACGTCCGCTCCTCACTCTCCACTTTCACAATCCTCTTCACCACTCACGCTCTCGTTTGCTCCACACCTCACTGCCAGACTCAGGAGAACAGATCAGGAAACAGAAATGGGTCCAGGAATCTATATACAAGAAAACGTAGTTACAACAGACTAGTACTAGTAACAGGGCTGTACTGACGAGTGCTTCTCAGCAAACCAGCGAAAAAAATTCTTCTTCTTCTTCTTCTTCTTCTTCTTGTGCTTCTTCTTCTACATTTTAATGGCGGTTGCAAACAACTTTTAGTTGCATTATCGCCACCTTCTGGACTGGAGTGTGGGTCGGAGAGGTTTCTCCGCCTCCGTTTATCTCAGATAAACACCTGTCGTTCTTAAAAATCCAAACACTACCCTATAGATTACATCCCCTGTACTCCTTCGAAATATGTCAGATAACTGAATGTTGTTTTACAGTTTTTTTTCTTGTTTACTTTAACCTCCCAAGACCCGAACTCTGCCACGACATGCATTTTTAATTTCTCTTGGATATTTGTGCATATTGGGGCCCAATGAATGTAAAAACAAAGAATTTCCAGATTTTTACCTTAGTTTTTGTTTTTTAAAAAATGAGAGCCACAAATGAGGATATTCATTTAAAATGTTGATAGAACAGTAGCAGTATAATGTCCTCGTAAGTAGATATCAGGCCCGTGTAGAGCAAATTTGAATATTTTGGTCTAAATAACGCAAGATGTAATGTCCACATATGTGGACGGCAGGTCCTAGGAGGTTAATAAATAAATTCAACTCATCCAGGTTCACTGTGTGGCTTGGCCACACACACACACACACACACACACACACACACACACACACACACACACACACACACACACACACACACACACACACACACACACACACACACATTGTCTATAGGACGATTACTTCATCCTAAGTCACTGAAAAATTAGTTATAGCAGGCTGATGTTCATGTGACGTTCTGGCCAGTCTGAAACCATTTACTTGGCAGTAAATGACACAGTGGCCAAAATGTAAAACTGTTCATTTAAATAAATAAACAAAGCAGTAGGGAATTTTTAAATATTTGTTTTCTTTATTTTGATTTGCAAATAACTACATTTGATGTTTTTCCGCAGTTTTTTTTAGTGCTCTTCATCAAGTGAACCCCTCACCTGAAGTTTTTCACTTCAAGCCAATTAATTTCAATCCAATTGGATTGAAATTATCAACCCCAACAATCAAATGATCCCCTATGAGCAAGCACTAGGCAACTGTGGAAAGGAAAAACTCCCTTTTAACAGGAAGAAACCTATGACAGAACCAGGCTCAGGGAGGGGCAGCCATCTGCCATGACTGGTTGGGAGATGAGGAGCCAAAAACATAAAAGAGAGCACAGCATATTTCCTTAAGATCTGAGTACAGGCTTTTCATTATTTTCAGTTTTGATTTTCTTATTTACTCGAAGGGCATGAACCTTTAGCTGCAGATTGTAATTTTCTGCCTAATTTTTTCTGACGATCATACAGGGCCGCTCTGAGACTTCTCATCTCTTTTTGATATTCCTCCATCAGATGTTCCAGATGGGCCACTTTATCATCAAGGTTGTCTTCAATCTCATCTGAAACTAATCTCTCTTTTTCAAGGTCTTCTGATGATAATTGATGATAATTCTTTTCGAGCTTTAGAGTGTTCATCTCCAACTGGAGATCTTTAATTTTCTGTTTAAGCTCTATATGCTCAGATAGTTCTCTCTCCACTGACTTATACACTCTGCGTAAAGTCAGATGGCCAAAAATCTTTGAGAATCCCCAATAAGCTGCAGGAGCAAGAAGGCCCAGTGTGGCAATACCTAAACCTATGTCAAGTAGGCGTTTGGCACCACGACGCCATGAACCACTAGTCTGAACCTCGTCAGCAGGTGGTTCAGAGGCAGGACTCTCTGAACTGCCTGCTGTGGCAAGATGTAAACCTACTTCAAGTAGGCATTTGGCACCACGACGCCATGAACCACTAGTCTGAACCTCGTCAGCAGGTGGTTCAGAGGCAGGACTCTCTGAACTGCCTGCTGTGGCAAGATGTAAACCTACTTCAAGTAGGCATTTGGCACCACGACGCCATGAACCACTAGTCTGAACCTCGTCAGCAGGTGGTTCAGAGGTAGGACTCTCTGAACTGCCTGCTGTGGCAAGATGTAAACCTACTTCAAGTAGGCATTTGGCACCACGACGCCATGAACCACTAGTCTGAACCTCGTCAGCAGGTGGTTCAGAGGCAGGACTCTCTGAACTGCCTGCTGTGGCAAGATGTAAACCTACTTCAAGTAGGCGTTTGGCACCACGACGCCATGAACCACTAGTCTGAACCTCATTAGGAGGTGGTTCGGAGACAGGAGTCTCAACTTCCTCAGGTTCAAGAGGAGGATTCTCCAGCTGCAGAAGTTCATCAGCGATCTGACATTCCTCTTGCACATTGTTCACATTAGCCGATACATTTTGTTTTTGCACCATACTGAGCACATCCTTAAGATCTTGGGCCGTCTGTAGCCTTGTTTCTAAAATTTTATAAAGGTCATCTATCAGTTCCCACTTGTACACAATTTCCCTGTACTGTCTTTCTATTATTTCATTATTTTGAATTATTAAATGCTGAGCTTCTCCTGCTTGGCACTCAAGATTTTCTAAAGCAGCAATGCTCCTTTTCTGCTTAAATAGAAACGCTTGCTTTTTTTGAATCTCATGCAGATGCATCTGAATGGTTTTAATCTCTGCCCTGTTCTGTTTTGTTATTATTTCATTGTTTTTAAGTATTAAACCCTGTGCTTCTGCCACTTTGCACTCAAGATTTTCCAAAGCTTTCCTGAGATTTGTGTTGTCTTTATTTTGTTCACCTCTCTCACTTTCAACATTGGACAGGTCAACAGCAATGCTCCTTTTCTGCTCAAGGAGAAACACTTCCTTTTCCTGAAGCTCATGGAGCATCAGATTAATGGTTTCAATCTCTGCTGTGTACTGTCTTTCTATTATTTCATTATTTTTAATTACAAAACACTGAGCTTCTCCCACTTGGCATTCAAGACCTTCTAAATCAGCAATGCTCGTTTCCTGCTTAAGGAGACACTCTTGCCTTTTCTGAAGCTCATGGAGCATCATCTCAATGGTTTCAAACCCTGCCTGCATTCTTGTGTTATGAGATACCTGTGCCTCAGTCTGTCTTTGTGATGAATTAATGAATCTTTCCTGTGACATTTCTTTAAAAACTTTACACAAAGTGTCGAAAGAAAAAAAAGAACGCTTGTTGAATTCTTTAAATGTAAAAGTATTCCCTTTCTCAAAGAATACTAGTTTGCAAGAACAAATCGCTGTTTCTGAAAATGCTCCAAGTGAAACTGTGTTTAGGAAGGTGAAAGTGGGGTATTTAAGCATTTCTGTGGCGGCGACAGTGACGTCAGCGTTTTGATCTTCTTTGATCTTCTCATACAAAAGCGCTGACGTCACTGTCGCTGGAACCCATCAAAGTGGAGCGTTTGCATTCCGCGCATGCTCAGATCATGCGTATTGAAATGAACGGGAGTGTGTTTGGGTTTCAATTGTTTACCTCTGTTTTAGCCATTGCTTAGGCTTCGGTTCTTTGTTGTGCAAGAAAAACAACACCACCGCAACTATAAAAGTGTATTTTTAATTTTTATATTTGTTAAGCTTGAACAGCGAACGTTTCCTTTGTTTGTTTTTCCACTGAGCGTCAAGAGCAGACCGATGTTATTTGGTGCGTAAACAAAAACTCCAGTCAGTTTAGACCCATGGAGTCGGCTTTAGGTCTGAGCTTTAATTATGTTTACATTTTGATTTCTAAAAGACAATATACTAGTTATATAAGAAAAAAAGTGCTAAGTTTGATGAAAATAAGTTGTATTCCAAAACTGACGGATCATTTAAAGTATGAGAAACCTGTAATGAGGTTTTGAGCTGAATCTTTGCGTTGTGGGGCAGATTTTTGCAGTTTTTGCTGGTTTTTTGAACATGTTGTTTGAGGAATTGGTTGACTTTAATTTCTGTATAGAGTGCAGCAGAGATGAAATGTTTTGTTCAGAAAATATTGTTCTCAAATTAACAACTTTTTGTTTTGTTCTCTTACACATTTTCACTAAAGGTGCAGTGCTAACATTTATGCTATAAAAGAACTACACCAGAGTAATAAGACTTGAACTTCACTGTAAGAGCCAAAGGGAATGTTTAGGTTTTCTTTATTTGTTATGGTGGCACTTTAGATTTTCCCCGCACCTCAGATAATTGCATCCTGGGGTCGCACGTTATTTACCTGACGTTCTCAACACGGAGGTTGGGGGAGTGGTTTGGTTGCAAACTTTTCTGCTGACTGTCATTTTAGCACGTCAGTTAATACATTTGTACATTTGTTTTGAATCAAAGCGCAAAGTTTGTTGTTTTGTTTTAAAATAAATACGCAAACACAAATGGGACTAAGTGGCTCATTGGAGACACGTCACACATCCACATTTGCGGATGGAAGTCCCAACATTCAAATGTGTTTTATCGCATGCATCAGAACAATGAAGAGGATTTGTGGATATACGTTTTGGAGTCACGAAGCTTTCAGATAGTCGGACGCTGTTCTCAAAGGAGTTATTGGAAACGGCACCGCCACAGTGACACGAAAAAGATTGACGCAACATACACATCAGAAGCGGTAGGACACGCAGATTCACTCTGTGTATTATTGAATGTTTTGAACACAGTTTGTGTCACTGCTTGTCCATTGGGTACATTGGTTTGCGTTGTGTGCTTGCATGTGCTTGATTTGGCAAGCTGGAGGAAGCTGGTCTGATTTTGACAGCTTGTGACGCTGTGGATACTGCGCATTGTTTGCACGTAAGAAAAGCATCGGATATGACGTGGTTGAAATGACAATAAAAGCCAATTGACTTGACCATCTCAACTTTTTCCTTTTATTGGCTTCTTCTTTGCCGCTCTACCCGGAAGCGCAGCAGCCTGGAGACCACTCGTAAGTGTGGATGTTGTGACTGGTGTTTGGTGGAAAACATAAAGTAAAGCTGTTAGTTTAAGACCTGTGGGACTTTTATGTACTCCTGGGTCATTCCATCTCAGTCCATCAAACATTTCCATCAAGACTGTGATCACCAGTCTGTCTTGAATTAATTCCAGGGAAAGATGCACCAATTACTAGGAAATGTGCAGAAACGCCAGGACCTTATTTTCATTAGTTTTCTCCAATTTCAAGTGTTTTTTATCGTTGTATTAATATTCGATTATTTAGAAAACTGTCATAAGGGAGGAACGGACTCAGGCATAGAGCAGCTGAATTCAGAATAAAAGTCCCAAGTTTATTAACAACAACACGAGATGAAACTATATACAGTGCACAGGGCTGGGATTTCCAGGGATGCAAGGGAAACGGTTCCAAAACACACCACACGTCCGCTCCTCACTCTCCACTTTCACAATCCTCTTCACCACTCACGCTCTCGTTTACTCCACACCTCACTGCCAGACTCAGGGGAACAGATCAGGAAACAGAAATGGGTCCAGGAATCTATATACAAGAAAACGTAGTTACAACAGACTAGTACTAGTAACAGGGCTGTACTGACGAGTGCTACTGTTAAGGTTCAGATATTGAGGAGGAATCCAAAATAACCACCACTGATCCGGCCGTGTGCAATTAGACGGCATTTTAATGAATACACGCAGCGTGGAGCCAACACTGTACAGATTCAGTGTTGGACTCTCTTACAATAGTCAGAACCCAATATTTATAGGGGTGAAACAGTACAGCCCCCCTTTCTGTTGCCAGGCAGAAACCAAAACCACAATGACTTTTAACATAGTTTAAAAAGAACATCGTCGCGTCTCCATCCAGGTGCCTTCCTGTTGTCCCCGGACGCTCGCTTATCGGTCTGGAACATCCTGCAGCTGTTTCTCAAACAGTCACATATGCACGCACAATTTTGCAGTTGCAAGCAAAACACAAGATTAACTTTTACCTATATAACTGAGTCTATCTACGATGTGTGTGTGTGTATGTGTCAGCCTCTGCTTGCACTTTGTTTCACCTCTCAGCTCCCCAGCTAGACCTTGTAACCTTTCCACTAGACAGAAGGCCAGCACAACTGAAACTATGTGTGTGCATGTGTGTATGTCTGTCTGTGCGTGCACAGAGTTTGCATATGCTCTCTGCACCTTAGTTGACCTCAGCTTAAGCAACCAGGCTAAGGCTATCCTGTGTGTGCCGATCTTGACTTATATGTAAAATGTATAAAACAAATGTTCCAATCTAATACAACTACTTAAAGCTTAATCAGCGATAAATGCATACAAGACACCCTACTCTTAACTTGCACTTAGACTCTGGTTTCAGTTTCGCTTCTGCAAAAGCATACTCTGCACAAGCCTGTGTCTCCTGTCAAGACCGTGTAGGCCTAAAGTTAGACCTTCTCTTCTATAAAATAATGTGGCCAGGAAGTACGTATTCAGATTATAAATTTAAATCTCAATACTACTCAGCAAACCAGCGAAAAAAATTCTTCTTCTTCTTCTTCTTCTTCTTCTTCTTCTTCTTCTTCTTGTGCTTCTTCTTCTACATTTTAATGGCGGTTGCAAACAACTTTTAGTTGCATTATCGCCACCTTCTGGACTGGAGTGTGGGTCGGAGAGGTTTCTCCGCCTCCGTTTATCTCAGATTAACACCTGTCGTTCTTAAAAATCCAAACACTACCCTATAGATTACATCCCCTGTACTCCTTCGAAATATGTCAGATAACTGAATGTTGTTTTACAGTTTTTTTTCTTGTTTACTTTAACCTCCCAAGACCCGAACTCTGCCACGACATGCATTTTTAATTTCTCTTGGATATTTGTGCATATTGGGGCCCAATGAATGTAAAAACAAAGAATTTCCAGATTTTTACCTTAGTTTTTGTTTTTTAAAAAATGAGAGCCACAAATGAGGATATTCATTTAAAATGTTGATAGAACAGTAGCAGTATAATGTCCTCGTAAGTAGATATCAGGCCCGTGTAGAGCAAATTTGAATATTTTGGTCTAAATAACGCAAGATGTGATGTCCACATATGTGGACGGCAGGTCCTAGGAGGTTAATAAATAAATTCAACTCATCCAGGTTCACTGTGTGGCTTGGCCACACACACACACACACACACACACACACACACACACACACACACACACACACACACACATTGTCTATAGGACGATTACTTCATCCTAAGTCACTGAAAAATTAGTTATAGCAGGCTGATGTTCATGTGACGTTCTGGCCAGTCTGAAACCATTTACTTGGCAGTAAATGACACAGTGGCCAAAATGTAAAACTGTTCATTTAAATAAATAAACAAAGCAGTAGGGAATTTTTAAATATTTGTTTTCTTTATTTTGATTTGCAAATAACTACATTTGATGTTTTTCCGCAGTTTTTTTTAGTGCTCTTCATCAAGTGAACCCCTCACCTGAAGTTTTTCACTTCAAGCCAATTAATTTCAATCCAATTGGATTGAAATTATCAACCCCAACAATCAAATGATCCCCTATGAGCAAGCACTAGGCAACTGTGGAAAGGAAAAACTCCCTTTTAACAGGAAGAAACCTATGACAGAACCAGGCTCAGGGAGGGGCAGCCATCTGCCATGACTGGTTGGGAGATGAGGAGCCAAAAACATAAAAGAGAGCACAGCATATTTCCTTAAGATCTGAGTACAGGCTTTTCATTATTTTCAGTTTTGATTTTCTTATTTACTCGAAGGGCATGAACCTTTAGCTGCAGATTGTAATTTTCTGCCTAATTTTTTCTGACGATCATACAGGGCCGCTCTGAGACTTCTCATCTCTTTTTGATATTCCTCCATCAGATGTTCCAGATGGGCCACTTTATCATCAAGGTTGTCTTCAATCTCATCTGAAACTAATCTCTCTTTTTCAAGGTCTTCTGATGATAATTGATGATAATTCTTTTCGAGCTTTAGAGTGTTCATCTCCAACTGGAGATCTTTAATTTTCTGTTTAAGCTCTATATGCTCAGATAGTTCTCTCTCCACTGACTTATACACTCTGCGTAAAGTCAGATGGCCAAAAATCTTTGAGAATCCCCAATAAGCTGCAGGAGCAAGAAGGCCCAGTGTGGCAATACCTAAACCTATGTCAAGTAGGCGTTTGGCACCACGACGCCATGAACCACTAGTCTGAACCTCGTCAGCAGGTGGTTCAGAGGCAGGACTCTCTGAACTGCCTGCTGTGGCAAGATGTAAACCTACTTCAAGTAGGCATTTGGCACCACGACGCCATGAACCACTAGTCTGAACCTCGTCAGCAGGTGGTTCAGAGGCAGGACTCTCTGAACTGCCTGCTGTGGCAAGATGTAAACCTACTTCAAGTAGGCATTTGGCACCACGACGCCATGAACCACTAGTCTGAACCTCGTCAGCAGGTGGTTCAGAGGTAGGACTCTCTGAACTGCCTGCTGTGGCAAGATGTAAACCTACTTCAAGTAGGCATTTGGCACCACGACGCCATGAACCACTAGTCTGAACCTCGTCAGCAGGTGGTTCAGAGGCAGGACTCTCTGAACTGCCTGCTGTGGCAAGATGTAAACCTACTTCAAGTAGGCGTTTGGCACCACGACGCCATGAACCACTAGTCTGAACCTCATTAGGAGGTGGTTCGGAGACAGGAGTCTCAACTTCCTCAGGTTCAAGAGGAGGATTCTCCAGCTGCAGAAGTTCATCAGCGATCTGACATTCCTCTTGCACATTGTTCACATTAGCCGATACATTTTGTTTTTGCACCATACTGAGCACATCCTTAAGATCTTGGGCCGTCTGTAGCCTTGTTTCTAAAATTTTATAAAGGTCATCTATCAGTTCCCACTTGTACACAATTTCCCTGTACTGTCTTTCTATTATTTCATTATTTTGAATTATTAAATGCTGAGCTTCTCCTGCTTGGCACTCAAGATTTTCTAAAGCAGCAATGCTCCTTTTCTGCTTAAATAGAAACGCTTGCTTTTTTTGAATCTCATGCAGATGCATCTGAATGGTTTTAATCTCTGCCCTGTTCTGTTTTGTTATTATTTCATTGTTTTTAAGTATTAAACCCTGTGCTTCTGCCACTTTGCACTCAAGATTTTCCAAAGCTTTCCTGAGATTTGTGTTGTCTTTATTTTGTTCACCTCTCTCACTTTCAACATTGGACAGGTCAACAGCAATGCTCCTTTTCTGCTCAAGGAGAAACACTTCCTTTTCCTGAAGCTCATGGAGCATCAGATTAATGGTTTCAATCTCTGCTGTGTACTGTCTTTCTATTATTTCATTATTTTTAATTACAAAACACTGAGCTTCTCCCACTTGGCATTCAAGACCTTCTAAATCAGCAATGCTCGTTTCCTGCTTAAGGAGACACTCTTGCCTTTTCTGAAGCTCATGGAGCATCATCTCAATGGTTTCAAACCCTGCCTGCATTCTTGTGTTATGAGATACCTGTGCCTCAGTCTGTCTTTGTGATGAATTAATGAATCTTTCCTGTGACATTTCTTTAAAAACTTTACACAAAGTGTCGAAAGAAAAAAAAGAACGCTTGTTGAATTCTTTAAATGTAAAAGTATTCCCTTTCTCAAAGAATACTAGTTTGCAAGAACAAATCGCTGTTTCTGAAAATGCTCCAAGTGAAACTGTGTTTAGGAAGGTGAAAGTGGGGTATTTAAGCATTTCTGTGGCGGCGACAGTGACGTCAGCGTTTTGATCTTCTTTGATCTTCTCATACAAAAGCGCTGACGTCACTGTCGCTGGAACCCATCAAAGTGGAGCGTTTGCATTCCGCGCATGCTCAGATCATGCGTATTGAAATGAACGGGAGTGTGTTTGGGTTTCAATTGTTTACCTCTGTTTTAGCCATTGCTTAGGCTTCGGTTCTTTGTTGTGCAAGAAAAACAACACCACCGCAACTATAAAAGTGTATTTTTAATTTTTATATTTGTTAAGCTTGAACAGCGAACGTTTCCTTTGTTTGTTTTTCCACTGAGCGTCAAGAGCAGACCGATGTTATTTGGTGCGTAAACAAAAACTCCAGTCAGTTTAGACCCATGGAGTCGGCTTTAGGTCTGAGCTTTAATTATGTTTACATTTTGATTTCTAAAAGACAATATACTAGTTATATAAGAAAAAAAGTGCTAAGTTTGATGAAAATAAGTTGTATTCCAAAACTGACGGATCATTTAAAGTATGAGAAACCTGTAATGAGGTTTTGAGCTGAATCTTTGCGTTGTGGGGCAGATTTTTGCAGTTTTTGCTGGTTTTTTGAACATGTTGTTTGAGGAATTGGTTGACTTTAATTTCTGTATAGAGTGCAGCAGAGATGAAATGTTTTGTTCAGAAAATATTGTTCTCAAATTAACAACTTTTTGTTTTGTTCTCTTACACATTTTCACTAAAGGTGCAGTGCTAACATTTATGCTATAAAAGAACTACACCAGAGTAATAAGACTTGAACTTCACTGTAAGAGCCAAAGGGAATGTTTAGGTTTTCTTTATTTGTTATGGTGGCACTTTAGATTTTCCCCGCACCTCAGATAATTGCATCCTGGGGTCGCACGTTATTTACCTGACGTTCTCAACACGGAGGTTGGGGGAGTGGTTTGGTTGCAAACTTTTCTGCTGACTGTCATTTTAGCACGTCAGTTAATACATTTGTACATTTGTTTTGAATCAAAGCGCAAAGTTTGTTGTTTTGTTTTAAAATAAATACGCAAACACAAATGGGACTAAGTGGCTCATTGGAGACACGTCACACATCCACATTTGCGGATGGAAGTCCCAACATTCAAATGTGTTTTATCGCATGCATCAGAACAATGAAGAGGATTTGTGGATATACGTTTTGGAGTCACGAAGCTTTCAGATAGTCGGACGCTGTTCTCAAAGGAGTTATTGGAAACGGCACCGCCACAGTGACACGAAAAAGATTGACGCAACATACACATCAGAAGCGGTAGGACACGCAGATTCACTCTGTGTATTATTGAATGTTTTGAACACAGTTTGTGTCACTGCTTGTCCATTGGGTACATTGGTTTGCGTTGTGTGCTTGCATGTGCTTGATTTGGCAAGCTGGAGGAAGCTGGTCTGATTTTGACAGCTTGTGACGCTGTGGATACTGCGCATTGTTTGCACGTAAGAAAAGCATCGGATATGACGTGGTTGAAATGACAATAAAAGCCAATTGACTTGACCATCTCAACTTTTTCCTTTTATTGGCTTCTTCTTTGCCGCTCTACCCGGAAGCGCAGCAGCCTGGAGACCACTCGTAAGTGTGGATGTTGTGACTGGTGTTTGGTGGAAAACATAAAGTAAAGCTGTTAGTTTAAGACCTGTGGGACTTTTATGTACTCCTGGGTCATTCCATCTCAGTCCATCAAACATTTCCATCAAGACTGTGATCACCAGTCTGTCTTGAATTAATTCCAGGGAAAGATGCACCAATTACTAGGAAATGTGCAGAAACGCCAGGACCTTATTTTCATTAGTTTTCTCCAATTTCAAGTGTTTTTTATCGTTGTATTAATATTCGATTATTTAGAAAACTGTCATAAGGGAGGAACGGACTCAGGCATAGAGCAGCTGAATTCAGAATAAAAGTCCCAAGTTTATTAACAACAACACGAGATGAAACTATATACAGTGCACAGGGCTGGGATTTCCAGGGATGCAAGGGAAACGGTTCCAAAACACACCACACGTCCGCTCCTCACTCTCCACTTTCACAATCCTCTTCACCACTCACGCTCTCGTTTACTCCACACCTCACTGCCAGACTCAGGGGAACAGATCAGGAAACAGAAATGGGTCCAGGAATCTATATACAAGAAAACGTAGTTACAACAGACTAGTACTAGTAACAGGGCTGTACTGACGAGTGCTACTGTTAAGGTTCAGATATTGAGGAGGAATCCAAAATAACCACCACTGATCCGGCCGTGTGCAATTAGACGGCATTTTAATGAATACACGCAGCGTGGAGCCAACACTGTACAGATTCAGTGTTGGACTCTCTTACAATAGTCAGAACCCAATATTTATAGGGGTGAAACAGTACAGCCCCCCTTTCTGTTGCCAGGCAGAAACCAAAACCACAATGACTTTTAACATAGTTTAAAAAGAACATCGTCGCGTCTCCATCCAGGTGCCTTCCTGTTGTCCCCGGACGCTCGCTTATCGGTCTGGAACATCCTGCAGCTGTTTCTCAAACAGTCACATATGCACGCACAATTTTGCAGTTGCAAGCAAAACACAAGATTAACTTTTACCTATATAACTGAGTCTATCTACGATGTGTGTGTGTGTATGTGTCAGCCTCTGCTTGCACTTTGTTTCACCTCTCAGCTCCCCAGCTAGACCTTGTAACCTTTCCACTAGACAGAAGGCCAGCACAACTGAAACTATGTGTGTGCATGTGTGTATGTCTGTCTGTGCGTGCACAGAGTTTGCATATGCTCTCTGCACCTTAGTTGACCTCAGCTTAAGCAACCAGGCTAAGGCTATCCTGTGTGTGCCGATCTTGACTTATATGTAAAATGTATAAAACAAATGTTCCAATCTAATACAACTACTTAAAGCTTAATCAGCGATAAATGCATACAAGACACCCTACTCTTAACTTGCACTTAGACTCTGGTTTCAGTTTCGCTTCTGCAAAAGCATACTCTGCACAAGCCTGTGTCTCCTGTCAAGACCGTGTAGGCCTAAAGTTAGACCTTCTCTTCTATAAAATAATGTGGCCAGGAAGTACGTATTCAGATTATAAATTTAAATCTCAATACTACTCAGCAAACCAGCGAAAAAAATTCTTCTTCTTCTTCTTCTTCTTCTTCTTCTTCTTCTTCTTGTGCTTCTTCTTCTACATTTTAATGGCGGTTGCAAACAACTTTTAGTTGCATTATCGCCACCTTCTGGACTGGAGTGTGGGTCGGAGAGGTTTCTCCGCCTCCGTTTATCTCAGATTAACACCTGTCGTTCTTAAAAATCCAAACACTACCCTATAGATTACATCCCCTGTACTCCTTCGAAATATGTCAGATAACTGAATGTTGTTTTACAGTTTTTTTTCTTGTTTACTTTAACCTCCCAAGACCCGAACTCTGCCACGACATGCATTTTTAATTTCTCTTGGATATTTGTGCATATTGGGGCCCAATGAATGTAAAAACAAAGAATTTCCAGATTTTTACCTTAGTTTTTGTTTTTTAAAAAATGAGAGCCACAAATGAGGATATTCATTTAAAATGTTGATAGAACAGTAGCAGTATAATGTCCTCGTAAGTAGATATCAGGCCCGTGTAGAGCAAATTTGAATATTTTGGTCTAAATAACGCAAGATGTGATGTCCACATATGTGGACGGCAGGTCCTAGGAGGTTAATAAATAAATTCAACTCATCCAGGTTCACTGTGTGGCTTGGCCACACACACACACACACACACACACACACACACACACACACACACACACACACACACACACACACACACACACACACACACACACACACACACACACACACACACACTGTCTATAGGACGATTACTTCATCCTAAGTCACTGAAAAATTAGTTATAGCAGGCTGATGTTCATGTGACGTTCTGGCCAGTCTGAAACCATTTACTTGGCAGTAAATGACACAGTGGCCAAAATGTAAAACTGTTCATTTAAATAAATAAACAAAGCAGTAGGGAATTTTTAAATATTTGTTTTCTTTATTTTGATTTGCAAATAACTACATTTGATGTTTTTCCGCAGTTTTTTTTAGTGCTCTTCATCAAGTGAACCCCTCACCTGAAGTTTTTCACTTCAAGCCAATTAATTTCAATCCAATTGGATTGAAATTATCAACCCCAACAATCAAATGATCCCCTATGAGCAAGCACTAGGCAACTGTGGAAAGGAAAAACTCCCTTTTAACAGGAAGAAACCTATGACAGAACCAGGCTCAGGGAGGGGCAGCCATCTGCCATGACTGGTTGGGAGATGAGGAGCCAAAAACATAAAAGAGAGCACAGCATATTTCCTTAAGATCTGAGTACAGGCTTTTCATTATTTTCAGGTTTGATTTTCTTATTTACTCGAAGGGCATGAACCTTTAGCTGCAGATTGTAATTTTCTGCCTAATTTTTTCTGACGATCATAGAGGGCCGCTCTGAGACTTCTCATCTCTTTTTGATATTCCTCCATCAGATGTTCCAGATGGGCCACTTTATCATCAAGGTTGTCTTCAATCTCATCTGAAACTAATCTCTCTTTTTCAAGGTCTTCTGATGATAATTGATGATAATTCTTTTCGAGCTTTAGAGTGTTCATCTCCAACTGGAGATCTTTAATTTTCTGTTTAAGCTCTATATGCTCAGATAGTTCTCTCTCCACTGACTTATACACTCTGCGTAAAGTCAGATGGCCAAAAATCTTTGAGAATCCCCAATAAGCTGCAGGAGCAAGAAGGCCCAGTGTGGCAATACCTAAACCTATGTCAAGTAGGCGTTTGGCACCACGACGCCATGAACCACTAGTCTGAACCTCGTCAGCAGGTGGTTCAGAGGCAGGACTCTCTGAACTGCCTGCTGTGGCAAGATGTAAACCTACTTCAAGTAGGCATTTGGCACCACGACGCCATGAACCACTAGTCTGAACCTCGTCAGCAGGTGGTTCAGAGGTAGGACTCTCTGAACTGCCTGCTGTGGCAAGATGTAAACCTACTTCAAGTAGGCGTTTGGCACAACGACGCCATGAACCACTAGTCTGAACCTCATTAGGAGGTGGTTCGGAGACAGGAGTCTCAACTTCCTCAGGTTCAAGAGGAGGATTCTCCAGCTGCAGAAGTTCATCAGCGATCTGACATTCCTCTTGCACATTGTTCACATTAGCCGATACATTTTGTTTTTGCACCATACTGAGCACATCCTTAAGATCTTGGGCCGTCTGTAGCCTTGTTTCTAAAATTTTATAAAGGTCATCTATCAGTTCCCACTTGTACACAATTTCCCTGTACTGTCTTTCTATTATTTCATTATTTTGAATTATTAAATGCTGAGCTTCTCCTGCTTGGCACTCAAGATTTTCTAAAGCAGCAATGCTCCTTTTCTGCTTAAATAGAAACGCTTGCTTTTTTTGAATCTCATGCAGATGCATCTGAATGGTTTTAATCTCTGCCCTGTTCTGTTTTGTTATTATTTCATTGTTTTTAAGTATTAAATCCTGTGCTTCTGCCACTTTGCACTCAAGATTTTCCAAAGCTTTCCTGAGATTTGTGTTGTCTTTATTTTGTTCACCTCTCTCACTTTCAACATTGGACAGGTCAACAGCAATGCTCCTTTTCTGCTCAAGGAGAAACACTTCCTTTTCCTGAAGCTCATGGAGCATCAGATTAATGGTTTCAATCTCTGCTGTGTACTGTCTTTCTATTATTTCATTATTTTTAATTACAAAACACTGAGCTTCTCCCACTTGGCATTCAAGACCTTCTAAATCAGCAATGCTCGTTTCCTGCTTAAGGAGACACTCTTGCCTTTTCTGAAGCTCATGGAGCATCATCTCAATGGTTTCAAACCCTGCCTGCATTCTTGTGTTATGAGATACCTGTGCCTCAGTCTGTCTTTGTGATGAATTAATGAATCTTTCCTGTGACATTTCTTTAAAAACTTTACACAAAGTGTCGAAAGAAAAAAAAGAACGCTTGTTGAATTCTTTAAATGTAAAAGTATTCCCTTTCTCAAAGAATACTAGTTTGCAAGAACAAATCGCTGTTTCTGAAAATGCTCCAAGTGAAACTGTGTTTAGGAAGGTGAAAGTGGGGTATTTAAGCATTTCTGTGGCGGCGACAGTGACGTCAGCGCTTTGATCTTCTTTGATCTTCTCATACAAAAGCGCTGACGTCACTGTCGCTGGAACCCATCAAAGTGGAGCGTTTGCATTCCGCGCATGCTCAGATCATGCGTATTGAAATGAACGGGAGTGTGTTTGGGTTTCAATTGTTTACCTCTGTTTTAGCCATTGCTTAGGCTTCGGTTCTTTGTTGTGCAAGAAAAACAACACCACCGCAACTATAAAAGTGTATTTTTAATTTTTATATTTGTTAAGCTTGAACAGCGAACGTTTCCTTTGTTTGTTTTTCCACTGAGCGTCAAGAGCAGACCGATGTTATTTGGTGCGTAAACAAAAACTCCAGTCAGTTTAGACCCATGGAGTCGGCTTTAGGTCTGAGCTTTAATTATGTTTACATTTTGATTTCTAAAAGACAATATACTAGTTATATAAGAAAAAAAGTGCTAAGTTTGATGAAAATAAGTTGTATTCCAAAACTGACGGATCATTTAAAGTATGAGAAACCTGTAATGAGGTTTTGAGCTGAATCTTTGCGTTGTGGGGCAGATTTTTGCAGTTTTTGCTGGTTTTTTGAACATGTTGTTTGAGGAATTGGTTGACTTTAATTTCTGTATAGAGTGCAGCAGAGATGAAATGTTTTGTTCAGAAAATATTGTTCTCAAATTAACAACTTTTTGTTTTGTTCTCTTACACATTTTCACTAAAGGTGCAGTGCTAACATTTATGCTATAAAAGAACTACACCAGAGTAATAAGACTTGAACTTCACTGTAAGAGCCAAAGGGAATGTTTAGGTTTTCTTTATTTGTTATGGTGGCACTTTAGATTTTCCCCGCACCTCAGATAATTGCATCCTGGGGTCGCACGTTATTTACCTGACGTTCTCAACACGGAGGTTGGGGGAGTGGTTTGGTTGCAAACTTTTCTGCTGACCGTCATTTTAGCACGTCAGTTAATACATTTGTACATTTGTTTTGAATCAAAGCGCAAAGTTTGTTGTTTTGTTTTAAAATAAATATGCAAACACAAATGGGACTAAGTGGCTCATTGGAGACACGTCACACATCCACATTTGCGGATGGAAGTCCCAACATTCAAATGTGTTTTATCGCATGCATCAGAACAATGAAGAGGATTTGTGGATATACGTTTTGGAGTCACGAAGCTTTCAGATAGTCGGACGCTGTTCTCAAAGGAGTTATTGGAAACGTCACCGCCACAGTGACACGAAAAAGATTGACGCAACATACACATCAGAAGCGGTAGGACACGCAGATTCACTCGGTGTATTATTGAATGTTTTGAACACAGTTTGTGTCACCGCTTGTCCATTGGGTACATTGGTTTGCGTTGTGTGCTTGCATGTGCTTGATTTGGCAAGCTGGAGGAAGCTGGTCTGATTTTGACAGCTTGTGACGCTGTGGATACTGCGCATTGTTTGCACGTAAGAAAAGCATTGGATATGATCGATCTTTCAAGCTGTGGAATATAATATTGTGTTTGCTGCATGTGAGAAAGTGACAATTAGTGAAACATAAGAAGCCACATGAACTGGAAGAAAAAAAAGATCTGCAAAACTGACGGGTAAATCACGTGCTTATAAAATGGAAACCACAGAAAGAGCGACAACCTCAGGTTAATATCACGCGTTAACCCTTGAATTTTGTTAAAGAACTACGGTTGCCCTGAGAGGCCAAACGGCCCGCAACTTAAGAAAACACAGAAACCACCCGCAATAAGAAAAACGCCGCAAAAACGCAAAACGCAACTGAAATGGGGGGGAAAAAATTCCAAAAGCACAAGGGAAGTGTTTCTGGGGAGACAATAACCCGACGGAGCAGTTGCAGGAACCAAAATATGCCAAGAATTGCGCTGGGAGACATTTAAAAGAAGTGGAGGATCTATCGGTTTTGTGAGGGGGAAAAAGATGAGAGGTAAGTGGGTTAGCCTAAAAATCCGTCATCAGTATTATATGAATCTTGATAAAACACATCTACCATGTTTTGGATTCCTGCAACTGGTCTGTTGGGTTATTGCTTTTGGAAACCGTAAAGAAAGAAAGGGTCACCGTAAAGAACTGATTAAAAAAAAGAAAGAAGCAAAAGCTGTGCAGTTCAAATTGGAAAAACTGAATGATTTGTATCAAAATGCTGAAGCAGTTCATGATGCATTCATTTTACTGATTCCGGAAGATGAACAAGACACTCATGTTGACTGTTTGGGACGCATCACAAAATGTAATAATGATTTTGTTTGACAGCGGGAGCAACTGGAGCTGGAAACAAATATAGCTGCCACGGTTGCAAAAATGAAAGTACTTGGAGACTCAAAAGGATCCAGCATTAAAAGTAAACTTACCAAAATATGTGATGGTATGGAGTCTTATTTTGAAAAGGGACAAAAGGTAACTAATACATTGAATACTAGTCCTGATGATCCTGTACATGAAAAGCAACATGTGCATATCTTTAAGGAGCATAATGTTGCAGATTGACACGCTCTTAACTGGAGGCAAAGTTCCAAATTAACCACAGACTTTTTCTGAAGATCCCTTGACATAGCAGTCAAACATTAGAAATTCACATGAAAATAAAAGTGTGTGTGGTAAGACTTGACTGAAGTGGCCAAAGAAGTGCAGGAGAAAAATGCTGTCCAGTGTAGCAAGTGATTTATTCACCAATTAAATCAACGGATTTAAGGTCAAACTGCACACAGCTAAACTGACCTGTTTTGTTTTTCTTTTCCTGAACACCTGCGTTCATCTGCTTAAATAGTCAATTCACCCTGGACTATTCCATTAGGGTAGGTAAGGCAAACATATTCTCCGACCTATACTGCTACTCTTCCTAGCAATAAAACTCTACGGTATACTCTAGACATCTTACAACAAATCCTGTTTCTCTACTAACACTCTAAAATCAGCTTTATTAAATTACAGGGATTCTCCCCCTTCTTCTCCTGGTCTCTTCCTGTGACCTCAGATTAACCAGGAAGCTATAAATGCAGGAAGTAAAACAATATTTCCTCCTTTTGTTCCTAGAACACAGGTAGGTGAGTTCAAACAAAACCAATTAACAGTTAAAATAAATACATGTTAACTTAACAAACTTGTAGGAATTGATTTAAACCAAGATGTTATGTTACATAATCTGTAAAAAAGCAAAACATAAACAAACCCGGGATAGTAGATGTTTGCCTATTGCAGACTACATATGAAATATGGTTAAATCAAAACAAGAATGTTAACTAAGAATATGGACAAGTGGTGTTCTTACCCACTTTGTCACAATGTTCTCAAGTTTCTAGTCATGAAGAAGAATGTTACATCTTATCTGTCACAAGTAAGCAAAATGAACCCACTGCTTGATTAATCCAACAGCATGATTTTTCTTCATTACCTAAAAAGGAGAGCCCAGTTTTTGATGGTGATCTACTTCAGTACCTGTCATGGTCTGGGTGTGTTTGTGTGCCAGTGTTTTGTTTTTTTTCTTTTTTTCTTTCATTGAGCCGGCAGTTTCCCTCTGGGAGGATCCACAGTGTCCCTGCTAATTGCTCTCACCTGTGGGTAATAAAGCTGTCGAATTATAAGGCCAGCGCTCTCAACTTCGCTTTGCCAGATTCGCAGCTAACCACAGTTAATGCAGGCCACTGTTGTGTTTTGTAAACGTCATAGTAAATTACCTTGCCCTTGTACCTGCATGCCTCAACATCAGGAGTTTTGGATTTCTTACCACTCATCCGGATCACTCTCCCCTCCACGCTGCTGATCCACCTGCGACAAGGAAGCAGTTTACAGGAACTTTCAGAGCCAATATCTGCCAGCATTCTTCTGGAACCATACCTGAACTTGGTTACTCTTGTTTCAGTGACTCTGACCCTTGCCCAGGACCCTCCATCCAGTCTGACTCTCCCTTTGGCCCCCAAATCGCAGAACTGCAGTTTCATTAATTGAAATCTCACTTATTGTTTGCTTAGCTCAGATTGATTGCATAAGTGCTCCATAGTTTTGGCTTTGTTCACGGCACAAGTGTAAACTCGCTGCTTAGTTCACAGTTGAATAGCCTTGTTGCATTCACTTGTTTTCTAAATAAACTTTGTCACTTAAACGTTCCCTGTGCTCCATCTGCATCCTGCATTGGAGTCCTTTTCTCTCGGGTCGGCTACGACTGTGACGCAGACTTTTATTAAATGATTTGAACACAACATTGAAAGCAGAAATAAAACCCTAGAGGTTTTCTTTATTATTTAGAACAATACACAAAAGGACAACCAAGAGAACCTGTGAGGAGTTGCCTACACATGACTTCAGAAGCAGGATTCAGAAAGTCTTTGTTACAGCAGCATTTTGGCAGCATCATTGGCTGTTTCTCGTATACGAGGAAGACCAACTGGTCAAAAGTTACCAGTACTTTTTATGCAAAAATGCTGATAAACTCAATTTATTTGAGTTGTCTTAATTTAGAAAATACTAAGTAAGCCGGAAGTTTTGCTTCTCACTGCGGAAGGATGAAAGATGTGTTTTGAAAATGCCAGGTCACTACCGTCCTTCTCCCTCGCGGATCAGTCCGCATGTTCATAGTGCCAGCATTTGTTATGGAATATGTTGATCAAACCTGGAGAAGCGTCAGCTCAAGATGTTATCATCGGGTGAGAAAGCCGAGAAAGACAAAGCTGATTCTGATGCGTCGGGTCCGCTCTGTGTTACGTCTTTGTGTGGAATCCGTGTGCCTGCTCTCATTTGCTGTTTGGTGGTTGTGGAAATAGTTTTGTGAGCTTTAAGGCACCGAAAGCGCTTTACAATGCCATTATTCATTTACGCTCACATTCACACACTGGTGGAGGCAAGCTACGGTTGTAGCCACAGCTGCTCTGGGGCAGACTGACAGAAGCGAGGCTGCCATATCCCTCTGGCCAACACCAGTAGGCGGTAGGGTAAAGTGTCTTGCCCAAGGACACAACGACCAGGACAGAGGCCGGGGATCGAACCGGCGACCTTCCGGTTACAGGTGCCCTTCCCAACCCCCTGAGCCACGGTCGCCCGTGATTGCACAGCCATTAAGGATGAAATCAGTTTCTGAAAAATGTTCTGTTTTTTTCTCCCTCTGCTTGCTTCTTACTGTCTTTGAGGCTCGGGACCAGCACTCCTGTTGTTGGACAAAAAGAAATCAACTCAGTGTTTTGGTTTTCCAATATATTAGCAACTGTCAGTGAGATTTATATTAATCAGGCTGAACTTTAATCATACTTTAGATCAGCCTGTTTTACTTATTGTTTAATTTTGCTATGGTTTGGGAAAGTTGTTTCTTTACTGATCTTTTCCTGTCTTCTGTTATTAGACTTGAGATATGACTGCACTATGCTGTTGCTGTGACTCCAGTTAATTCTACAAGACATGCTGTGTAAGTAAACAAACAACAACAGTTTGGTCTGCATTTCTTGAAAGATCACATCCCCCAAACTTAGTTTAGAGGGTTTACACTGTATATAGTGAAGTCTGCAAGTTTTCTAACAGCAAAATTTGTTTTGTGCCCAAATCATTTTGCACATCATTAGAATGAAAGTTATTGGCCATGTTTGCATAGCCCTTTTTAAAATGATGCTTTCATGACATTATTGTGTGTTGAGAAAATATATTTTACTGTTATTTTATCATTGCATCAGAATCATATGTAATAAGCATTACATTAAAGCATTTATTGAAGCTATTGACATTACATTAAAGTTTGGATGACAGTGACTGTTATAACCTCATGTTAATCTTCTATTTACAGGTGTTAGTATAATCATATAATCTTTCATTGCAGGTGTAACCATGATCATCTTTATACATATTGCCCCCTGGTGCTTATTATGGAGTTGTGCTCAAGTCAGTAAGGGTTAAAAGCTACAGTCAGCGGGATGTCTGATTGATCTATTGAGGGAAGTGGCTCAGAGCGTAGAAGGCCGCACAGGCTTACAAAACACATATACCATGTTATGCATCATTATCCTTTATTCATTTATATTCTTTTATTAAGCTTTGAGTAGTGGCATTTGATTAGAACATTTATTCAACATATTACCTGTATGGTTTCAGTTAGGTTATTCCACATATGAAGAGTTGGCCTCTGTCCTTACAGACAGCGTGAATGCTGAGGTCGAGGCACACACGCACACACACAAGCAGTAGTTAAACTCATGTGAAGGGGAGAGTTCAAATATTTAGAAAACAGTTTGCAAGGCCTTGTAGCTGTTTGATTGTGCTTGCAGGAGAGACTGTTTGTTCCAGGGGATAAGCAGAGTTAGAAGATTACTGGGAAGGATCTGGCCTCGGGAAGAGGAAGGTGTTCTTTTAATGTGTTAAAAGTTGTCAACATTGATTGTATTGTACCTACTTTACGCATGAGGGGACGTTCTAATACCCTGAGGTTCATAAAAACTATTGTTCTGTGGTTTTCGGTGAGAGATCGATGCTGTCGGCGCGCAGTATTCATCTCCCACACGTGTGCATTAAAATCATCGTTTTGACTTGACCCGGCCGGACCAGTGTTGTTATTTTGGTTTTCCTCTTGTATCCATCCCCAATATTTTGAACTCGTAACAGTGTTGGTTGGTGGTCAGGGCTATCCAGACTGACAATTGGGACATTGAATGTCAACTCTCCAGTGGGGAGGGAGCCTGAGATTGTCTAAATTTGAGTCTGTTCTATACCAAATGCAGAAAAAAATATTTTAAGAAAGCAATTAAGTTCATGTTCCAAAAAATATGATTGTTTGCTTGCAGGACAACAGGAGAGATGGGTCCTCCGTCACAGATGGTGTGGTCAGTGAAGATGGTCTCCTGCAGGTTCAAGCTCATTGCATCTCCAACCCACATCCACTGCCACTCTACTTAAGGGAAGTTAAAGACTAGAGCAGGGCGATATGGCCAAAAATAATTATCACCATATGTATTTGAAAATTTGCGATAACGATATAACTGACAATATAATTGATGCGAGACAAAATACAACTCCACAACTTTACTAGCGCAAAAAAAACCAAAACCCATCCATTTATTTTCACTTAAATGATCCGTCAGTTTTGGAATACAACTTATTTTCATCAAACTTAGCACTTTTTTTCTTATATAACTAGTATATTGTCTTTTAGAAATCAAAATGTAAACATAATTAAAGCTCAGACCTAAAGCCGACTCCATGGGTCTAAACTGACTGGAGTTTTTGTTTACGCACCAAATAACATCGGTCTGCTCTTGACGCTCAGTGGAAAAACAAACAAAGGAAACGTTCGCTGTTCAAGCTTAACAAATATAAAAATTAAAAATACACTTTTATAGTTGCGGTGGTGTTGTTTTTCTTGCACAACAAAGAACCGAAGCCTAAGCAATGGCTAAAACAGAGGTAAACAATTGAAACCCAAACACACTCCCGTTCATTTCAATACGCATGATCTGAGCATGCGCGGAATGCAAACGCTCCACTTTGATGGGTTCCAGCGACAGTGACGTCAGCGCTTTTGTATGAGAAGATCAAAGAAGATCAAAGCGCTGACGTCACTGTCGCCGCCACAGAAATGCTTAAATACCCCACTTTCACCTTCCTAAACACAGTTTCACTTGGAGCATTTTCAGAAACAGCGATTTGTTCTTGCAAACTAGTATTCTTTGAGAAAGGGAATACTTTTACATTTAAAGAATTCAACAAGCGTTCTTTTTTTTCTTTTGACACTTTGTGTAAAGTTTTTAAAGAAATGTCACAGGAAAGATTCATTAATTCATCACAAAGACAGACTGAGGCACAGGTATCTCATAACACAAGAATGCAGGCAGGGTTTGAAACCATTGAGATGATGCTCCATGAGCTTCAGAAAAGGCAAGAGTGTCTCCTTAAGCAGGAAACGAGCATTGCTGATTTAGAAGGTCTTGAATGCCAAGTGGGAGAAGCTCAGTGTTTTGTAATTAAAAATAATGAAATAATAGAAAGACAGTACACAGCAGAGATTGAAACCATTAATCTGATGCTCCATGAGCTTCAGGAAAAGGAAGTGTTTCTCCTTGAGCAGAAAAGGAGCATTGCTGTTGACCTGTCCAATGTTGAAAGTGAGAGAGGTGAACAAAATAAAGACAACACAAATCTCAGGAAAGCTTTGGAAAATCTTGAGTGCAAAGTGGCAGAAGCACAGGATTTAATACTTAAAAACAATGAAATAATAACAAAACAGAACAGGGCAGAGATTAAAACCATTCAGATGCATCTGCATGAGATTCAAAAAAAGCAAGCGTTTCTATTTAAGCAGAAAAGGAGCATTGCTGCTTTAGAAAATCTTGAGTGCCAAGCAGGAGAAGCTCAGCATTTAATAATTCAAAATAATGAAATAATAGAAAGACAGTACAGGGAAATTGTGTACAAGTGGGAACTGATAGATGACCTTTATAAAATTTTAGAAACAAGGCTACAGACGGCCCAAGATCTTAAGGATGTGCTCAGTATGGTGCAAAAACAAAATGTATCGGCTAATGTGAACAATGTGCAAGAGGAATGTCAGATCGCTGATGAACTTCTGCAGCTGGAGAATCCTCCTCTTGAACCTGAGGAAGTTGAGACTCCTGTCTCCGAACCACCTCCTAATGAGGTTCAGACTAGTGGTTCATGGCGTCGTGGTGCCAAACGCCTACTTGAAGTAGGTTTACATCTTGCCACAGCAGGCAGTTCAGAGAGTCCTGCCTCTGAACCACCTGCTGACGAGGTTCAGACTAGTGGTTCATGGCGTCGTGGTGCCAAACGCCTACTTGACATAGGTTTAGGTATTGCCACACTGGGCCTTCTTGCTCCTGCAGCTTATTGGGGATTCTCAAAGATTTTTGGCCATCTGAATTTACGCAGAGTGTATAAGTCAGTGGAGAGAGAACTATCTGAGCATATAGAGCTTAAACAGAAAATTAAAGATCTCCAGTTGGAGATGAACACTCTAAAGCTCGAAAAGAATTATCATCAATTATCATCAGAAGACCTTGAAAAAGAGAGATTAGTTTCAGATGAGATTGAAGACAACCTCGATGATAAAGTGGCCCATCTGGAACATCTGATGGAGGAATATCAAAAAGAGATGAGAAGTCTCAGAGCGGCCCTGTATGATCGTCAGAAAAAATTAGGCAGAAAATTACAATCTGCAGCTAAAGGTTCATGCCCTTCGAGTAAATAAGAAAATCAAAACTGAAAATAATGAAAAGCCTGTACTCAGATCTTAAGGAAATATGCTGTGCTCTCTTTTATGTTTTTGGCTCCTCATCTCCCAACCAGTCATGGCAGATGGCTGCCCCTCCCTGAGCCTGGTTCTGTCATAGGTTTCTTCCTGTTAAAAGGGAGTTTTTCCTTTCCACAGTTGCCTAGTGCTTGCTCATAGGGGATCATTTGATTGTTGGGGTTGATAATTTCAATCCAATTGGATTGAAATTAATTGGCTTGAAGTGAAAAACTTCAGGTGAGGGGTTCACTTGATGAAGAGCACTAAAAAAAACTGCGGAAAAACATCAAATGTAGTTATTTGCAAATCAAAATAAAGAAAACAAATATTTAAAAATTCCCTACTGCTTTGTTTATTTATTTAAATGAACAGTTTTACATTTTGGCCACTGTGTCATTTACTGCCAAGTAAATGGTTTCAGACTGGCCAGAACGTCACATGAACATCAGCCTGCTATAACTAATTTTTCAGTGACTTAGGATGAAGTAATCGTCCTATAGACAATGTGTGTGTGTGTGTGTGTGTGTGTGTGTGTGTGTGTGTGTGTGTGTGTGTGTGTGTGTGTGTGTGTGTGGCCAAGCCACACAGTGAACCTGGATGAGTTGAATTTATTTATTAACCTCCTAGGACCTGCCGTCCACATATGTGGACATCACATCTTGCGTTATTTAGACCAAAATATTCAAATTTGCTCTACACGGGCCTGATATCTACTTGCGAGGACATTATACTGCTACTGTTCTATCAACATTTTAAATGAATATCCTCATTTGTGGCTCTCATTTTTTAAAAAACAAAAACTAAGGTAAAAATCTGGAAATTCTTTGTTTTTACATTCATCGGGCCCCAATATGCACAAATATCCAAGAGAAATTAAAAATGCATGTCGTGGCAGAGTTCGGGTCTTGGGAGGTTAAAGTAAAGAAGAAAAAAAACTGTAAAACAACATTCAGTTATCTGACATATTTCGAAGGAGTACAGGGGATGTAATCTATAGGGTAGTGTTTGGATTTTTAAGAACGACAGGTGTTTATCTGAGATAAACGGAGGCGGAGAAACCTCTCCGACCCACACTCCAGTCCAGAAGGTGGAGATAATGCAACTAAAAGTTGTTTGCAACCGCCATTAAAATGTAGAAGAAGAAGCACAAGAAGAAGAAGAAGAAGAAGAAGAATTTTTTTCGCTGGTTTGCTGAGTAGCACTCGTCAGTACAGCCCTGTTACTAGTACTAGTCTGTTGTAACTACGTTTTCTTGTATATAGATTCCTGGACCCATTTCTGTTTCCTGATCTGTTCTCCTGAGTCTGGCAGTGAGGTGTGGAGCAAAGGAGAGCGTGAGTGGTGAAGAGGATTGTGAAAGTGGAGAGTGAGGAGCGGACGTGTGGTGTGTTTTGGAACCGTTTCCCTTGCATCCCTGGAAATCCCAGCCCTGTGCACTGTATATAGTTTCATCTAGTGTTGTTGTTAATAAACTTGGGACTTTTATTCTGAATTCAGCTGCTCTATGCCTGAGTCCGTTCCTCCCTTATGACAGTTTTCTAAATAATCGAATATTAATACAACGATAAAAAACACTTGAAATTGGAGAAAACTAATGAAAATAAGGTCCTGGCATTTCTGCACATTTCCTAGTAATTAGTGCATCTTTCCCTGGAATTAATTCAAGACAGACTGGTGATCACAGTCTTGAAGGAAATGTTTGATGGACTGAGATGGAATGACCCGGGAGTACATAAGAGTCCCACAGGTCTTAAACTAACAGCTTTACTTTATGTTTTCCACCAAACACCAGTCACAACATCCACACTGAAGAGTGGTCTCCAGGCTGCTGCGCTTCCGGGTAGAGCGGCAAAGAAGAAGCCAATAAAAGGAAAAAGTTGAGATGGTCAAGTCAATTGGCTTTTATTGTCATTTCAACCATGTACAGTGCTACAGTACAGAGTGAAACGAGACAATGTTCCTCCGAGGCTGGTGCTACATATGACATATAACAGACAATCAAGACAGGATTACATAAAGTGCAATATGCAAAAATTGTAAAAAAACAAAAAAAAAAACCCAAGACAAGACAGTGCAACACTAGACAGAACAGGACGATACAGACACAAGACAGTATTTATTATTTTGTTCCACTTCCCCTTTGCCCCATTTATTCAGTATATTTCTGGTTTTCCTTAACAAAAAAATTGCTGTCTATGGTCTCATCATTCACACCATCTGGGCTCCTAAAGAACGTTTCTTCTGCGCGTAAGTCAGTTAAACTCATCCTGCTACGGCCCTAGCAGGGCCTCCTCCTGAAGGTGCCTGTGTGGGCGTGTCCTACAATCTCTTCTGCCTGAGGTGCCACCTTTCTCTTTTACACAGCTAACTCACATCAGTAATTAAAGGTATTTAAGCCCAGGGAAAGGTGAGCTCTGGGCCAGAGTGCCATGTGAATGGTTGCAGCTAGTAAGCTGCTGGTGCTTTTTGTGCCTATTGTGCCTATTGGTGGTTGCAGCTAGTAAGCTGCGTGTGCTCTGCTCCTACTTGGTGGGGAGTAGTGTGTTTGGCAATTTATCCTTCTCTGGCTTACTTCTCAGTTTAATTGACCAACGTTTGAGTTTTGTTTTGTTTCTTTAAATGGTGATAGCGGCTTGTCCGTCTCTTTCAGTTAGTATCGATAGAAACTTTAATAAAACTCTTTAATTTAATCATTTTGCCTCTGTCTCCTTTTTCTGACCCAGACACATTTTGTTACTTCCCCTTCATCGCCTGGACCCTTTTAGGGGAACGTAACACACCCATTGCAATAAATCTAGCCCTTAAATAACTTTGCATTACACTGCTTTTCTGGCTTGCCTTTTAACGGTGAGTGCAACTGTTTCATAAAGGTTTTAGTGCACCATAAACTCCAGCAGATATTTTTGTCACAATGAAAAACATTTTAGGAAAATAACAAGAAGTAAAAGAAGGAAACCCACAGAAGCAGAAAGGATAAGACGTGCACCATATCTGAGACAATAACCAGGGCCAGACCGTTTCTGACACCTCGATCATATTTATTGTGCAACAACACGGCACCAGAGGACATTTTTAATTTGTCTTGGGAATAATTCACAGGACTCAGATCAACACACAGTCTACTCTCCAAAACCAGAACCAGAACAATAGGCTGAGTTCATGGTGGACGATAAATATTCATCACTAGAACGATGAGACACAAACACAGAAGAGCCGTTTGTAACGGCAGGAGATGCAGTGTTGACAGGCGGCAAGAAATGTAAGTACAAGGCTATGTCTGTCTCTATCAATAATTATCCCATATCATACAAAAGATATGACACATATAAACAGAGAATTGTCCAGGTTCATCCTGACCATCAACCTTTCTGACTGAAGATCACTTCTGCCAGCACCACAACACTTACTGCTAAACACATTTAAAGGACCAGTTCTGTGTTTTTACAGTTTTAGCTCACTTCATTTTAATGCTATAAACAAATGCTTCATAAAAACGTGACTGAAGAAATCCTCCAAAGCTCACTGTCATGGTTTCATATCGTTTTCCTACATTCAAGGCAGCCTTTGCTTTACTTCAGTCCAATCTTGTGCAGCTTGGTTTAGCAATCAGTACAAGCCCACAATGACTCCTGGGGTTCATCGGGGATCTGCTTCATATTTCCAGTTTATTTTAATGTAAACAAAAACAAATAGAAATCTAACAGCACACAGATGAAACTCTGTAGAGATTTCGCATGTCTTTCCAACCCACTGCTGTCAGACTCCACAACAAAGACTTTAACTGATCAAACACACACCCACACATGTGCAATAACACTAAGTGCAATACTCCTTTCTGGCATCGTTGTATTTTTACTCAGTTGTGTACAACATTTTATTCTATTTTTATCCTATTGTATATTTTATTCTACTGTATATAGTATTTGATTTTCTTCTATTCTGTACAGTTGTGTACTGTATTTATTCTTATTGTAGTCTAATTATTGCTTCAGAACTTTTGCACTGTCCACTTCCTGCTGTGACAAAACAAATTTCCCACGTGTGGGACTACTAAAGGTCATGTTATCTTATCTTATTTAAACATGGTGAAGGTGTTGATGAACTTACAGTGATTACATGGTTTCACACACAATCACCTGCCAATCAACTTTAAATGACATAAATACAGATGCAATTAAACTGCACATGAATCCCATAAACATGAAGCTCTGACCTCCTACATGACTGAAGGACTTCAGGTTTATCAGTGACTGAATCAGTTGATCCTAACAGCTCCCATCGTGACAGACAGATAAATAAATCTACAACATTAAACACTAGAAATGAAATATATTAGCAAGACCTTCATAAAACCTGCGTTTAAAGTGATTCACATTCATGTGCTCAGACTGTCTCTACTGCCGGCATGACAGGCAGTAAATTGAGGATTTGATCTGTTTAGAAGCTCAGGCCTGCAGTCTGTCACATCAAAGTCAAGCCAATGTACGCTTCATTGTCATCTCCGCTATATACAGTACAGTATCTAGAGATGAGATGATGAGGCTCCAGTTACATTCAGTGCAATCCCCCCCCCCCAAAGAAATAATAATATAAGAAGAGTGAAAAAATAAATATACACTTTAAGACTTGGAGGTAAATGTATTAATAACAATTTACAATTTGAATGATTTAAAGTGACCTTGAAGTGATTTAAAGTGACCAGCGTAGCAGCTTGTAAACATGAGCAGAGTTCTTGAGTGTAAGGATTGTCCATAGAGCAGCATCTGCATTACAAAGGCAGTGGTATGTGGAGTGCAATAGAGTTAGGTAACGGTTTGTGTGGGTGTGGGTGGTGGGGGGGGGAGTGGGAGAGCCGGTAGTGAGTTCAAGAGTCTGATGGCTTGTGGGAAAAAGCTACTTCGCAGCCTGGAGGATTGGGCCCCAATGCTGCGATAGCGTCGGCCAGACGGGAGGAGAGAAAAGAGTGCGTGTGAGGGGTCAAGCATGATCCAGGAGGCCTTGCTGATGCAGAGCTTGGTGAAGATGTCCTGTAGCAGAGAGAGAGAGAGAGAGATGTTCCAGTGATCTTGGCAGCTGCTTTAACAATCCGTTGTAGCTGGATGAGATTGCCGAACCACACGGAGATGCAGCTGGTCAGAACACTCTCTATGGTGCTCCTGTAGAACACGGTGAGGATGGGAAGAGGAAGGCTGGCCCGCTTCAGGCGTCTCAGGAAGTGGAGGCGCTGCTAGGCTATTTTGGTGATGGAGGTGGTGTTGGTGGTCTCGCTGCACCAGAACGCCAGCTGCTCAAACTCATCTCTGTACGCCGACTCGTCGTCGTTGCTGATGAGCGAACCTGATGATGTGGTTGGAGCTGTGTAGAGCAGTGCAGTGTCAGGACAGCGAACAACAGTGGGGTGAGAACACAGCCTCGAGGAGCTCCTGTTCTCAGTCTGATGGTGCTGGAGATGTTGTCGCCGATTCTGAAGAGCTGTCTCGGTTTTACTGACCTGCTGGGAGGCAGATGTTCAATCTTCAATCTTAAGCAGAATATCCAGTGATGAGCAGCTTCTTTGTACTTCCCGTTTCACTGTTGTTTCTTCTCCCAGCAGATGACTTTCTTATTTTGGAATCATATAGTATATGTGAGGAAACCTGCTGTAAACTGCAGTCTGTGCACTTAATACACAATGAAAATATATATTTTATGTTATTAGAATAAGATGTGTAAAAGGACTTTGATGTGTGTGAGTGACTTCTATTGTTATATCATACACTGATTAGTTTTCTCTGAAATCTAAACAGAAGAAACAAAGAGGTATTTACCCTCCGCCTCTTCCTATAACTGTACAAATATTATATTTTATTATAACTGTCTTGTTAAACAGAATTCAGATGGTGGCGACAGTCTCACCCTGGCGGTTCAGCTCCTTTCCCTCGTCCATCAGGTCAGAGGTCATTTCACTGTCTTCCATAAACTGCTGGAAGCCCAGAAGATCAAGGCAGCGGGTCCTTAAACTGAAGAGAACATTGATTACGACACAGAATCACAAACATAATTACATACAGTACTGTGCAAAGCTTTCATCAATCAACAAAATGCAGTGAATGAACAAAAGAGAAATCTAAATCACGTCGCATTTTGAAGGAACTCAGCTGGTCGGTTGTTCCAAAAATCTTGGAGAACTAACCACAGATTTTCTGTGGATACAGGCTTCCTCAACCCCTTCTGTCTCTTCATGTAATCCCAGACACATTCGATGATGTTAAGATCAGAGCTCTGTGGGGGCCGTACCATCACTTCCAGTACTTCTTGTTCTTCTTTACACTGAAGATAGTTCCTAATGACTTTGGCTGTGTGTTTGGGGTCGTTGTCCTGCTGTAGAATACATTTGGGGTTAATAAACAATCATTAATCATTCATGAACTGAATTGAATGGAATGAATTGAACTGGAGATTGCTATACATGCATTTATTTCCTCACGCTTGGACTACTGTAACTCACTGTTGATGTATCTAAGCAAAGGTTCTCTGGATCGTCTGCAGGTTGTGCAAAACGCTGCTGCTAGGGTTTTGACAAAATCTGTATTCACATGTGACACCGTTGCTATCTCAGCTACACTGGCTTCCTGTTGAATTCAGAGGCCATTTTAAGATCCTGGTCTTGACTTTTAGATCAGAGATGTTGGCACCAGCCTACATCTCTGATCTGCTACAGCCCTACGTCCCTAGACTGTGGAACTCTCTCCCCCAAACCTTAAGAATTGTGGATGGAGTAGTTGTTTTAAAAAAAAACTGCTTTTGGTTAATTTTGCCTGTTTTAAATTGTCTGTTTGATATTGTCTGTTTTACCTTTCTATGACTGGTTATCTTATGTGCAGCACTTTATGACTCTGTCTAGAAAGGCGCTATATATATACAGTATATATATAATTTTATTTACTTATTTATTTTTCTGAACGCATTCTATGTTTACAGCGTTGTTGCATACCTGCCTAAACCTTTGGCACACTACTGTATATGTAACCGCTGTGTTCCTGCATTGTGTTCCTGCGATGAAAGGTAAAAAGAATGAAAGACCTCCAAGTAATTAACTTGCCCGCTCCAGTTCCTCTCCTACAGGGAATTGTAGAAAAGGGGAGAGGCCAAAGGGGTACCCCAAATTTAAAGGGTTGCACCAAAAAGGTGTAACAGCAGGTGTGTTACACAGTGTGGGTATTTACAGAGGTGTGAGCAGTCTGCAGCTTGTTGTGGTGGGAGATGGCCGAGTCCATGTGGATCAAACAGGGGAGGAGTGAGACGACAGGACAGCCTGCAGGAGGAAAACACCACAAAGTCACAAAACCTCCATCAAGTTGACTCCTCCATTATCTCCGGGTCAACATCTGGGTCACATGATATGTTATTTAATAACACGTTGACTCACTGCACAACTCTGTAGTTTGTGTGCTTTAAGAAAAATAAGAGGAGACTTTAAGGTCTTTTGAAACAGTACAAATGTTCGCCCTGTATATGAGGAGGAACATTCCCGAAAGAAACACGTGTACTTGTGTCTTCTCTTGGTTTACAGGGATGTGTTTCCTCACGCTTTCAGAACCCTTTCAAGTACCCTCACAGAGTGGAGTGTCTTTTAACATGATGAACTAGAGACTCACACAACCGCAGGTTACATCAAGCACTGCATGGACACTGTCTCCACGGAAAAGCCTGTCCGGCTCTACCCCAAACGTAAAACCTGGATGACGAGTAAGGTTCAGGCATTGTTAAAGGCATGCAACTCAACACACAAATCTGGGGACCAGGACATGTACAGCAGAGCAAGAGCAGACCTTAAATAAGGCATCAGAGCAGCAAAGCTGGACTATTCAAACAATCTATCAGACCACCTCTGTGATAACAACTCCAGAAAGGTATGGGAAGGCCTGAAACTAGTGCAGTCAATAGATTAAAAAAATTTAACTAATTAATCTCACAATTTTCTGTAATTAGTCGCGATTAATTGCAATTACTTGATCAATAGCCTGGTTGCAATTACATTTTTTCAACTTTACATTAAAGCTTGTAACTGACATTTATGCAGTATAATTAAGTAAATGCAGAGTAAACACAAAGAATGTATGCTTAAATTCAAAGAGAATTTGAATATATTTTTAATATTTTATATATATTTTATACTTTTAACTCTCTCGCCTGTATTTCTCTCCTGTGAAATACAATTTTTTTAAAAAAAACCTATATACTAATAGGTAAGTATACACTAATATTTAATATATATTAGTGCTCTCAAACAATTAAAATGTTTAATCTTAATTTTGATTAATCACAATTAAATATCATTCTTTCTTTTCTATATTAATAGCATTTCATTTTGCATGAGCAAACAGACTCGAGAAAAAAGGTAAAATGTACGCACTTAACATGTTTACTGAACATCTTGAACAATCATGTTTACAAAAAAACTCTGTAAACGTTTATTTTTAAGCTGGTATGTGCTTTGGTGAAAACAATATTCCTTCTTGCACAATGTGCATAATATGTCGTAATATTGTATAATATTTGTTTTTTTATGTCGGTCAACTGTTCTGTCTTTTTATTTTTTTTAGTATTCAAATTTCCCATCGAGAGGGCCAATGTGCGTTTATCATCTTCCATATTGATTTGATTGGTTCAGCTGCCCGAAATGCGTTTACAGAAACATTTCAAGGATTTTGAGTCATTCTGCACTCCGGATGCATTAATTGTGTTAAAAAATTTTAATCGCATTGAACGTGATGGTGGATTAATTTGCGTTAATGCATTAATTTTGACAGCACTACCTGAAACACATCACCAATTACAAAGGCAGTGGGACAAATATAGATAATATGGACATCTCATTAGCAGAGGAACATAAGCACTTCTTTGCCCGCTTCGAGAAAACTGCAGTCAACCCCACCATGCACGACGCCCTGCCCACAGCCTCCTCTGAGCACAGTCCCCACACATTTAGCCTCCAAGAACATGAGGTCCGCAATGTGTTCAGAGCAGAATATCAGAGGAAAGCAGCTGGCCCTGACGGAATACCTGGTAGATTGCTCAAAGCCTGCGCCGACCAGCTGGCTCCCATGTTCACCAGACTATTCAATCTCTCCCTGTCACATGTCCCTCACTCTCTGAAATCTGCAACAATAGTCCTCAAGTCCACCACCATCAGTAGCCTCAGCGACTACAGACCCATCGCACTGACTCCAGTGATTGCACAGTGCTTCGAGAAGCTGCTCCTAAGGCACATAAAGGACTGCCTCCCACCCTACAAGGCAAAAAAGTCCACAGAGGATGCAATTTGCACCGCCCTTCACTCTCCTCTGCATCACCTGGAGTATCCTGGGAAATCAGTAAGGATGCTCTTTATTGAATTCAGCTCGGCCTTCAATACCATCATCCCAGACATTCGTATAGACAAGCTTTTAAACCTAGACCCAGACCATTTCATCTCCGCCGAAGTTATCTCGGAGAGAAGTAAAGCAAGTGTGTAAGTTCATCTCTGAATGTTTGTAAAGCGTTCCCATGTTAAGCTTAACAACCGATATATGGAGCGACTGCCTCTCGCTCTCCTGCTGCTACTTCAATCGTGAAACTGCTTAATGATCAGCTGATCGGCTTTTCTGTCACGAGTCCGTCTCTCTTCTTTGTTTTTGGCTCACTTTGCGCCAGAAAGAGTAAAACCAGCAGCTGAACAACAGCAGCACGTTTAACCTTGATAAGCTGTTGTTAGAATATATTTAATATTACTTTCTAGACCAGGATCGTTTTCTACGCAGCTGACGGCTGGTAACTGTGCAGGGGCGGATCTAGCAAAGTTTAGCCAGGGGGGCCGATAGGGCATGAACAGGGAAAAGGGGGGCACAAAGACATACCTTTCTTTCTTATTCTCATTTAAAATGTCTAGCTTTTAATAAATAATTATCTGAATCTTACACCCAAAGTTTTAATCTGATGTAAAATGTGTAGAAGTCCATTACTGTATATAGTAACTGTTAAGTCTAATATACCCTAGTAAGCTATAGTACTTTTTCCTTTGGGAAAGTACCATCTGTGAATCCTGCAATTCTGTAGAAGAAAAATGTTTAATCTATTTAATTATTCTTGAAAAATTATTTGTTTCTGTGCATTTTGTTTTCATCCTGCATCAAATTAAAGTTGATTACATCGATTAAGCATCATGAGGTGGAGGGTGGTTCCCTATTTTTTTTTTTTTTTTGTTGCTGGGAGTTTGCAACCCTATTAGTTAGGTTGCTTAATATTTCTGCTAAGTAGTCTTTAAAATACCAGAATAGGGAGGATGGAGTAGGTTTAAGTTTATTAGATTGATCAGTGTTGCTGAACTATGAAATATTTTGGGTGCAGTGTATTTTTTCCCCACACACAGGTATAATGCAGAATAGCTTTAGTGTTGTTGTTTATTTAAACTTGAGTATGAACTTATACAAAATGCAGCGAGATATTAAAAAACAGTTTTATTGATTAAGAAACACACAATATCGGATTCATATGGGTATCGGCCGATATCCAAATTTATGATATCGGTATCGGACATAAAAAAGTGGTATCGTGCCATCTCTACCCTAAACACCAAGGAAACAAAGGAAGAGGTCAGCGTACCATACGCCATCCCCGTGTGGTACGCTGGTTGCACAACAGCTGGCAAGAAGATTATGTGCAATGTCTTATGTGCAATATCTCACTCTTTCCATGCTCTGTGCAATATTTTTGGCTCATGTGCAATATTTTGGTCTCATTGGAATCACCACCCCCACCCTAAATGACCATGGCCCCTCCACCCTTATTTTATTTATTATATTATATAACTGCCCTTGTATACAACCACACAATGTTTCAATGTTTCCTACGCACACACCATGTATATAGTTCACTCACACATATATGGATACATATATATTGCTTTTTATTTATTTATTTGTTTCCCCCTCATTGTATATTGTTTTCCCTTCTTTACTTTTTCACCTTGTGGTCCAGCTACCCAGTTTCGCTGTGCAAGAAACTACACAATGACAATAAAACTCTAAGTCAATACCAGGTGCAAAGGAAGAAGATTGTGATGAAGCATGCCATCTGGTGGAGAGAGCAAGCATTACGAGGCAGTGAGCTGAACAAGAGGAGCTCAGCGGTCTGAATGAAGTGAGATCGTGTTTCAACAACGAAGCACTGAAACAAACGTCACATGTCACGTTTCCTTCATTGTAACACAACAAAGACTCAGCTGTGCAGCACTCCATCACACAGCAGCTTTAAACACTTTTAGAGGCTGTATAGAAATATGAAGCTCTGTGTCTGACGGTTTGTGTGTAAACTAGCGTCTGCCCTCTCAGGCTCACCTCGATGTACTGGTAGTTGTAGCCTCTCAGCCAACCGGATGACAATCAGCGAGAGGACGGGCCACGTGCTGAAGAAGGTGAAGAAGGTGCACTTGGACCAAACCACAGCCACGCTGAACAGAGTGAGGACGACGGAGAGGAGGCAGTAAAACCAGAGGTTCAGGAGGCACTCCTAGTACTACTCTGTGACACACACACAACCACCTACAGTCGGGATGTAGATGTATCTGCTGAGCCAGCCGGCTGGCTCTGACAACGGGAAGCTGTGGACGAATTGGTGGGTGGAGTCGTTCTCCTTCTTGGCCACATCATCCAGGTGGATGGCGTGCTGCAAGAGGATCTACCACTGCACATCAGTACTGTTGTGTCTCAGCACGGTGTAGATCACCTGCACATGATGGGTTCAGACATGAGAGCATGAAAAACACAAAGTTACTGCTAACATTAACCAATCCATGAGAGCGTGACAGCAGGTGACTTATTACCTTAAAACCCCTGAGGAGAAAACCAGTACTTTAAGAGTGCACAGGAAACAGAAGATTTCAGCTGTGTGCAGCCTGAGGAGGAAACTACGAGCACAGAGAGAAACCTCATCATCACCTCGTCATTATCTTCCTCTTCTTTTTTTGCTCTGTGGTGGAACGAGGACTATCTTTTCTCCTCTTCTTCTGCTGTTTACCTGAACCACCATCAAACAAAGCTCAGCTGACAGCAGTGATTACAAAGCTATTGAGTCATGTCTTTATCGCCTTTTGCATCGTGTGCCTTAGTTTGGTTGAAGTCTATGGTACCGTCACACTGGTGCTCTTTCAATGAACCATCACAATGAATAACACGTGTGACAAGCCAGCACAGCTGCTAGGAAACTAATACTCTCCCCACGTTTTACATACAGATCTTTCTCCTGTGTGATTTCACTGTTGCTTCTTGAGATTAAAAATATAAATAAAAAGCTTTTCTTTGCCACTTTGTGTCAGGTTTATATTATTGGATTGTCATTTATGCTTAGAAATATTTACTCATATATGCTTAGAGTTTTATAATCAATTGCATGTTGATAGAGGTTTGATCCTTAGCAGTCTGTAAAGACTCTGTGTGCCTTCCAGAGTGTTCTGGCATACACACTCACATCCTGCGGTCACGAGAAGAGGTTGTACCTTCTTTTATTGTTTTATGGTATAGCAAACAAGTATAAGTGTACTGTAAAATCTAATTGGTTCCCAGAACTAAAAAAAAAAAAGTTGAGTAAAGCTTAGCTAAAAATGACTAAATTTGGACAACTTATTTATTTTGAGTACTCTGTACAGGCTCATTTGTTCCCTGAACTCTGTTTAACAGGTACCGCATCCGTATCTGCCAACGGAATGAGTCACCACCAAAAAACCCCCCACAAAATTACTCTGGCAAAGAAAAAAAAATACACATCTCTCCATAACAAAATGGAGCCCGAAAGAAAAACGTTTCTGCTGTGTGGGATCATTTTGATCTTTTAACTGCAAATAAGGTAACTGTTTGTTTCAGTGTAATCTATCAGAATAGGAAAAACAGCAATTTGACTTGAAGTGTAAATTATTTATTTCATTTTATGCAGGATAAATGTTGCATCTGTTCTGCAGAGCTTTCTTACAAACAAAAGCAAATCCTCAGTGTTACAGAGGCATTACAGAGCCAAACATGAAAATGAGGAGACAAACACACTGAGAATGAACACAGGTCGGCCTATACTGACACTGAACAGCTTTATCATCATTTTTTTTTTATTAGTATGCGTTTTATTTTTCAAATCAAGCATCTAGGAAGACTGTTCTGGACCAAGCAGTCCTGAATTTTATTATAAAGGACTGCCAACCCCTTAGTATTGTGGAGAGTGTCAGAGAGAAAAATTCCAAGATCAGAGGATCCTTTAACGTACTGGGGGAATAGGAAGACATCTTATCAGAACCTTTTCCACCTGACTTTACAGCTTTTGTGTACCCCAGCTTCATCTGTGCCTGTGAGTTTTCCAAAGCTGGGGAAAAGGTGTAAAAAACAAACAAACAAACAAACAAACAAACAAACAAACAAACAAAAAAAACACAATAGACTAAATGCAAAAAGATTGGATAAACTTATATTTCTGAATAGAAATTTATAATAAACTGAGTCGAATGGGTAATATTACATTCACAATACTTTCATCTTAATTTTCATTTAATGTGATTCACAATATATTTTAAAGATGTAAATGGCCTGTATTTGTATAGCACTTTACTAGTCCCTAAGGACCCCAAAGCGCTTTACACATCCAGTCATCCACCCATTCACACACTGGTGATGTCTACAATATTTGCAACATAAAAGATATAAAATGATTCCATAGAAAGTACAATACCTTACAGTGTATAAGTATGACTAGGTCATTGAATTGTTGTGAATTGTTGTGAGTCTCAAGTAAGTTGCCTGCAATGATATTTAAGGTCCAGCAGGTGTCAGTATGGAGCAAAACAGCAAAACTGTGTCCACACAGTTTGGGGAATGTGCTGAAACGCTTCACGAGGCCTCATCTACCCATCACTACCAATTAGTATGCCAAATAACAACTTGGCCTATGGCATCAATTAGTGCACAACTATACAAAAAACATCAAGTTACAGTCAAAATCTATCAAAGTCATTCAAGCTGCGCTCAAGCTGCGATCAACAGAAAGTTTTGCCTCATGCTCACCCTACCTTTCTGCTCACCAACATCAGGTGCAGTGAACAGGTGAGTGCAACCACATTTATCATCTACCACACCCATGAGGCACGCCCCACACCCGTGCACCAATACAGTGAGTCCATTTAAACCAACCCACTTAGTCAAAAAAGAGCAACTCATATGGCTCCTACATTACTTATATAATCAAGATAAAATATATTTATTGTTCTGTCACAAGTGCAGTCTCTAATTTAAACAACACATTTGTTTTTCATTCCAACACAGGAGCTGGAATGTTGTAATATTTTAAAGATGACTTGTTTCCAGTCCAGGCATTACTGCCTGAATGACTGTCATGGATCGAGGTGATCCAAATGTAGGTGCAGAAGAAAGTCTTTAATAGGGCTGGGCCATATTATACCGTTCACGGTAATACCGGTACAATGTTAGGCAACGATAAGAAAATGAAATATAGCGATAGAATATGGGTAAAACGCGCATGCGCAGTGCCTTTGTTTTCATACGCACATGGCTGATTGTTGAGTGAAACGGATGAACCAGAATCGGTTTGTAAAAATGGTGCAACTTCAGTGATGTGGAACTGGTTTGGTGTTTGTCCGTCAGATACACAGCAAAGCACATTTTTTTGTAGAACATGCAAGCGGGCCGTCATTATTGCCATATTTGTCGGACTAAGGTGCTTGTAAATCTGGGAGTCATCTGGGTCCTAAACTCTGTCGCTTCAGGTCCCAAAGTCAACCGAACACACAGCATCACTGAGAGTTAAAAACTGTCTAAATTCTTTCATCTTTAATAAAACGATCAGCATTGCTGCTTTACCAGGTGTTTAACATCCAGGCATCCATGAAAACAGAATTTATTACATTTAAGCGGAAGTTAGCTCGCTAGTTACCTAAGCATGGTATAGCATGTTCTGACTGAGAGATTTCTGAAAAAATTCAAACGTATAGCTCTGCTATCACTTCCAACATTAATGAAGACAGAAAATTAAACAGCAGTGACGTTTGTAGGGTTACTGAAGTTGGGCTAGGTGGTATATAATGATGTGCTACGTGATCGCTAGCGACACAGCTATGTTAGCATAACATAAACAGTGAAGCTGGAGGATGAACGCTAACACTTTTCCACTCGATAAAGGTTAACGTGAGGGTTCGTGGTGGTTAGGGACAAATGCAATCACATGGCAAGATGCTGTAAACGGACCAAACTTCAGTCAGGAGAACAACTGAGATAATCCATCCACAATACGAGGTTATCATTAATATACAGCAACAACATGGGAATAGAGCAGCTGTGATAGAATACAGCATTAATGAATCAATGGTACAGAAGTGGAGGAAGCAAGAAGAATGAGTAGAATAAAGTTTGATTTATCTGACTGCTTTGTTTCGCTTAATGTGCCTTATAATCCCGTGCACCTTATGGTCCGAAAAATACATATTTGGCTTTTTTATTTGGCACACTGCAGTTTAATAAGGAGCTTGGAAAGAAAAGCGTCTGGACTTCTTGAGTTGCTTGAAGACGTTTCACCTCTCATCCGAGAAGCTTCTTCAGTTCAGTTCTTCTTCAGTTCCCCTTAGAACTGAAGAAGCTTCTCGGATGAGAGGTGAAACGTCTTCAAGCAACTCAAGAAGTCCAGACGCTTTTCTTTCCAAGCTCCTTAGTCTACGATGACCTGGATGACTGAGAACCTTCACAGACACACTGCAGTTTAATGTTGCAAAGCACCTCTTTTTAACTTCAGTGGATATTATAAATGGTTATGCTCAGGATATGTCAGCCCATTTCTACTGGAAATGCATTTGGGTTAAACTTTCAGCAAGGAATTTGCATTTGCACTGTTAAATTTTGATATAGCTTTAATGCATAAAAGTATGAAAGCATGTTTAAAGTATGAGAAACCTGTAATGAGGTTTTGAGCTGAATCTTTGCGTTGTGGGGCAGATTTTTGCAGTTTTTGCTGGTTTTTTGAACATGTTGTTTGAGGAATTGGTTGACTTTAATTTCTGTATAGAGTGCAGCAGAGATGAAATGTTTTGTTCAGAAAATATTGTTCTCAAATTAACAACTTTTTGTTTTGTTCTCTTACACATTTTCACTAAAGGTAGTGCTAACATTTATGCTATAAAAGAACTACACCAGAGTAATAAGACTTGAACTTCACTGTAAGAGCCAAAGGGAATGTTTAGGTTTTCTTTATTTGTTATGGTGGCACTTTAGATTTTCCCCGCACCTCAGATGATTGCATGGCTGGGTCGCACGTTATTGTCACGGTTCTGGGTCCGTTGGACCCAGTATTTTGAGTTTATTATGTTTTGGTTTATTTTTGAGTAATGGATTGTTTTCTTATCTTGTTGTGCTGATTATTGTGGTGGTGGTGATGATTACTAGCGTCATGTGTCTGTTTATTGGTGATTAGGATTTGTGTTCTCATGTGTGGGTTTAGGTGTCATTTTCTGTCTGTCTCTCAGTGTCGAGTCTGCGTCTTTGTGTAGTGTTCTTGTTTCCTGTTTTATTGTGAAGGTCTGCGTCTCATGTGAGTGTGTTCAGTTTTACCTCTGTCTCGTCTTGTTAATGACTCCCAGCTGTGTCCACCACCTGTGTGTAATCTCCTTGTGTTTCTCTGTGTGTATTTAAGTCACGTCTTTAGTCATTGTTGTTGCTGGTCCGTCTGTGTATCCTCCATGTCCTATTCGTGTGTTCTCCCTGCTGCCACCATCTTGTACCGTCGTCCACCTTGCTTTATGTTCAGGTTCGTGTTCTTGTTCATGCTCTGTGGTTTAGTTGTCCCAGTATAGTTTAGTTCTCCGTTTTGTCGTTTGCCTCTCTATATTTTTGTATCAATAAATCACCTTCACACCTTCACGACTGCCTGCGCTTGGATCCTCTTTTTCCTTTTTTCACACGGCTCTTCCCACTTGCCGTGACAGTTATTTACCTGACGTTCTCAACACGGAGGTTGGGGGAGTGGTTTGGTTGCAAACTTTTCTGCTGACCGTCATTTTAGCACGTCAGTTAATACATTTGTACATTTGTTTGGAATCAAAGCGCAAAGTTTGTTGTCTTGTTTTAAAATAAATACGCAAACACAAATGGGACTAAGTGGCTCATTGGAGACACGTCACACATCCACATTTGCGGATGGAAGTCCCAACATTCAAATGTGTTTTATCGCATGACATCGCATCGCATCATTTAAGGGCTAGATTTATTGCAATGGGTGTGTTACGTTCCCCTAAAAGGGTCCAGGCGATGAAGGGGAAGTAACAAAATGTGTCTGGGTCAGAAAATGGAGACAGAGGCAAAATGGTTAAATTAAAGAGTTTTATTAAAGTTTCTATTGATACTAACTGAAACTAACTAACTGTGCTACATATGACTTATATGTCATATAGCACCAGCCTCGGAGGAACGTTGTCCTGTTTCACTCTGTACTGTACCACTGTACATGGTTGAAATGACAATAAAAGTAATAATTTGACCATCTCAACTTTTTCCTTTTATTGGCTTCTTCTTTGCCGCTCTGCCAGAAGGCGCAGCAGCCTGGAGACCACTCTTCAGTGTGGAGGCTGTGACTGGTTTTTGACTCGTGGGTCATTCCATCTCAGTCCATCAAACATTTCCATCAAGACTGTGATCATCAGTCTTTCTTGAATTAATTCCAAGGAAAGATGATCTAATTTCACACACACACACACAAACAGCCACAGCATGAAATTATATGGAAACGGTGTCTATAGGACCTTTACTTCATCCTAAGTCATCCTAAGATAAATTCGTTATAGCAGGCTGATGTTCATGTGATGTTCTGGCCAGTCTGAAATAATTTACTTAGCAGTAAATGAGACAGTGGCCAAAATGTAAAACTGTTCATTTAAATAAATAAACAAAGCAGTAGGAGATTTTTTAATTTTTATTTTCTTTATTTTCATTTGTTTTTAACTACATTTTCTCTTTTTCCATAGTTTTTTTTAGTGCTCCCCATCAAGTGAACCCCTCACCTGAAGTTTTTTCACTTCAAGCCAATTAATTTCAATCCAATTGGATTGAAATTATCAACCCCAACAATCAAATGATCCCCTATGAGCAAGCACTAGGCAACTGTGGAAAGGAAAAACTCCCTTTTAACAGGAAGAAACCTATGACAGAACCAGGCTCAGGGAGGGGCAGCCATCTGCCATGACTGGTTGGGAGATGAGGGGCCAAATAAAACATAAAAGAGAGCACAGTATAGTTACCACAGGTTGGTATGGTCAGTAGAACGTGGTTGGAAAACATCATTACTGTTCTTTAAAATGTAACTGGTGCACATCGACAATTGCAGTAGGGCTCGAGTAGATAATAAGCACAATTCCACAAATAGCAGCTGGGACATTCACTTCAGTTGAACATCTTTGAGTAGGCCCAGCAAGCAACAAGGCCCGCTGTGGCAAGACCTAAACCTACTTTAAGTAGTCGTTTGGCACCACAACACCACGAATCACTAGTCTGAACCTCGTCGGGAGGATTCTCCAGCTGCAGAAGTTCACCAGCAATCTGACATTCCTCTTGCACATTGTTCACATCACCCGATACATTTTGTTTTTGCACCATACTGAGCACATCCTTAAGATCTTGGGCCGTCTGTAGCCTTGTTTCTAAAACTTTATAAAGGTCATCTATCAGTTGCCACTTGTACACAATTTCCCTGTACTGTCTTTCTATTATGTCATTATTTTGAATTATTAGACGATGAGCTTCTCCCGCTTGCCGCTCAAGTGTGTGTAAAGCAGCAATGCTCCTTCTCCGCTTAAAGAGAAACGCTTGCTTTTTTTGAATCTCATGCAGATGCATCTGAATGGTTTTAATCTCTGCCCTGTTCTGTTTTGTTATTATTTCATTGTTTTTAATTATTAAATCCTGTGCTTCTGCCACTTTGCACTCAAGATTTTCCAAAGCTTTCCTGAGATTTGTGTTATCTATCTTTTCTCCATCTCTCTCACTTTCAACATTGGAAAGCTCAGCAGTAATGCTGCTGTTCTGCTCAAGGAGAAATTCTTCCTTTTCCTGAAGCTCATGGAGCATCAGATTAATGTTTTCAATCTCTGCTGTGTTCTGTCTTTCTATTATTACATTATTTTTAATTATGAAAAACTGAGCTTCTCCCACTTGGCGTTCAAGACTTTCTAAGCCAGCAATGCTCATTTCCTGCTTAAGGAGAAACTCTTGTCTTTTCTGAATCTCATGCAGATGCATCTTAATTGTTTTAATCTTTGCCTGCATTCTTGTCTTATGAGATACCTGTGCCTCTGTATGTCTTTGTGATTCCTCTCGATTCTCTTTGTCAGAAGGTGAATAATTGAATTTTTCCTGTGACATTTCTTTAAGAGCTTAACGCATAAATCACTAAATCCTTCTCTTTCTCAAAATTTCCTGGTTTGCAAAAACAACTCGCTGTTTCTGAAAATGCTCCAAGTGAAACTGTGTTTAGGAAGGTGAAAGTGGGGTATTTAAGCATTTCTGTGGCGGCGACAGTGACGTCAGCGCTTTGATCTACTTTGATCTTCTCATTTCAAAGCGCTGACGTCACTGTCGCTGGAACCCATAAAGTGGAGCGTTTGCATTCCGCGCATGCTCAGATCATGCGTATTGAAATGAACGGGAGTGTGTTTGGGTTTAGGTCTGAGCTTTAATTATGTTTACATTTTGATTTCTAAAAGACAATATACTAGTTACATAAGAAAAAAAAGTGCTCAGTTTGATGAAAATAAGTTGTATTCCAAAACTGACGGATCATTTAAAGTATGAGAAACCTGTAATGAGGTTTTGAGCTGAATCTTTGCGTTGTGGGGCAGATTTTTTGCAGTTTTTGCTGCGGTTTGCAAGCGCAACCCTTGCAGTTTTTTAGCTTTTGTTGTTTGAGGAATTGGTTGACTTTAATTTCTGTATAGAGTGCAGCAGAGATGAAATGTTTTGTTCAGAAAATATTGTACTAGTCCTGATGATCCTGTACATGAAAAGCAACATGTGCATATCTTTAAGGAGCATAATGTTGCAGATTGACACGCTCTTAACTGGAGGCAAAGTTCCAAATTAACCACAGACTTTTTCTGAAGATCCCTTGACATAGCAGTCAAACATTAGAAATTCACATGAAAATAAAAGTGTGTGTGTGGTAAGACTTGACTAGATGTTTGCCTATTGCAGACTACATATGAAATATGGTTAAATCAAAACAAGAATGTTAACTAAGAATATGGACAAGTGGTGTTCTTACCCACTTTGTCACAATGTTCTCAAGTTTCTAGTCATGAAGAAGAATGTTACATCTTATCTGTCACAAGTAAGCAAAATGAACCCACTGCTTGATTAATCCAACAGCATGATTTTTCTTCATTACCTAAAAAGGAGAGCCCAGTTTTTGATGGTGATCTACTTCAGTACCTGTCATGGTCTGGGTGTGTTTGTGTGCCAGTGTTTTTTTTTTTCTTTTTTTCTTTCATTGAGCCGGCAGTTTCCCTCTGGGAGGATCCACAGTGTCCCTGCTAATTGCTCTCACCTGTGGGTAATAAAGCTGTCGAATTATAAGGCCAGCGCTCTCAACTTCGCTTTGCCAGATTCGCAGCTAACCACAGTTAATGCAGGCCACTGTTGTGTTTTGTAAACGTCATAGTAAATTACCTTGCCCTTGTACCTGCATGCCTCAACATCAGGAGTTTTGGATTTCTTACCACTCATCCGGATCACTCTCCCCTCCACGCTGCTGATCCACCTGCGACAAGGAAGCAGTTTACAGGAACTTTCAGAGCCAATATCTGCCAGCATTCTTCTGGAACCATACCTGAACTTGGTTACTCTTGTTTCAGTGACTCTGACCCTTGCCCAGGACCCTCCATCCAGTCTGACTCTCCCTTTGGCCCCCAAATCGCAGAACTGCAGTTTCATTAATTGAAATCTCACTTATTGTTTGCTTAGCTCAGATTGATTGCATAAGTGCTCCATAGTTTCGGCTTTGTTCACGGCACAAGTGTAAACTCGCTGCTTAGTTCACAGTTGAATAGCCTTGTTGCATTCACTTGTTTTCTAAATAAACTTTGTCACTTAAACGTTCCCTGTGCTCCATCTGCATCCTGCATTGGAGTCCTTTTCTCTCGGGTCGGCTACGACTGTGACGCAGACTTTTATTAAATGATTTGAACACAACATTGAAAGCAGAAATAAAACCCTAGAGGTTGTCTTTATTATTTGGAACAATACACAAAAGGACAACCAAGAGAACCTGTGAGGAGTTGCCTACACATGACTTCAGAAGCAGGATTCAGAAAGTCTTTGTTACAGCAGCATTTTGGCAACATCATTGGCTGTTTCTCGTATACGAGGAAGACCAACTGGTCAAAAGTTACCAGTACTTTTTATGCAAAAATGCTGATAAACTCAATTTATTTGAGTTGTCTTAATTTAGAAAACACTAAGTAAGCCGGAAGTTTTGCTTCTCACTGCGGAAGGATGAAAGATGTGTTTTGAAAATGCCAGGTCACTACCGTCCTTCTCCCTCGCGGATCAGTCCGCATGTTCATAGTGCCAGCATTTGTTATGGAATATGTTGATCAAACCTGGAGAAGCGTCAGCTCAAGATGTTATTGTTGTCATTGCTGTGGATCTTTACCTGATACACTGACTTGGTGAGTAAATGTTTACTCTTATTCATTCTGATTTTGTGGCTTCTCTTAGTTTAGCACCAGGTTTATAATCTTGCTAGCTAGTTAGTGTTAGCCTAGCGTTGCTGCTGCCGCTGTGCTCATGTTTCTTAAAAATTAACACCACAGCCTTAAAGACCTTTTATAAAACTATTTCTGTGAAATTTTCTGTTGATTGTTTGAAATAAAAAAGTGAGATAAGAGCCCAGACCAAATTCTTCGGGAGGTGCAGCCCTTAGGGGTGGGGTGGTGTGGGGTGTATTTTCAATCCATAACTAACTAACTAACTAACTATATATATCATGTTTATGTAAAGACTGCAGGGGGGGGTTGAAAACAATATACCAGGAGTTAGCTGTGCTCGCGGACTCAAGCCTTGACCTCCCGGTCAGCTATCGCGCTGGTGGATAGCAGAGCTCTCTGAAAACGTGGAAGCACTTTTGCAAATATGTGATATTTTGATAAATTAAGTAGATATTTGAGCATTACACAGCTACATTCTCGCCTGAAAATATCTTAAAAGGTTATTTTGTGACCCAGAAAGGGTAGTCTGGGGGGAAAGGAGGATCGCATTTGTCTGCCGCGGTTGTCGGAGCCTGTGCGTACTTGTAAGCGCGGCAATGGCGGAGGAGCGCGGCTAAAACTTAATTATCATCTCGACCTCCTCTGATGACCTGTTTGCTGTTGCATGCTGCTGAAAGGCAGTGGGGAGAGGGGACACTTGGGCAGTGCATTTATTGCAGCATATAATGTGTTTTCTGGATACACTGTGCTTTTTCAACATTCAAAGATTGATGGCACCGTGTCAGAGCACTGGCTATGAATTTCAGACGGATCAGGCCTTAACTTAACAAAAAAGTTGTCACTAGTTCTTTTTCTTTTCTTATTACCCACAGCTACATCCACTTCTGTCGGGCCTAGGCTGCTCACTAGGGCTGGGTATCATCACTGATTTCCATAATCCATTTGATTCCAGTTCTCAAAGTCCCGATGCGATTCAATTTAGCCTCAGACAATTAGAAATATTAAGTTAGAGTTAGAAATAAGTCTGTTCATTTATCAGTACTGATACATGTGAGACTTCATCAGAATTGTGAACGTCACAGCAGATGCCTTTGTGTGAAAATAACTGAGAATAAAACACAGAAAAACATGAAGGAGATTTTTCTGGCCTGGCTTTTTATAGCAGATAACCTTAAAAATATTCTGCAATATTCTGTAATTTTGCACAATTTTAAAAAGTTTACATTTCTTCAATATTGAACAGCAGAAAATAGGCTTTCTTGTCCGAGGTCATTTAAGTGAAAAAAAGAAAAAGAAAAGAAAAAGACAGCGGCCGACTGGTGGGTAATAAGCGAATGGATAATGCAGAAAACAGAGATTTGAGACGGGAAATTGTTCTTGAAGTACAGAGAGAGAGAGAGCTGTGCATGAAGTGTGATTTTTATCGTGATGGAAGCAAAACAGCAAAACTTAGAGGGAATTCATGACGATGTTTATCAAATGTGAAGCGTAGTTTGCTGCTTCTTTTGCTGCTGGCTCGGTGAATTTTGGTTGGAGAGAGACAAAACCTGCAGCTCAGAATCAGCGCAAAAAGACGTAAACACAGCGCGGACCCGACGCATCAGAATCGGTGAGCTCCGACAGCGTGTCCGTCTACGTCCCGTCGGGTGAGAAAGCCGAGAAAGACAAAGCTGATTCTGATGCGTCGGTCCGCTCTGTGTTACGTCTTTGTGTGGAATCCGTGTGCCTGCTCTCATTTGCTGTTTGGTGGTTGTTGAAATAGTTTTGTGAGCTTTAATCTGAGAAACTGGCGTTTCTGGCAAAACACGATTATATTTAAAAGTCAATTCAGGATTTAATGAATCGATATGGCTTTATTCAAGCTACTCACCTCTCTCTATCCACCTGCACTTTCAACTGGACCACGGCCAATCAAAGAGGCCCCCCCCCCTGACTATCTCTGATTGGTTTAGTCCACGATAGGGACATAATGTGTGTCTGTTGTTGACCACAGGGAGAGTTGCAGCAATGTTTTTTTTGTTTTGTTTTCTTTTGTTACCCGAACAGTTGGTCGCACCAGTGTGACCAAATTTTTTTTTTTTAGTCGCACCATTGAAAAATTTGGTCACATTTGCGACCAAATTGGTCGCACTCTAGAGCCCTGCTTATTACTTTTTCTGGGTCACAAAATAAACTTTTAAGATATTTTCAGGCGAGAATGGGGCTGTGTAAAGTTCAAATATCTGCTCGATTTATCAAGACATCACATATTTGCACAAATGCTCCGACGTTTTCGGAGACGTCTATTTTTTTATTTTTTTCATGCTTTGTGGCAGCTTTTGAACATCTGTGGCATCTATTAATGTCAAATCTAGCCTTTATTTAACAACATAAGCAAACTCTATGTTACAATGATAATAATTATAATGCATTGGATCTATATAGCGCTTTTCAAGGCACCGAAAGCGCAGCGGCCCCTCTGGCCAACACCAGTAGGCGGTAGGGTAAAGTGTCTTGCCCAAGGACACAACGACCAGGACAGAGAGGCCGGGGATCTAACCGGCGACCTTCCGGTTACAGGTGCCCTTCCCAACCCCCTGAGCCACGGTCGCCCGTGATTGCACAGCCATTAAGGATGAAATCAGTTTCTGAAAAATGTTCTGTTTTTTTCTCCCTCTGCTTGCTTCTTACTGTCTTTGAGGCTCGGGACCAGCACTCCTGTTGTTGGACAAAAAGAAATCAACTCAGTGTTTTGGTTTTCCAATATATTAGCAACTGTCAGTGAGATTTGTATTAATCAGGCTGAACTTTAATCATACTTTAGATCAGCCTGTTTTACTTATTGTTTTATTTGTGCTTTGGTTTGGGGAAGTTGTTTCTTTACTGATCTTTTCCTGTCTTCTGTTATTAGACTTGAGATATGACTGCACTATGCTGTTGCTGTGACTCCAGTTAATTCTACAAGACATGCTGTGTAAGTACACAAACAACAACAGTTTGGTCTGCATTTCTTGAAAGATCATGGCATAGCCCTTTTTAAAATGATGCTTTCATGACATTATTGTGTGTTGAGAAAAAATATTTTACTGTTATTTTATCATTGCATCAGAATCATATAATAAGCATTACATTAAAGCATTTATTGAAGCTATTGACATTACATTAAAGTTTGGATGACAGTGATTGTTATAACCTCATGTTAATCTTCTATTTACAGGTGTTAGTATAATCATATAATCTTTCATTGCAGGTGTAACCATGATCATCTTTATACATATTGCCGCCTGGTGCTTATTATGGAGTTGTGCTCAAGTCAGTAAGGGTTAAAAGTGTCAGGATGAGGGAAATATTTTGCTGCTACTATTCATAACCATCATCATTATCATTGCATTAATCATCATTTCATCAAAGCATTTGTTGAAGCTGTTGGCATTGCATTGAAACTTGTGTTACAGGTGTTGTCATGATCATATGTTGACATTTGTATTACAGGAACAGCCATAATCATTGTATACACATATAACATTAAGGTTAAAACTTCATATAGGTTTATAAAACACATATAGTACAGATAATTTAGAAACAGGCTGGAGTGAAGGCCTGAATGTAATCAGCTTCTGGTGTAATTTGCTTTACTAAAGTCTGCTTAACAACAGATGATAGGTGATGGGTCAACAGGAGGACAAGTTTACGGGGACATCCAAGGTCTGAGATCATCGCCATATTTGGAAAGAAGATGCTAGAAAGAGGAACTTCTGTGTCTGACTTTGGCTCTAAAATTGATCATTGTCTGTACAAGATGCAAATGATGTTCTTAGAAATACAAAAATATGTTATAGAACGCAAGAGGAGGCGTTATACTCCGATGCTATAAAAACCATTCTCTGTGTATATTTGGGGAAGAACCTCGCAGATGTGATGCTGTGTGCTTCTTCCCACGCGTGTGTGTCAATAAACTCTTCATCTGATTGCATCCTTCTGGGCCTCTGATATTTTGTTTTGGTTCTCAATATCTCGAATCAGGACAAAAGCTACAGTCAGCGGGATGTCTGACTGATCTATTGAGGGAAGTGGCTCAGAGCGTAGAAGGCCGCACACGCTTACAAAACACATATACCATGTTATGCATCATTATCCTTTATTCATTTATATTCTTTTATTAAGCTTTGAGTAGTGGCATTTGATTAGAACATTTATTCAACATATTAGCTGTATGGTTTCAGTTAGGTTATTCCACATATGAAGAGTTGGCCTCTGTCCTTACAGACAGAGTGAATGCTGAGGTCGAGGCACACACGCACACACACAAGCAGTAGTTAAACACGTGTGAAGGGGAGAGTTCAAATATTTAGAAAACAGTTTGCAAGGCCTTGTAGCTGTTTGATTGTGCTTGCAGGAGAGACTGTTTGTTCCAGGGGATAAGCAGAGTTAGAAGATTACTGGGAAGGATCTGGCCTCGGGAAGAGGAAGATGTTCTTTTAATGTGTTAAAAGTTGTCAACATTGATTGTATTGTACCTACTTTACGCATGAGGGGACGTTCTAATACCCTGAGGTTCATAAAAACTATTGTTGTGTGGTTTTCGGTGAGAGATCGATGCTGTCGGCGCGCAGTATTCATCTCCCACACGTGTGCATTAAAATCATTGTTTTGACTTGACCCGGCCGGACCAGTGTTGTTATTTTGGTTTTCCTCTTGTATCCATCCCCAATATTTTGAACTCGTAACAGTGTTGGTTGGTGGTCAGGGCTATCCAGACTGACAATTGGGACATTGAATGTCAACTCTCCAGTGGGGAGGGAGCCTGAGATTGTCTAAATTTGAGTCTGTTCTATACCAAATGCAGAAAAAAATATTTTAAGAAAGCAATTAAGTTCATGTTCCAAAAAATATGATTGTTTGCTTGCAGGACAACAGGAGAGATGGGTCCTCCGTCACAGATGGTGTGGTCAGTGAAGATGGTCGCCTGCAGGTTCAAGCTCATTGCATCTCCAACCCACATCCACTGCCACTCTACTTAAGGGAAGTTAAAGACTAGAGCAGGGCGATATGGCCAAAAATAATTATCACCATATGTATTTGAAAATTTGCGATAACGATATAACTGACGATATAATTGATGCGAGACAAAATACAACTCCACAACTTTACTAGCGCAAAAAAACCCAAAACCCATCCATTTATTTTCACTTAAACAAGCAGCTGTTTTTTTTTATGCATTAAAGCTATATCAAAATTTAACAGTGCAAATGCAAATTCCTTGCTGAAAGTTTAACCCAAATGCATTTCCAGTAGAAATGGGCTGACATATCCTGAGCATAACCATTTATAATATCCACTGAAGTTAAAAAGAGGTGCTTTGCAACATTAAACTGCAGTGTGTCTGTGAAGGTTCTCAGTCATCCAGGTCATCGTAGACTAAGGAGCTTGGAAAGAAAAGCGTCTGGACTTCTTGAGTTGCTTGAAGACGTTTCACCTCTCATCCGAGAAGCTTCTTCAGTTCTAAGGGGAACTGAAGAAGAACTGAACTGAAGAAGCTTCTCGGATGAGAGGTGAAACGTCTTCAAGCAACTCAAGAAGTCCAGACGCTTTTCTTTCCAAGCTCCTTATTAAACTGCAGTGTGCCAAATAAAAAAGCCAAATATGTATTTTTCGGACCATAAGGTGCACGGGATTATAAGGCACATTAAGTGAAACAAAGCAGTCAGATAAATCAAACTTTATTCTACTCATTCTTCTTGCTTCCTCCACTTCTGTACCATTGATTCATTAATGCTGTATTCTATCACAGCTGCTCTATTCCCATGTTGTTGCTGTATATTAATGATAACCTCGTATTGTGGATGGATTATCTCAGTTGTGCTCCTGACTGAAGTTTGGTCCGTTTACAGCATCTTGCCATGTGATTGCATTTGTCCCTAACCACCACGAACCCTCACGTTAACCTTTATCGAGTGGAAAAGTGTTAGCGTTTATCCTCCAGCTTCACTGTTTATGTTATGCTAACATAGCTGTGTCGCTAGCGATCACGTAGCACATCATTATATACCACCTAGCCCAACTTCAGTAACCCTACAAACGTCACTGCTGTTTAATTTTCTGTCTTCATTTATGTTGGAAGTGATAGCAGAGCTATACGTTTGAATTTTTTCAGAAATCACTCAGTCAGAACATGCTATACCATGCTTAGGTAACTAGCGAGCTAACTTCCGCTTAAATGTAATAAATTCTGTTTTCATGGATGCCTGGATGTTAAACACCTGGTAAAGCAGCAATGCTGATCGTTTTATTAAAGATGAAAGAATTTAGACAGTTTTTAACTCTCAGTGATGCTGTGTGTTCGGTTGACTTTGGGACCTGAAGCGACAGAGTTTAGGACCCAGATGACTCCCAGATTTACAAGCACCTTAGTCCGACAAATATGGCAATAATGACGGCCCGCTTGCATGTTCTACAAATCCACATCACTGAAGTTGCACCATTTTTACAAACCGATTCTGGTTCATCCGTTTCACTCAACAATCAGCCATGTGCGTATGAAAACAAAGGCACTGCGCATGTGCGTTTTACCCATATTCTATCGCTATATTTCATTTTCTTATCGTTGCCTAACATTGTACCGGTATTACCGTGAACGGTATAATATGGCCCAGCCCTATTAAAGACTTTCTTCTGCACCTACATTTGGATCACCTCGATCCATGACAGTCATTCAGGCAGTAATGCCTGGACTGGAAACAAGTCATCTTTAAAATATTACAACATTCCAGCTCCTGTGTTGGAATGAAAAACAAATGTGTTGTTTAAATTAGAGACTGCACTTGTGACAGAACAATAAATATATTTTATCTTGATTATATAAGTAATGTAGGAGCCATATGAGTTGCTCTTTTTTGACTAAGTGGGTTGGTTTAAATGGACTCACTGTATTGGTGCACGGGTGTGGGGCGTGCCTCATGGGTGTGGTAGATGATAAATGTGGTTGCACTCACCTGTTCACTGCACCTGATGTTGGTGAGCAGAAAGGTAGGGTGAGCATGAGGCAAAACTTTCTGTTGAGCGCAGCTTGAGCGCAGCTTGAATGACTTTGATAGATTTTGACTGTAACTTGATGTTTTTTGTATAGTTGTGCACTAATTGATGCCATAGGCCAAGTTGTTATTTGGCATACTAATTGGTAGTGATGGGTAGATGAGGCCTCGTGAAGCGTTTCAGCACATTCCCCAAACTGTGTGGACACAGTTTTGCTGTTTTGCTCCATACTGACACCTGCTGGACCTTAAATATCATTGTAGGCAACTTACTTGAGACTCACAACATTTCACAACAATTCAATGACCTAGTCATACTTATACACTGTAAGGTATTGTACTTTCTATGGAATCATTTTATATCTTTTATGTTGCAAATATTGTAGACATCACCAGTGTGTGAATGGGTGGATGACTGGATGTGTAAAGCGCTTTGGGGTCCTTAGGGACTAGTAAAGTGCTATACAAATACAGGCCATTTACATCTTTAAAATATAGTGTGAATCACATTAAATGAAAATTAAGATGAAAGTATTGTGAATGTAATATTACCCATTTGACTCAGTTTATTATAAATTTCTATTCAGAAATATAAGTTTATCCAATCTTTTTGCATTTAGTCTATTGTGTTTTTTTTTTTTTTTTTGTTTTTTACACCTTTTCCCCAGCTTTGGAAAACTCACAGGCACAGATGAAGCTGGGGTACACAAAAGCTGTAAAGTCAGGTGGAAAAGGTTCTGATAAGATGTCTTCCTATTCCCCCAGTACGTTAAAGGATCCTCTGATCTTGGAATTTTTCTCTCTGACACTCTCCACAATACTAAGGGGTTGGCAGTCCTTTATAATAAAATTCAGGACTGCTTGGTCCAGAACAGTCTTCCTAGATGCTTGATTTGAAAAATAAAACGCATACTAATAAAAAAAAAATGATGATAAAGCTGTTCAGTGTCAGTATAGGCCGACCTGTGTTCATTCTCAGTGTGTTTCTCTCCTCATTTTCATGTTTGGCTCTGTAATGCCTCTGTAACACTGAGGATTTGCTTTTGTTTGTAAGAAAGCTCTGCAGAACAGATGCAACATTTATCCTGCATAAAATGAAATAAATAATTTACACTTCAAGTCAAATTGCTGTTTTTCCTATTCTGGTAGATTACACTGAAACAAACAGTTACCTTATTTGCAGTTAAAAGATCAAAATGATCCCACACAGCAGAAACGTTTTTCTTTCGGGCTCCATTTTGTTATGGAGAGATGTGTATTTTTTTTTCTTTGCCAGAGTAATTTTGTGGGGGTTTTTTTGGTGGCGACTCATTCCGTTGGCAGATACGGATGTGGTACCTGTTAAACAGAGTTCAGGGAACAAATGAGCCTGTACAGAGTACTCAAAATAAATAAGTTGTCCAAATTTAGTCATTTTTAGCTAAGCTTTACTCAACTTTTTTTTTTTTTAGTTCTGGGAACCAATTAGATTTTACAGTACACTTATACTTGTTTGCTATACCATAAAACAATAAAAGAAGGTACAACCTCTTCTCGTGACCGCAGGATGTGAGTGTGTATGCCAGAACACTCTGGAAGGCACACAGAGTCTTTACAGACTGCTAAGGATCAAACCTCTATCAACATGCAATTGATTATAAAACTCTAAGCATATATGAGTAAATATTTCTAAGCATAAATGACAATCCAATAATATAAACCTGACACAAAGTGGCAAAGAAAAGCTTTTTATTTATATTTTTAATCTCAAGAAGCAACAGTGAAATCACACAGGAGAAAGATCTGTATGTAAAACGTGGGGAGAGTATTAGTTTCCTAGCAGCTGTGCTGGCTTGTCACACGTGTTATTCATTGTGATGGTTCATTGAAAGAGCACCAGTGTGACGGTACCATAGACTTCAACCAAACTAAGGCACACGATGCAAAAGGCGATAAAGACATGACTCAATAGCTTTGTAATCACTGCTGTCAGCTGAGCTTTGTTTGATGGTGGTTCAGGTAAACAGCAGAAGAAGAGGAGAAAAGATAGTCCTCGTTCCACCACAGAGCAAAAAAAGAAGAGGAAGATAATGACGAGGTGATGATGAGGTTTCTCTCTGTGCTCGTAGTTTCCTCCTCAGGCTGCACACAGCTGAAATCTTCTGTTTCCTGTGCACTCTTAAAGTACTGGTTTTCTCCTCAGGGGTTTTAAGGTAATAAGTCACCTGCTGTCACGCTCTCATGGATTGGTTAATGTTAGCAGTAACTTTGTGTTTTTCATGCTCTCATGTCTGAACCCATCATGTGCAGGTGATCTACACCGTGCTGAGACACAACAGTACTGATGTGCAGTGGTAGATCCTCTTGCAGCACGCCATCCACCTGGATGATGTGGCCAAGAAGGAGAACAGCTCCACCCACCAATTCGTCCACAGCTTCCCGTTGTCAGAGCCAGCCGGCTGGCTCAGCAGATACATCTACATCCTGACTGTAGGTGGGTGTAATCAGATTCCTGCTGTAATCACCTGCACAGGTGTCCTGCTACAGTTTTCCTTTGGGTGCTAGTGGCAGTGACATCGAAGAGTAAACACTGCCCTGTGTATGTGTGTGTGTGTGTGTGTGTGTGTGTGTGTGTCACAGAGTAGTACTAGGAGTGCCTCCTGAACCTCTGGTTTTACCGCCTCCTCTCCGTCGTCCTCACTCTGTTCAGCGTGGCTGTGGTTTGGTCCAAGTGCACCTTCTTCACCTTCTTCAGCACGTGGCCCGTCCTCTCGCTGATTGTCATCCGGTTGGCTGAGAGGCTACAACTACCAGTACATCGAGGTGAGCCTGAGAGGGCAGACGCTAGTTTACACACAAACCGTCAGACACAGAGCTTCATATTTCTATACAGCCTCTAAAAGTGTTTAAAGCTGCTGTGTGATGGAGTGCTGCACAGCTGAGTCTTTGTTGTGTTACAATGAAGGAAACGTGACATGTGACGTTTGTTTCAGTGCTTCGTTGTTGAAACACGATCTCACTTCATTCAGAACGCTGAGCTCCTCTTGTTCAGCTCACTGCCTCGTAATGCTTGCTCTCTCCACCAGATGGCATGCTTCATCACAATCTTCTTCCTTTGCACCTGGTATTGACTTAGAGTTTTATTGTCATTGTGTAGTTTCTTGCACAGCGAAACTGGGTAGCTGGACCACAAGGTGAAAAAGTAAAGAAGGGAAAACAATATACAATTAGGGGGAAACAAATAAATAAATAAAAAGCAATATATATGTATCCATATATGTGTGAGTGAACTATATACATGGTGTGTGCGTAGGAAACATTGAAACATTGTGTGGTTGTATACAAGGGCAGTTATATAATATAATAAATAAAATAAGGGTGGAGGGGCCATGGTCATTTAGGGTGGGGGTGGTGATTCCAATGAGACCAAAATATTGCACATGAGCCAAAAATATTGCACAGAGCATGGAAAGAGTGAGATATTGCACATAAGACATTGCACATAATCTTCTTGCCAGCTGTTGTGCAACCAGCGTACCACACGGGGATGGCATGCCCCAGCACACTCCTGATAGTTGAACGGTAGAAGGACACTAAGAGGTCAGTCTGCAGCATGTTCCATCTCAGAACCCTCAAGAAATGGAGGTGCTGCTGGGCTTTCTTCACTAGGGCTGATGTGTTTGAGGACCAAGATAGGTCCTCAGATATGTGGGTGCCAAGAAACTTAAAGGAAGACACCATCTCCACATAGTCACCCTTTATGGAGAGGGGAGGGGGATCAGTTCTTGTTTTTCGGAAGTCCATGACCTCTTCCTTTGTTTCCTTGGTGTTTAGGGTAGAGATGGCACGATACCACTTTTTTATGTCCGATACCGATATCATAAATTTGGATATCTGCCGATACCCATATGATTCCGATATTGTGTGTTTCTTAATCAATAAAACTGTTTTTTAATATCTCGCTGCATTTTGTATAAGTTCATACTCAAGTTTAAATAAACAACAACACTAAAGCTAACACTAAAGCTATGTTATTAGATCAATAGCAGCGTCAGAGTGGATGTGTTGGAGAAGTCTGTTCACACTCTTTGTTTGCATTAAGAGTTCTGACAGCCCACGGGAAGAAGTTGTTCTTTAGTTTGTTGGTTTTGCACCTGATGAATCTGAACCTTTTTCCAGATGGCAGGATGTTGAAGAGATGGTGGCTAGGATGGAGGTGGTCCTTTATAATTTCTCTGGCTCTGGAGAGACATCTTGAGCTGGCAATTAGGTCCAGGGAGGAGAATGGACAGCCTGATGTACAGTCCTAATGACCCTCTGTAGCCTCTTCTTGCCAGCTGTTGTGCAACCAGTGTACCACACGGGGATGGCGTGTCCCAGCACACTCCTGATAGTGGCATGGTAGAAGGACACTAGGAGGTCATTAACTAATAAGTACGGGTAAAGTAATACTATTTTTATTGGTATAATCCCCATTATATATACATATTTTTTTGTTTTGCACTGCTTGTATAGGCAGTGTAAACACGTTTGTGTCTTTTAAAAAATATATTTCTAATCAGCCACACAAAAGTTCTTGTTGAACAAAAGGAAGGGGGCAGTGGTTTAAGGCTGAATGCCCATCGGTTTGTAGCATGTATTTGTATATGCCCACATGGCAAAGTTACTGGTCTTAATTTAGTCTTTGGAAATAAAGACCTAGATTTATAGAGCTTTCTTTGTCCATCCGTAGCCAGTTTTGTGTTATACTCAAGGTCAGGTCTGCTGACCAGTTGTTTCAGCTCTCACTAATGTAATGGTAAGAAAACACAGATCACAATAGAAGGTCAGTGCAAATAGTTTTATTGAACTAAACTGGTTGCAACAATTCTGTACAAGCAAATATCTGGCAGGAAAGAAATGCAGTTTCATAAGAATCTGATTCCCGCTCCAAACTGGACCCCATCACATATGCTGCAAAGACAATAAAGAATCATTGAAATGTAATTGAAAGACAATTATTAGCTTATTTCTGTTGCACATCATTACAACTGCAATGTAATAAAGATCTCCAAAATTTGATTCAGTTCATCTGGATGTAGCATTTTGTGAGAAAAACGTTTTGTCACTCATTCAAGTGACTTCCTCAGTCTCAGCTGACTGCAGGTTTTCCCAATCTTATAAACAGTACATTTGCATAATGACTGAAAGCAGCCCACCAAAGGAACAATGGGCTGGGAGGTCAGTTCTTTAATCTTAATTATGCAAATTCTCATGACCATTGATCAACAACCACTGACCAAAACCCACTGATCAAAGAACACTGATCAATGGCCATGAGTACCATTCACTGAGAGTTGGGGAATGGCTGCAATCGCAGCATTGTAAGATGGCGAAAGATGTACCCTTAGGCCCCCTCCTCGATTCAGAGATGGTCTTTCCCTTTTCACGTAAATGGCCTCCTTGACTCTGCGCTCAAACCGGCGTTCCTCCCGGTCCAGGATGTGTACTACATCATCATTGAAAGAGGTAGCTCTTCTGTGTTGTGCCATCTGCTTCGCCAGAGGTTGTTTGGTTTCCCCGATGTATAATTCCTGGCAATCCTCCTGGCACTTAACAGCGTACATTATGTTACTCTGTTTGTGTCGGGGGACCCGATCCTTGGGGTGGACCAATTTTTAAAGTAATACTATTTTTATTGGTATAATGACCCTTATATATACATATTTTTTGTTTTACACATGTGTTTTGGGGTTTAAAACACATGGGGTTTAGCCACAGAGACCCGGTGTTTAGAAAAAATGCATCTCAACTGCTCCGATACTCCTGACACATATGGGATCACTACAGGTTTTCGCTTGGGCAGCGGTTGTCCTACTCTTCTGGATCGGCTGGAGCTTTCTTTAGGTGTCTTTCCAGCTTTGACAAAGTCCAGCTGGGCTAACCACATTTACTCAGGGCCTTCTTGATGTGCGGTTCTTCTGCCTCCCTGGCCGCTGTGTCAGTGGGGATGGTGTTCGCTCTGTGTTGTAGCGTCCTGATGACACCCAGTTTGTGCTCCAGTAATACAGAATTTGTTTTAAGTAATCCATTTCTTAATTTTTCCATAGCAATGTTCTGACACTGTTTCATACTTGCCACACTTAGAATAATAGGTTATGTAGTGTCACATTTACACAGATCTGTAATGTACAGTAAATTAATTAGTGATGTTAAAGAAACCACCACTATACTTAAATTTGATTGCGGTCAGTTAGAATGTGTTGCTCTTTTCAGTCTAAAATTCGTCATTCATTGTCTATTTACATTGATTCTATTGGCCTAATATTTCTTTAAATAAACCGTAAATAAGTCCCAATCAGCTTAGCTTAGACTAGCTGATAAAATTAGCATTACCTGTCTCCTCTTTGGACTCCCATGGGAATGCAGTAATTCAGCTCAATCCTGGCAATGTTCCCCAAGCGCAGCACAATGCCCAGTCCATATGACCAACGAATACATTCAGCCAGTTTCTTCAAATGCGCTTGTGGCCCCTCACCTTTGCAAAAATGTACATATGAACCCAACCATATAGGCAAATCTGAGCAATACTTGTCCTAACAACATAAAAATCCGTTCTTGGTAAAAATAAGCATAAGAGAGAGATTAGATAAGATGAGATAACCTTATTAGTCCCACACATGGGAAATTTGTTGCAGAAAGTGGACAGTGCAAAGTTACAGTAGCAAAAATTAAGAAAAACAATGGAATAGGATAAGATAATAAGAATAAGATACTATATACAATAGAATAACACTATATTGTTAGAAGAAAAATTACACTTGGTGTTATTGCACATTAACCAAGTTCAAAGTGAGTCAAACTGAATTCAAAAGTTCAGTCACAAATCTCAAGATCTGACAAAGCCCTAGCATGATTAAGTAACAGGTACTCATCTGTTTTAAAAGCTCACCATAGTTGAGGTTACAAAGGTTCCCAGCATTGAGGAAGAAGTGGGTTCGGAAGAGGTCACCAAAGCCTCCCATGCTTGGTCTGAAGGGTAGAGGGGTGTAGAGGTGGAGGCCTCCTGCCCAGTAGGCTTCTCCCCCCAGGTAGTCACCTGCCATACCAGTAAAGCCAGCACATAACCTTTTAATTAATCATCAAACTTCATTCTGGTTACCAAGCAGCTTATCTGAGGTAATGCCTCACCTTCACTCTGTGGGCCCATACGGTACATACTGAAACCCCTGATACTGTTGGGACCGCCAAGATAGAACCTAGAATATCAAAAAAGTACAAAACACACAAAATATTTATATAAAACTGAACTTTATATGTCTTTCCCTATAGCAATTGGAAAAGGCTCCAGCCCACCCGCAACCCTGAACCGGATAAGTGGAAGAAAACGATTGATGGATGGTTTTAGGGATAAGACTAGACAGATTAAATTTTTGAGCCACACCAGAGTCAGACAGTCATTAAGGGAGGCAGATAAATCTGCTTTGAATTAGTAAAAAAAGATTCTATTTGTAACTACAGAAACCGCCCAAGTTTCCCATTATAAAAAGTGGTCTTTTAAAGATTTAAATGCTAACCATTATAGATGTTGGACAGCAACATCACTTTCAACAGCCTAATTTACAAAGCTCTAGGAACATCAAACCTCTGGTTAGTAATGCCAGTGTGCTGTGAGTTTTTACCTGTCTGCTACACTTGTCGGCTTATCACCAATGGGTAGAAGCAAACCACCCCACAATGAGGCAGAAAGGACCTGAGGGAAAAATTCAGTGTTTAGTCAAGCTGAATCAGCAAAAAGAGGGCAGCTGTTAACAGGCTATTTTTTTTTCATTACTTTATTATTGCACATCAATAATCATTAACCATAAATAGTCAATGAATTGGCTAGTAAAGCTATCTAATCAGCATAACAGCCTTTTTAACAGGCTAATTTTAGGGAAGAATTTGTGGCAACTGACTGAAATGTAAAATGAAAAATCTCACTGAGTCCCAGAGGAGTGTTTTGTTGAGCTGGATCTCAAAGTCTTCCTTTAAGAAACTGGCATCTCCCCCAGTGTAACCAGCAAGTTCCTACACAACGACCAAACAAAATATCAAACTTGTTTATGATAATAGTCACTAACTTTCTACATAGCATTTAAAATGGATCTAATTTAGTGGTGAACAACAAACCTGATGGATCTTCAACAGACCACCCTTGCTGGGAAGGATGGAGGAGTTTCTGGTGTCAATCACCATAGCATGCTGCAATTCAAAACATCATATTTGCAGGTTTATTTCCACAGAGCCTTTGAGAAAATTCCAGCTTTTTCCACTTTTCAAAATAAGCATTTGACTTGATACTAAAGAACAGGTTTGCCATGAATTGTCTGACAGAGAAGCTCATGAGATTATGCAGGGATTTTAAACCTCACTGTAAAACAAATAAATCTTAATTCAAAAACAAAAAACAGACATATACCGAGAGTAAGGACTTCAGAGAATGGCCCCTCTCCTCCCGTATAGGAAAAGAGGCAGCGCGGGTCGGACAACCAAGCTCTCTCCATATTGCTTCCCACTTCAGAGTTTGGCTGGTCTTCCACACAGGAAACTATGGGTATTGATAACCAGATGCCATTTAATAACTGTTGTTTGTATAGAATTCAATTCTGTATAACCACAGACTATACATAAAAGATGGGCAATTTGAGATCAGCGATTGATTAGTGAGGACCCATTGTGAAAGCATTTTTACTGTTGATTCCTGATTGTTTAGGAACTGGATGAAACGAACGATGGGTGGATCTGATTGAGAAACAAAAGAACAATGGCGTCTGAAACGGTAATGACTGTCAATCACGCGACGACTGAGGCACACCCTAAAGCAGTTAATAGCGGCTGCAATTTACAAAATGAAAGTCTTGTTGTTTAAAATAAAGACTTCAAACATGTGACTGAGCCTTTGAATTTATGAGGAAATTGTTTACCGAGTGAGCTAAATGGCCCTTTTTCCACTTCTACACAATCAAACTTCTTTTGGCAAGCAGAGGAGGCTTTTCAGAATTAGCTTGAGTTTCCAGAAGCTACATTAATTTTTTATTAGTGCTGTCAATAGATTAGAGAGAGAGAGAGAGATTCCAGTTTAAATAGGTTTAGTTATACAAAACAGAAATAGGCAGGTATTTACGCTCAGTTCTGCAGATATGCCTCGATCCGTCTCCCACAGTGAACTCCATGGAAACTGACCTGTGACTTTGTAGACATTCAAAGTGATACTGAAAATGATATGAACAGAGAAAAACATCAGTACAGTAATGCTAGAATTTCTTTGCAATTACAAAGTACACCCACTGACAGTTACGGCAAAGAGTGCTCTAGCATTTACCTACTTAAGCCTCAATGTCAACAACAGCATAGTGAGGTTACTTATAGCAAAAGAACAAGCACTCGTGCAGACATGGTGGAGACAGATGTATAATATTATGATTTAATACATTTTAAAAGATTTAATTTTCTAGATTGAAAAAAAATTAAATTCTACTGTTTAACTTGTTGCTACATTGATATTGGGTGACTCATTACAGGTAATACCTATGTGCATATGATTTTCATATCTTACTTGCGTTCAAAGTTTCCAGGTTGGGGTTTGAAGAAAGACAGACCATATGAGTTCTCTTTGGTACCATAGGAGAAATGGAATGTCAGTTTTTCTGCACGACCGAATACATTGAGTAATTTTAGGCCTAGTCCCTGAAATGAAGGATAATCAACAAACTGATCAGCATTTCCCTAATATTTATAATATTCAAAATACATTGAACTAAACAGCTGCATAAACACACACAGAGAAAATGTACAACACTGCATTACTTTCAGAAAGTGGAAGATGACATAAGCTCTTTTTGGCACTAACCATACTGCCTTCAATGTTTCCAATCATTTTTTGGGGGCTGGCTGTCATACGTCTCAGCTCTGTGACCTCAAAGGTCACATCAAGGCCATTGGGAAGAGCATCCTCCCCTGAAGAGAAAAAAATCAAAATATCTAACTGCTATACATTTACTCAGAAGCAATGACAACAATGCAGCACCAGTAAGGAAGTAGTTCTTTCCAGTTACCCGGGTTTGTGTATAAACTTGTATAAACTGATGTGGAGTGTATGTGAGCAAACTGCAGAAGTGCAACAATTTTTTTTTCTGTTGTGTGTCGCTGCAGACATGGTAACCTGCATATGGTAGAGACATGCGTTGGCACATTAACCAGCTCCTATAACTCATTTATACCTTTAGCTGAATCTAGAGACCTGAACCTGAGATCAATGTTGTTTTACTTCATGGACTAAAGGTTTGCTAACTCTAGTTTCCACTTTAAACGTCAGCAGTCTTGGTATTCATATTCTGCATCCAGACAAGCAACAAGGTCAACTTTGGCCCACTGGATGTAAACTGTGAAAGTTGCAGGTTGGTAAAACACTGTTCCTGAAGCAATCAGGACATTTTCATGTTTGTTACTACACAAACATGAAAATGTATGTAGAATTAAAAGTATTTCTAGTTCCATACAAGTTAGTTGTGCCTTTTCCAATATGATCTGTAAATTCGTGTGTATGTCTAGTAACAGCAGACAATGAACATACAAAAACAGAGCTCTACTGCAACTGCACTGACTCCTCTGAAAATATCTCAGGGTGTTCATCATCTGTTCTGTAGATAGAGTGGTAATTACATATGAAAAACAAATGAACAAGAAATAATATCCTCTTTTTGCACAGATTTTGGGGACTAAGGTGTCTTTAACTTTGCCTCTAATATGATGAGATTATATGTTATAAGAATAAACTTATTTTGCATTTACAGAAAGGTGAAACTAGAAGGGAAAAAAATTAATTATGTAGTTATCATGCACTGGTTTTATTTCTCCAGCCCACTTGAGAGCAAATTGGCATGTTTATGGCCCATGACCTAAAAGTGAGTTTGAATAATGTATTCAGTATGAACAATAAGATCACTTGTCTGCTATTAGTAAAAAATAACTTGTGTTTATACATTACTGTGACTCAGAAAATTGGCTGGCCATATTTTAAGACAACTGTTCTCATAAATACAACATTTCAAAAAGGTTCGGTTACTTTTTTGCCACTATATCTCACATGAATAAGCCTGCAATTGGACAGTCATAACTTTTAGATTTATGTGTGGACAACAAGGAAGAGCATATGAATAGCTGTCTATGGAGTAAATCTATGGAACAGCATGGAGAAGAATTTGAACAGATGCACAAAATCTGTGTGTTAATCAGTTAAAAGAATATATTAAAAACACTTACAAAGAAGTATTTAGATGAGACAGGGTGTTAAATGCTTAAACTCTACATTTTGATTGCGATGGTCAAAATTTAGTGTCATAACTATTAACATTTAAAGCTTGTGTGCATGTATATATTACATTCTATAACAAAAAGAAATATGATGAGTTAAATAGAGGTGTGAATGAACAAGCATTTGCTTCCTCCTACGTCTTTTTGAGCTGGACATGGTCAACATTTTTTCATCACGTGAATAGGTTGGCTTTCTTTCATTCCTTCTTATACGTTTGAGATAAAGACTTCATTGTAATATGTCTGATATGTAATCATAACAAAGTCATTTTTGAAGACCACACAGTGACTTCCAGTACCTCGTGAGGTGTCGATAACAACTTCAACTTTTCTGAAGATCCCGAGACGCAGAAGCTTCTGTCGCGCTTCATGGGACTTTCGCATAACCTGCACAACAGATTCAACTATGTGTTACATCTACTCACAACCATAAGCTGAACAGAAAACAATAATTTCACACATATTAATATGTACCTACATCAATCAAGTTCTTTGCCTGGAAAACATCTGAGATTTCATAAGTCAGCAGGTCCTCCTTGGTTCTTCCAAGCCCGTCTATATGCACTCGTTGAACCACAACCTGAAAAACAGAGAAGACAGACGCACAAAAAAATGGTAAAGATCCCAAAGAGAAAAAAATATACATTTATTTATATATTTGTATGTATTTACATAAATGTTATTATTTAGATAAATTGGCTAATTGTAAAATATATATAAATAATACTAAATAATATTAAAACAATGATATTCTCAAGAAAACACCTTTTTTAAGAGTTAGCAAGCAGAGTGTAATTATAGTGTAAAGATAGGTATTGCAATGTGACAGTGGTAATCAGAGTACGTCCATTTACAATCTGGCACAGAATAAATCTTACATCTTTATTTTCAAGAACTTCCTGCTTCGGCTCTTGGTCCATCTCTGGAGCATCAATGTCGTCAGCTTGAACTCCTAACTCTGGCCAATGCATGGGCAGAGGGTCTAGGCTCTGCAGGACATAGTAAAATGTATATATTGGATAACTGGATATATAATTACTTCACATAGTGTTTTACTGAAAAAACAAAAAGGACTGTGAAATTAATTGTGCATATATGTGAATATGTGCATAGAATTTATTTTATTTTTTACAGGGTGATTCAGGCTTGGGGCTCTATATACTGTTGGGGACACTGAAGTCAGGTCTGTGGAAATACTTCTAAAAGGTTAAGGTTTCATAAAGGGAGTTACAATAATTTTCTTTTTTTAAAATTAAAAAACGTTCTCCATCATTTCCAAAATTCAGATGAAAAAAATCAAAACAACTATTTAAACGACTTACAACCAAACTTGATATAAGTAGTTTAAATAGTTAATGCAAAAAGATTACAGTTTTGTTGTTGTTATTACTTATTATTACTTATTAAAGCATGTCGGTAAACTGCATCTATCTGGCCCTGGATGTGATCCCAACTTCCCAGTTCTGTCATTAGTAAAACTAATTTTGATTTAGGGCTATACTTCATTTTCACAATACATTTCAACAAAAAATAACATTAATGTAAGTATGTAGTTATATTCTTAACTCCACAGTTCACATCTCAATAAACTGAGTATTGGGTAAACAGCATGTTTTTGTGGGGCACATTACCAATGCTGACAAGAAATCTCAGTTTTAAAGATATGGTATCATCTGAATGTCTGAGCCTTGTTTGTATCTTGTTGAATTACAGTACAGAGGGCCTCTCACTCCAGCAGCCACTCTGCTGGGCATACACTGTGCAATTTTTTTCAGTCGCGTTATTCAGCTCCTGCTCAAACTGTACGATTGACTCGCAGGGGTTAGAAGTTCATAGGTCACGATGCAGGGTCTCACACTATACGGCCCGATGCTCTGATGCGACCCGAGTGCTCACACTGTGCGTCCATAACATGAAGGTTAGAACAGAAAACTGTCGCTCACTCTCCCTCTCTGTCTTTCACTCAAACAGACACGCACACCACCACCATCAACTTTGCTAAATTGCTAATGAAAAACATTGATCAGGCAGCTGTGATTGAGCAGCAATGGTCCATCCCGTGAACGAGACTGTGTGTGTTGACAGACTTAAACCTGCACATGTTTTTCCGGACAGTCCTGTAGTGCCGGCTCAGACCCCTCGCCGTGGCCGCCCTCCTTCGACGGGGTTAACAGGCTCTGGTTTTCCCCCCAGGACTGCCCCCCGGCCACCGGCGTTTGAGCCTCCTCCTGCCGTTCCTGCTCGCCTTCACCAGCCTCGTTCACGGGATGGACCTTCCTCTGCCTCTTCTCTCCCTCCCAGGTTCAGTCGTTCGGGCCGTTTGCTTAGGCCCAGGGTCTTGGACTGCATAGAGACCTGACTGTGTGTTCGGGGGGGGGGGGGGGTATGTGTGGCGGACCACCAGGTGGCTCCACTCACACCCTAGTTGAAGAGAAGTGCTGGGTAGAGATTTTGGCGGTTAATGTATGTGAAGTGCTTTTGTTGAGGGTGTGTTAATAAAGTTGGAGTGAGACACGGAGACCTATCCTGTCGTTATTACATACCTCCACAGTTTATTTATTAAGCGCTTTTTATAGACAGGTAGTCACAAAGCGCTGCACACAGAGATAAAAATAAACAGTACGATAAATATGTAAATCCAACTATTTTCACGGTTTTTGGTCGTGATAATTTTATGAGGCCACATCGAAAAGGCTCGGATGAGCTTTCCAAAGTTCTACAAGTGCCTCCATCGCTTGTGTTCAGATCACACGCCGCACTGCTGTGCTACTCCGTCTTTTTCACCAACGTTTATGTGTTTGCGCGTGCGCAGTGTGAGCGGCTGCGGTGACACCCTCACGACGTGTCGAAGCGATTGATGATCGGGAGCTGGTCGTGAGGTGTTAATCGCTTCTCGTTACCCCACGTATACTACACGATGCACGACGAAGGCCAAACTCGGGCCGATCACCAAAACGGTCGCACAACTCAAAAATCGGCTCAAAATGGGCCAAAAATCGCACAGTGTAAGCCCAGCATTAGACACAGACACGGAGGTCAAAGTCCCAGTTCGCACGTTTAGCGGAGTTTTGCTTACCCTGGTATGGACGGTACCCATGCTGAGCTCCGCAGGGCGCTGTCCCAGCAAAAATGACTTAACTTTGAGACGAAAAAAATAAACTAATTTAACCTACAAATCACCGGAGAAAGGCGAAAGGCTAGGGACCTCCTAAGAGATTGAAAATGTGACGCAAAGGATTCTGGGTACGAGTGGCTAGCGGTACTAGCGCACGCAGGCTTTCACAAGAAAACAGCCACACAGCGATAAAAAGAAAGACAAAGAATGGCAAGAAGCTGTTGAATTATTAAGTGCAATAACCATGACAGCCACGGGAAGCCGACGGGTAAAGAGATCGGTTTTATCGGAATACGTTGTGGAAGAGAAATTGTTTAAGCCAAATGTTGTATTGAAGCGATCAAGTGATGAATAACTGTTTTCCAGTATGTTGTTTTGCAATGTTTTTTTTTTTTTTTGCATTGTTGATTTGTTTTTCACCGAAGCAGCTAATAAAGCATAATGGAATACAGTTTTGCTTCTTTCTTGTAAGATTCTATAATAGAATGAAATAGTAATGCCAGTTATAAATAAAGACAATAAATTGAATGAATTACAAAACACTCATTTTATTTCTATTAGATCTGAAAATGTTATGTAATACTACAACCTGAAAAAACAAATAGATTGCGTTGGCCTGTACAGGAGATAGAGGGGAAAAAAATGTAACAACAGCTGTGAAATGGAATAGTCCAAATCACCAAAGTAAACTGGACCTGGGCTTGTTCCAGGGATCTGAAGTTACTAAACACTTTGTGAGTGTATGCACTCACACTTAGGACCATATAATAATAAATATGTCCATGAGGAAAGTTGGGCAGTACGCTAACATCTTTACTCCACTCTGTATGCTCGTATGGGTCTAACCCTTTCACTCCTTTGATTTTTTCCTCCTACGTTTTTTTGCCTTTTCGTCAAATTTGTCTTTGTACAGACCGGCGGTGTTCTCCGTCGTTTTGTAGATAACTCTTTTGGGGCCAAATAAAATGCAAGTAGGGATTAAAACCACAGAAATAACGATTACCAGTGCTGGAAATGCTTGCGCTTGATGCAGTGTTTTGATTTTGTTGCTACTGGTACCCACAATGCAATGCGCGAAAGTCACGTGGTCTGTCAATCTCAAATCCTGTCCCCCCCCCAAGGTAACGGAACAGTTTCTATCCTACAGCTGTCAGACTCCTGAACTCCTGACATCTGACCAACATTAAACTCATGGACTGAACATACACACACACACACAACAGACAAAACAAACAAATTGACAACTGTACCCTCATACACACAACAATTAATCATTATGAATAATAATAATAGTAATGATAATAATAATTATGAAGTGCTTGTAACGGTTAGTCATGCATCAAATCAAATTATCTCTTTCCCCCAACCTGGATCCATTTGAGTTTGCATTACGGTTAAAACGCTTAACCGATGATGCAATTTCAACTGCCCTTCACTCAGCCCTCACACATCTGAACACTATAGACTCATACGTTAGAATGCCGTTCATAGACTTCAGTTCAGCTTTCAACACCATCATTCACAAACTGGATCTGCAGAATCAACCTTTTGGGATTTACTTATCTGGATGATTAAGCATGCATAAAGACATTAATTTATTAATATTTACTATTATTATTTTTATTAATCTTAGCAGCACAAATAAAAAAAATTGCAGCACAAATGTAGCACAAACGTTTGACATCAATTTTGTTCAATTTGGGTGATGGGGGGGGGTTGACCTTTTGAGCTTTACATTTTCATTAATAGCTTTAAAACAGAAGCAGCACAAATGACAATTTTAAGATAAGATAAGATAAGGTGACCTTTATTAGTCCCACACGTGGGAAATTTGTTTTGTCACAGCAGGAAGTGGACAGTGCAAAAGTTCTGAAGCAAAAATTAGAATACAATAAGAATAAATACAGTACACAACTGTACAGAATAGAATAAAATCAAATACTATATACACAGTAGAATAAAATAGAATAAAATATACAATAGGATAAAAATAGAATACAAATGCTGTATAATACAATGATGCCAGAAAGGAGTATTGCACTTAGTGTTATTGCACATGTGTGGGTGTGTGTGTTTGATCAGTTAGTCTTTGTTGTGGAGTCTGACAGCAGTGGGTTGGAAAGACCTGCGAAATCTCTCCATCCCGTCATTAGTAGCACAAAACAGCACAAACGTAGCACAGTTGATTGACACCAGTTTTGTTTGATTGAATTAATATTGGGGGGGGGGGGGGCAGGGTGACCTCTGATGACCTCTAGAAATTTTTATTAATATCTTTAAAATGATAGCGGCTCAATCAAAGATTTTTGCAGCACAAACCAGCACAAACGTAGCACAAACGTAGCACAAACGTTTGACATCAATTTTGTTTGATTTGGGTGATATGGGGGGGCTGGTTGACCTTTACATTTTCATTGATATCTTTAAGACAGAAGCAGCACACATGATACTTTTTGCAGCACCAACCAGCACAATCGTAGCAGGAATGTTTTATACCACTTTTGTTAGATTTGAAGAAGGTGGGGGGGGCAACTTCACTCACATGACTTCTACACGCTCCACAGACAAGGTACAAAAATATGTCAGGCTACTCAATAGCGGTAGCGTCAAATCCAAAGCCCTATAAGGACGCGGACATGTCACTTCCGGACCACGGCTTCTGGCAGTGCGTGTTCAAGACAACCATGATGGATAAAGGGAAGGCAGTCAAACTGCAATAAATACAATCATTATTCCACAAATACTGTTTTTACTGCGGTTCTAGTGCTAGCAGAAGTACTAACAATCATGAATATAATGTTAAACATGAACATAGATGTGGATAATGACAGATAGAGGTCATTTCAACAGGCTGCATTGACTAAAAACAAAGGCAAAAACAAACCATTAATGCTGTGCCTCTTTTGGTTTGAATTTATTGGTAGATAAAGATACACATTTTAACATTTCAAACCAAACAGTTCAAAGCTGGGATGGGCAGTAAAAACATCAACACTTCACAGCTGTACATAAGTTGCTGAGCACCTCTCCATACCTTGTGTCCTTTAACAGAAAAATAAGTCAACAATCGTCCTCGCAAAACGCTGAGTATTAAAATTCTGGTAAACACTGGCTGTATCCCAATTCAGGGTCTGCAGCCTTAAAGGCCGCATTTTAAGGCCGATTACGTCACAGCGACGCGACGAAGGCTGTCCCAATTCGAAGGCTGCTCGAAATGCGGCCTCAAATGTGTCCCAGTGGGTGTGGATAATTTTGCCGGAAAAAACGGTGGAAGCGGAGCGGGCAAAGAGTAAACCTTTAAAAGTAAGTACTGAATATTATGTAACTTACTTATGTGCAAATGTTTAATAATGAAGAACTTTAAAACATTACTGTTGGCCACATGCCGGCAAAGTTATGTGACATTAGCGATGTTTGTACTTTCAGCGTTTACTTGGTTTTAAAGCCTCTACTTTAAAATTCTTTCTTTTTATACATATATGTAAGCATTGAGCCAAATTTAGTAATGCCAACAAATTAAACGAACAATATTTGTCTCTTATATATCTATGTATACACTGTCAAATATACTTGTCTTGGAGTGAAGATTTAAGGTGATGGGAAATATAAATAACTGCAACTTGAATCTTTACTGAAGCTCAGTATTTGACACAGAGTTCACTCATATGAATTTCACTCACATGTGCTGTACCAGTGTACCTGCACATGTGATGTGACAATAAAAGTGATTTGATTTGAGAGTTCAAGTTCAAATAAAGCTGTATGACACGTTTCCAGCAGTTAGTATCATGGTTGCTAGGCAACCTGGGCAGCGCAACGGAGGCTAGACCGTCTCAATTCACAAGCTTACAAGCCTCGCACTTCGGCCCTTAGCGGTCTTCGAGTACGCAGCCCTTGCGGACCATTAAAGCTGCGTACTTTAAGGCTGCAGAACCTGAATTGAGATACAGCCACTGTGTTTGTACCACTGCTAAGCTCTACTTACGCTTCTGTTTTGAACGTCTCATGGGATATCCGATCTTCATTTACACCATCGGGACATTCATTGATGTCTTTTCTGCCCATCATTGTCAAAGCTGTGGGGATGAATTGTTATTAACATTTTGCTATATAAAGAATGAATAAATTTGCTACATAATTTTGAGGTCTGTGAAGAGAAACAATAAGGGGAGGACGTTCAAACTCGTCACGGAAAGGCCCCAGACTAGATTTGAGTATCTTTAGGTTGTAAAGCAACAATGCTCCATTGTTGATTCCTTCATTTTCTGTCTCATTCAGCTCCATCCCCAGTATTTAAGGTGTCTCTTCCTGTCCCTGTAGTTCAGCACTCACCTTGTTTGTATTGGACAAAAGTGATGTATTGTTTATCATCAGTGTCCATAATCCTAAAGACTACATCCAGGTTAGAGTCATCAAACAGATTTGGCCCCCTCATACCACTCTGTCGAGACAGCTTTAGCTGCTCCAGTTTTTCAATAAGAAGCTCTCTGTGTTTCTCTGAAAAAATACACAAGAAACAATGTAAAACAAAACAATCATGGTGGACATATGGTGATAAAAATTCAAAGTAAAATGTTAGTAACATGTTAGAGTAACACAAAACAGACATTTCTCTCAAGAGAAAGAGCAGTTAACCAATCAATATTTTATAAGTACATATGAGCTAGCTTTCCAGCTTTTGCAGTAGTTTTTTGTTTTTTGCACAACCAGACGTGGTGTCTGTATAAGAAAAGACCAAAATAAGCTCTAACCGGGTCTGTAAATGAAGAGTATTTTAGTCAGCTTGTCTATAAGCTGAATGAGTTTGCGTTTCTCCAGATAAACTGATGCGTCTTCTTCCCTCCGCGCCGCCATCTTTTCGCCTTTTGTTTGAACCTGTTGCTATGATACGCAGGTCGGGGTCAGGGCTGTGTCCAGGATGTTTTCACTGGGTTGGCACACCGAAACCATGAACAGGGAAGAAATGATCTGTCTATAAACTATCGAATCTACAATAATGTACGGCAGGGGTGTCCAAACTTTTTTCGCTGAGGGCCACATACATAAAAATATAGGAGGGGCTGGGCCACTTACTAGAAATTAGGCATATAACCTTTACTGTTTTAAAAATCACTTAAAAATGGTCAAATGTGTTATATTGTTGAATATAATTAAAGACAAAACTGCTTTCATCACAGTTTTCCATAAATGGATCTTTATTGATTTATGCAGAAAAAGCTTTGGTAGCTCATTCTCAGAACAGCAGCCTCAGATTTCTTCTTAGAGGGAATATTTACAGCACAGAGAAAAAACAAAGGGGAAAATGGGATGGGTACATTTCAAGCTTGTTATTTAAGTTATTAGGCTTAGCAAAACATCTATTAACGTTCGTTTGAAACGATTATCAACATTAACAGACTGAACTGGACTTAATAGCAGGAGTGCATATAATTTTAGTAAATTATTCTGGTGAGTATAAGCTGCGCTGGGTATGTAAATCGGGCCATCCAGCTGCGGTGCTGATCCGACGCCACTCGTGCCAAAAAATCCAGACAAATGTCACTTGACCAAGGAGCAGATCTGCATCAGATGAGATCAGCTGACTTTGCGTGTACGTGCGCTGTGCACAGCGGCGTGTACTCTGTGTGTTAACAAGAAAAACGCATATAAGAAAGTGGTGCGCAAAAGCAGGGTAGTGACAGAATCGATGCGCATTATTGATATTTGAAGCACGTGTACTTGCACATTAACACACGGGTACTGTGGAATATATTTTTTACTCACCTAAAGCGCTCGTGCTCTCGTCCACTCCCCGCAAAAAAATTAGCAGCTGTGCGGCGTCTGTGGCATCGGTGCTCTCATCGCATGCGATGGAGTAAAAATCAAGAGCACGGCTTTATCAAACAGTTGTAGTTTAATATTGGCTGACGAGTCTTCAATGCGTCGCACAACTGTATTTCTGGACATGCTGACGTTGTTGAAGTCCTGCACTTTTTCCGGTCACATTATTTAGGTGACTTTAACGAGGCCGTGTTTTATGAGGTCTCCATCCCGACCTGGCTATTGGAGTCTTTTCCTGGACAATTTGAGCACGAAAAAAATACTGTTGCTGACCCTGCAGGAGAGCTAGCATTTGCTTTAATTTCTGCTCTCGCTCAGCACCAGTGTAGAATGCATAGGCCTGATGTTTGGTTTCATAATGACGTCGTACATTATACTCTTTCATAACTGCCAGTTTCAGTGCAAATCAAAACTTGGGGGTAAATTTCTTCTGTGATTGTCCTTTTTGGTGGAGCAACTGCCTTGATCAACAGCAGCTCCCCCTGGTGTTAAAACTAAGAAGTGCAATACACTCAAGCAAAAGTTGAAGTAAGGGCCATTTTCTATTCAATTTATAAAATTACTTGCGGGCCAATTAAAACTAGACCGCGGGCCAATTCCGGACTTTGGACACGCCTGATGTACGGCATGGAGTACAAAGCACGACATCTGCATTCATATAGTGGAGCAGAGGCAGAATGTAGCACAACACAGAAATGCGTAAATAAAGTATGAAGTACTGTTTTTCAGTAAAGTGCTTGAGTAAAGGTACTAAGTTACATTCCTTCTGTCTTAGCCATATTCTTATCCAACAGTGCTGAGCAATGCAAGTACTGGGATCATTTGTGTAACGGGGTTGAGGGGTTACTCAGGTACAGAAATAATTTTGATTTTAATAAATAATTAAAAATTAAATTTGAAAAAAAGAAATATTAACAACAAAAGAGCACAAATAGATGTTTAGGTTGATATCAAACTGTATTGACTTTTTAAAAAGTTTTATTTGGTATTTTCAAAGTAAACTTTCATCAAGGCCATGAGAGACATGACAAAATAGGTGGTGTCAAATGAAAAAACTGTATTATTTCCCATAAAAATATAAAAATCAGTTCATTTTTTACACTGTATTAAAGGGTTCATTTTAATATATATGTAAAGCTGTTTAAATTGAAAGTTTGGTGACCCAATAGATGAAATACACCATAAGAGGTGAGAGGGACTCAAATAGTGCCATTTTTATGGAATGACTCACATAAATAAACCTTACTTGCTTATTAACTGGTCAGAAGAGGAGCAGGGCAATAATATTTGATGGGAAGCCAGTCTCCTGAAGCATTATCTACAATACTTGCATGCTAAAGCAATTTAAAGAGCAGTGTGTAAATGTGTAAAAGCTAGGCCCAAATTAATGTTTTTAAAAAACCTTTCTCCTCTGGAAATTATAATACATCTACATCTTGGCTTATGTGTAACTCTCTCAGTTATAATGTCAGTTTGTATTGATAGACAGGAGCTCCCTCAAACAGTGTTGGGGTCTTATTACTTTACTCATGTAGTCTTCATAAAAAATAATTTGATACTCTACTTTTACATTTCTCTGTAGCACTTATCACTTGAAAGGCATTATTTCCATTATTATGTAACCTTAATTTAAACCTTACGACTGACAACATGTAGGAGTTTAGACTTCTGATCTTAAAAAAAAAAGGACTGTCAAAAGCTATTTTGATGAAAAGCACTTCAAGCTTGGATACAACAAAAAATGTGATCAAATTAATGCACTGTATGTCACACTATACTAAAAAAACTTCATATCCCCCTCCCTAGCCAAAGTTCAGTCAACATAAAAAATTCTAAGTCTCATGTTGTCGTCCAATGAGTGCAACAACTCCCCTGCCCAAAAAAGTACTGAATATTTTTGTTCCAAAAAAGGAAATTGTATGCATTTCAGTTTAAATCACTGTCATGTACCACAAAGTGCTGCCAAAATTCTTGTTTGATGTCTTTTTTAAAATTTAAAACATATTTTTATCTCCATGTGAACCTCAGAGTATTTTGCACTTCAACAATACAAACACATTCAAAAAGGAAGAAGAAATGCAATAACAGTGGGGGGTGGGGGTTATCCCTGATAGCCAATGGTATGGTACTTTATTCTTCTCCTGTTTGTCCCATCAGAAGAAAACACCAAATACAGAAAATATTTATGTGCAGACAGCCCACACATGACATAGTGGGGCTAGTGCTATCTGCTTCTTTCAGAGTCTGTCACACAGAGGATGTAGATCCACATCAGCGGGTATCTTGTTCAGATTTATCCTTCTTTAAGGCTTCTTCTCTGACTTTGTAGCCCTGCAGCTCTGTTCGAAGCTCAACAGGCTTTGGTGGGACATCTGGTATACTCTGAAAGAGAACAGCAAGCATGTTTAACTGAGCCTGACAGGTGAAAGCTCGTTGGTTGGATGCAGCTGTGAATAAACTGCTCACAAACTTCAACCACAATTTCCCTGCATAATATGTCAACTCTAACCAAAGAATCGGACATCAACATACTTCCAGCTGAAAAACAGTGACAGCAGCTTGAGGTGTCTGGGTTGGCAGTGATGCCATTTTTGATGTGATGCTCAGCAGAATGGCTGAGTTAACACTAGAAGTCCCAGAGAAGAGCCATTTGGCTTTTCTACCTTTAAAACCCACCGTCGAGCCAAATGGAGTAGGCTTTTAGCTAATATCCTTAATCACCTGTGAACAGCTGCTTTTGTTATGTAAATAAGGTGGGGCCATGCTGAACCACTTGGAGTGGTTAGTTTCCTGAGCCACAAGGAAACTTGTGTTTCAGTTTGCCTTAGGGAGAAATCAACACACATGGGTGTATTTCCATTGTTGCTGAGATTTATTGATAAAACAGTACAAAAAACAAAACAAAAAAACAACCATTTGTACACATATTTACAAATAACAATAAAAAGTGAGTGAGTACATTTCAACATTTTCAGCAATCACTCACAATCCTGGCACTGCCATGGTATCTGTAGTCTGCATTTACCACATGTGTATCTGTAGCAGTGAACCATTGACTGTAGAAAACATGGACGACGCCACAGTTCCCCAAAAATGAAGCCAAAACGTCTCTATCGCCCCCTGGTGTCTGGCTGCAGCATAGGTCCTAAACCCCGCCTCCTCCATGTTAGCGGATGGGACTGGGGTCAGACTAAAATAAATTTATTCTCCTTAGATATTTTTTTTCCAAAGATTCTTTCTTTTGTTATCAATAGTTCTCATCATGCTGATTGATGTCCATAAGTTTGATTCTAATTCCTACCGCGGTGATGTTAAATTGGGGTGAAACGTCATCATAGCAGCTTTGACTGACAGCTGCAGTCACGGAGAAACTTGCGTATCTTTGGCTATGTCCACACGTACACGGGTATTTTTGAAAACGGAGATTTTCCGTTTTCGTTTTAAAAAATAATCCCGTCCACACGTAAAGGCAGAAATGAAGGAAAACGCTGCTACGAACATGCCAAAGCAGCAGGTGGCGATATATTCCTAACCGTGTAGAAATGTTGGCCAATCAGAAGTCTAGAAGCCTCGGCGGGAAATAGTAAACAAAGCTGGGGCATAGAAGCAGAACCGAGTCGTATGTGTGGAGGGACAGTAACTGTGCATGCATATGTAAGCATTTAAACACTGCAGAGAGTACAATTAACAGTAACAGTATTGTAGAAATTCATTTCACCGAAACAACAACGTGGCGCACACTGTGACGTCAAAAAAGGCGCACACCTTTGACGCTGCGTTTTCTCCGTTTTTCTCGTCCACACGTAAATGCAAAAACGGAGTTTTAGAAAATATCCACCCTGGCCGGAGTTTTTAGAAATCTCCGTTTTCAGTGACCGAAAACGGCGTTTACGTGTGGACGAAAGGTGCAAACGCATAGAAAAATCTGCGTTTTCAAAAATACCCGGGTACGTGTGGACATAGCCTTTGTTCGGGAATAGCAGATAGAGCGTAGGCTCTGAGAGGCGGGCCAGCGTTTACGATACGAAAACACGACCGAGTGTTTTAGCCTGACAGTCTGAGGTGTTCTTCAGTAAACTGGACTACCCGACAGAAGGACCCGAGGCCCCGCTGCACTTTTTCGGTAAGTTAATCGTGTTTGTAAGCTAATCCGTAACTACCGTCCTTAGCTAGCTCCTGAGACCTAGCTAGCTAAGATGAGCACTCGGCTATCGGGGTTCGTTCAGCTAATCTGTGCAGGTGAATGAATTTACTAAAGAAATCAAGAGAAACGTTCCGGGCTACTCAGTCACTAATTACTGTTACTGTACTTTTATTACAAGTATTATACTGTAAAGGCAACAGGCTGCACCCTGCTTCAGCTCCTGTGCAGAACTGAATATCAAATATATGCAAACAACAGCATGTTTTGAGTCTCTTGCCACATCTGTAAAGACAGTAACATCTTTTTTAAAAGCTTGTACTTCAGTAACTCCCCATTAATCAGGAACTATGGATTAAAGTACTGTAGTGTACTGTAATACTGAAAAAAATGTAAGAGAAGAACTTCAGATCCTGAGTGTGTGAGGACAGAAGAATCAGCTTTATTTCAATTTTGAGGGATACATTTTATATTTGAGTTTGTGATGGTTCTGTTCTCTTTGTGATTACAGGAGCTGCCCTCAGATTCAGACCTCAGCACCACCCAGTGACAGCAGACAGATCATCCAACATGTTCACATGTTAACTGCAAAATGAACTGATGAAAACAGTACAAAGGTTAAAGTACCACATGTGCTGTAGTGAAAGCTGCAGCTTTATTGATAAAGTTAAAGACAGAAAAACAAAAGGATTAATCACTCATTTAACTGTGTCACTATATATCAGCATTAACAGGACCTCAGTTTGGTGTTTCACAAAGCTGCTGATCTCAGACCAGCACAGCTTCCGTTTTAAACACTTGATGTACTCAGCTGCATGAAGAGCATATGAGATTTTCTCTGACACAATTAAATAAAACCTGATGAAGGTCAAAGGTCGTCACTTGTATGTTGAACTACAAACTTGTCATCTGGAATTCTTTAACAGTTTTTTGCAGATAATGTGTTATTTACCATAAAGTGATTCAAAGTTATTCATACCAGAGTAACCAGAGAGGATCATATATTTTTAAATATATAACTTTCTACAGGACTGAATATAATATCTTTATGTAAAAGTCTGGAGCCTCTGGGGAGTATCCTGCTTGATCGATGCGATGAGCTTTAGTCTTCCTGGTGTTTCTTAAATGAAGTCTCTCTCAGTCGGTCAACAGAACATCTGGCACAGGACAGCTGTGATGAAAGAAAAGGAAGAAGTTTCTCCGAACCTCTGGACCCAGGAAACCCAGCTTGGTCCTGATGGTCTCCCTCACTAGTTTCTCTCCAGGGTGAATGTAGCTGTGGATATAATATGGACTCTATTATTAAATGAAAAGAACAAATTAGACTACACTACTGAAACGTTCTGCTGATGTTTTTAAAGTTTACATGTTACAAAGCTGTAGAGGGCTCTGAAGATTTAAACAGTTTTAGATCCATGACACTCACAGTCTTATGTTAAAATCTCAAAGGACAGCATGATATTTTTGATATTAACAGTAACTCTGGGCCTCTGTAGAGTGTGCAGATGATCTCATCGCTGTCTAAAAATGGATAAAAACAAACATAAGAAGTGCTGAATCCTTCCATAACACAGACTATTAGAGTAGCAGGTGTGTAGCATCGCTAACTAGCTAGCAACAAGCCTCCAACACAGTGCGTATGCTAGCGGCTAATCTAGCTAACGAATTAACAACAAAGTGATTTTAGAACTATAAGATGATAAGCTGTGCGTCTTGTTTTATAACAGTGACATGGTTGTATTTACCTTAATTAAACGAGTCGTCAGTCGCGGTAAACCAGCAAAAAAAACTCGAGCAGCCGGGCTACGTAAAAAGTGTAGGGGGGCGTGTTTGCGGTCATGTCCAGCGGGTGTGTGGGCGGGAGCGTTACACAGTCGCTCCACCTCAAGTCACTACTGCGCAGACTCTGGCTCCAAATTTGCAAGATGGCAGCCTCCACAAGTGGGATATTTTGGGCGTTTCTCAATATGCGTACTTGTGCGTACTTGCGTTCTCGTGTACTCGTGATACGTCATCAGTCGGAGACCAAGTACTGTTCCAATTCGAAGTACGCATCACGCCGAGAACGCGAAAAAGTCCCAGATGTGTTCTCGATCCGCCCGTTTTATCGAGCATGCATCGGTGTAGACTTGGGACAGCTAAATATCCCAGAATGCATTTCGTCCAAAACTCGACAGCAGACTCCCGGCACATCGTTTCCAACCCCCCCCCCCCAAACCGCTCGCGGACTTCTCACTACTCAGGTTAAAGAAACTCCAGCAGCTGTCTATAGTATTGAGTGTCCACTAGAATAGAAATAAAAGCGTTCTAACATCTCACCTGCTTGTTTTTATTAAGGTATGTACACGTATGTACATGTACACTATTTTTATTAATAGAGGTTTCACTACTGAGGTTAACAATGATATATAAGTCACTTAGATCACTTCTAAATGTTAATGTTTGGTTTATTTCAGTGTTTTATTTGTTCCTGAGTAAATCGGTTTGGCTGTGATTAAAGTTAAGCTTCATAACATGTTACTTACAGTTAAATTAAGAGGGGACGGCAGTAAAAACTCCGGACCTGTGACATCATCACGTACGCTGGTGTTCCGACTGTACAAATCACGAGTCCGTGCTCGCGTACTTGAGAATTGAGAAACGGCCCACGAGTCCGTGCTCGCGTTCTCGGCGGGTACGTACTCCCGTGCGTTCTCGGCGGGTACGTACTCACCGAGAACGCGAGTACGTACTCGCGTACTTGGGCATTGATAAACGGCCAACGGCTTCATTTTTGCACAATGGTAGGAGGCGGAGTCGCGTCGTCCATGTTTTCTACAGTCAATGCAGTGAACACATCCACAGTGGCATGATTGTTCTTGCATTTGTGTTTGACCTGACACGTGGCTCTTTTTCCAGGGCTAGGTGTGGAGGGTTGTGTCCGAAGCAACTGTTCTTTTCTTGCCTTCTTCCCAGCTATACGACAGTAAGCCAACTCTTTTGCAAGCTGCACCAGTAAGTCCACCCGTCTTTCCTGCGTCCCGGTGCATGCTTGATACAGCACATGTGCATTCAGTGCTGCCATGTCAATCATGTCAAAGAACACGGCAACTGGCCAGCACCGTGTTTCTCTGTGGACCGTGTACTCCCGCACCATCTGGTCCATCACATCCACGCCACACTTTGTGGTGTTGTAAAGGGTGACAGTGTTTGGCTTCCTTTTGGTGGTGTTATCAGTCTGAACCACGCTGTGCATGCTGCTAAGAATATAGACTGTCTTCTTCCGTTTGGCCGCATACGCCGTCAGCGTGGCAGCAGAGGCTGAAAACACCTAAGAAATAAGATAAATTGTTATTTCCATAGCACTTTTACACACAATGAAACACATAAACATAGAACCACAAAAGACCTCCAGCCTACCTGAGTGGTGAATTCATTGCGATCTCTGTATCTAGTGGATTGAGGAATTTCCCGGCGAATCTTGTTGACTGTGCCGAGGATGGTGGTTTTCCGTCTAAGATTTTTTTGCGCAAGTGAAAGCGGTGTGAAGAAATTGTCCGTGGTAACATTTCTGCCCTTGTCTAGGAATGGTTCCATCAGCCTCATCACTACATTTTCAGACAGTCTCTCCCCACTGGGACGATTGGGGTCCTTGCCAAGATATGGGAGGACATTGCAAATGTACTTGGATTTTAGGTCGCAGGCCACCCAAAACTTGATCCCAAACTTGTCAGGTTTACTTGCAATACACTGCAGGAAACAGCACCGAGTCTTTGATGGGAAGAGCTGTTCATCAACGGTGATATGTAGACCAGGGTTGTAGCACGTGATGCAGTTGGTGACAAATGATCCCCACACACTGGAAATTGCAGCAAACTTATCAGTCTTTGCTCGATCACTGCGGGTGGACCTGTCATCAAAGCGTAGGTGTTGCATGATGTCTTGGAAGCGGTTACGCGGCATAGTTCCAATGATCTGTGGGTTTCTCAGGTTTGCTGACCAGCAGTCACGTAGTGATGGAACCCTAGTAATCCCCCGCAAGATGACAATTGAAATAAATGCCATTAGTTCAGGGAGGTCCATGAACCAATGAACATCCTCCGTTTGCTGTGCATGTTGAATAGTCCATTCTTGAATGCTATGAAGCATGTCAAGAGTGATGAAACACAGGAAGCTCTGAAGGCGACTCAAGATACTTTTCCTGGCCTTAGCCGTTGGCTCTCCATCTGCAGCGTATGCTTCTATTGGGGTGAAAGGGAGACAGGTCCGCACCTGTTCTTCACGCCACACTGTGCCATCTTTCGCTGTCTCAGTCCCCAAACAAGCTCTCTTTTTAGGTTGAGAAGCAGTCTCCTCATCTGCAGTGTGAACAACTTCAAATTGTGAGCAATGGGAAGGTCCAACGAAATTGCAAATGCATGCATAGATACTAATTATAATTCCAGTATCTCCTCCTCTGTATCGGAATAATGTCTGAAATATCTTACTTACTACATCCACTTACTTGTTTGAAATGAAATAGGAAATAATATGAAATGAAACCTAACCTGAAGAGCTAGTAACCCTAACTCTAGTTGTATCTTTTTATTTAGGAAGATGTTTCATTTCATATCATTTCCTATATTTCAAACAAGTAATGGATTTTGAGTAACCACCACAACAGGTAGTAAACACAAACTTCTCTCACCCCAACTGGTCACAGCAGATGGCCGCCCCTCCCTGAGCCTGGTTCTGCCAGAGGTTTCTTTCTATTAAAAGGTAGTTTTTCCCTCCCTCTGTCACCAAAGTGCTTTCTCATAGGGGGTCATATGATTGTTGGGTTTTTCTCTGTATCTATTATTGTAGGATCTACTGTACAATATAAGGCGCCTTGAGGCGACTGTTGTTGTGATTTGGCGCTGTATAAATAAAATTGAATTGAATTGGAAATACGACCACAGTGCGGCATCACTATAGCGCATCTAAACGTCAGCTACACAAAAACATATTCGACTGTACACAGCAACACTAAAATCACTGGTGGCAAACTCATTTTGTTTTGTGGACCACATAAAAGACAAATATGGACTTCCGGTGATATTGGTTTGCTAGAAGACGTGCTTTCTCTGTGCTCCCGCTCCCACCTGTATTTATTACAGTGTAATGTGCGCTACTGTCTATATTTTTGTCTAAACTACTGACTGAAAGTTTTGGGAATACGCAAAAGTACGCTTTTTGGACGACAAGTAATGTCGAAACAGACAAAGATACAGACTCGAAAGACGACGGCCGCCATGTCAAACAGTGCTAGCCAAGCTGACATGCTAGTAGCAATAGACGACCAGCCCTCGCCCCCGGTGGACACCGCAGCTCTCATCCGTGAGGTGACTAATAGCATCAGTGAGGTAATTGACCAAAAACTGTCTACACTGTCTGGAACACTGGAGAAAATTTCGTCCTCGCTGGAAAACGTCTCCAAACGCGTCACGGAGGCAGAGCAGAGAATCTCAGTTGTGGAAGACGGGGTGACTGACCTCGCGGGAAGACTGGCTGAAGCTGAGGAGAAGATTAAGATCATGGCAAAAAGCTTGGATGATTTGGAGAACCGCAGCAGGCGCGACAACATCCGCATTATTATTCTGAAAGAAGGCGCAGAGGGTGAGAGTCCTATTCAGTTTTTTTGAAGCCTGGCTGCCTACTATGCTCGGGCTGGGGAACAGCGCCGCGGGGAAAGCCCGCATTAAAATTGACTGTGCACACCGGGGCCTCGGCCCGCGGGGTGCTCACCCGAGGCCGGTGATTATTAAGCTCCACAACTCCAGAGATGTCAGCAGTGAGAGCAGCCCCAGAACTTCACTGCGATGGACAGCGGATCTTTATACACCAGGATTTTTCCTACGTGAGCCATGAAAAACGACGGGGATTTAATGCTTCTTGTCGTGCCTTAATTGACAAGGGCATCCGCTTCAGAATGCGCTACCCAGCGACGCTCGGGTTGAATAACAATGGCACTGAACACGATTTTGTGACAACTGACTGAAATGAAAAATCTCACTGAGTCCCAGAAGAGTGTTTTGTTGAGCTGGATCTCAAAGTCTTCCTTTAAGAAACTGGCATCTCCTCCAGTGTAACCAGCAAGTTCCTACACGCTTCAGAATGCGCTACCCAGCGACGCTCGTGTTGAATCACAATGGCACTGTACACAAGTTTAATTCGCCTAAAGATGCACAAAGTTTCATCAATGCGCTGGATTAAAAGACAACTGATACTTGTCCCGTACAAACTGTGGCACTGTTGGATTTAACTTCCACTGTGTTTAATGCAGCTTGAGGGAAAAGAGGGAGTTTAAAGGGAAAATAGAGATTTATTCATTCTTTGTACCTACAGTGGCGTTAGGGCCAATATCTAGTATACAGTACTAATTGTTTACTCAGTCCTTAATTTTGTTTTACAACTGACAGTAACCTGATTTTATTCAGGTTTGGGAAGCGGGGGTGGGGCTTTGTTCTTTTTTTCTTTTCTCTCGTGGAGTGAAACTTCTTTTGTTTTTTTGTCTGTCCCATTTGGTTCTTTAGCTGTCAGAATTGTTGTCTGAAGACCAACAAGGATACCAAATGGATTTATTTTGCCAAATGGATCATCATGGCATTGCCGCATTGGTCCATTTGATCAACTTTTGTTGTTATTATTTATTTTATTTTTAGTTGTTACAGATGAGACAGACATGATTGGGGGATAGGAAAGGGAGAGACGAAGGAAAAGAAAAACAGAAGGGAAAAGGGACAGTGAGAAAGGGCACTTACAAAGAGAAAAGAAAAATAATAATAATCTCCTGGATCACCTGTTGAGGGAAAAAGAATAGAAAACAAGCAAAAAAAAAAACAAAGCAACATACTAAACACAACACCATCACGTTAATCTAGCTAAGTGTAAACAGCAATAAATACTAAATATTGAATGTTGTTGTGCAGCACAGACAGCGCACAATGTGCTTTGAAGTAGCAGCTAAGAAAGTGAAACTTCTTTTGGCTACACTGGTCTTGTAATACTACCAAGTGGATGGCTTTTTCCTTTTTGTTTTCCTTTTTTTTTGTTTTGTTTGTTTCTGGTTTGTGATATTTTGACGTTTATCCTAATTCCTATATTCTTACGCAGTTTGTTGTGTGTGTGTAAGGGTTCCTTTGCCATTCGTTCACGATGGTTTTGTTCAGGCTTAGCTGTTAGCCCTTCGCATTTCCCCCACCTTTGTTTGCAATCCCTGCATCGTCTTCGAGCACTTCCTGTCGGCCAAGCAGCCGGCCAAGCAGCCTGCAAAGTGTTGGGTGTTTTTCTTATTTCAGGGATGAGTCGAAGGTTACTGATAAAACAATTGAAGTTATGTAATCCTATATCCCAAAGCTCTTGTCCGGTGTCAGATGTAAAAGCGAGGATGTTCTAAACGAACAGACCCAAAATGAGCAGGAATAACACTGCTAACTTGCAAAGTCTGAAGAGACGCAGGGCCTCACGTGGTGTATGCACTGCCATCATCATAATCTCACAGTTTTATTGCTATAAGTATGACTAACTCGCCTTTATTTCTTCTCATCTTGTTTTTGTGCACAGTGTGGCAGATCTTCTTTCTGCTGAGCCCAATGTTGTTAAAAAAGAAAGGCAAGATATTAAAGCTTGTTTGAAATTGTATCCCACTGCCAAACATATCAGTTACAAAGCTGTGATCACACTGAATTTACTGTCTATAGCCACTGTCGCTCCTGCCAAAGTCACCCATAAAACAGACTGCAGATACACAATAATGCCTACAGGGCACAAAATGACACTGTCCTTAATAAGCGTGTCACTTACAATGAAACATAAGAGAACAGAAAAAACAAAACAAAACAAGAACGAATACGCACTTGGACACTGAAAACACAAAATCTAGAGAAAATCAGAAAATAATAAATGCAGTAAGTATAAATGAAAGTAAAATGAGATTTTAAGTCTTATGCTATAGTTTTTATGCACACTTGACAATCTTTTTCTATCCCAATAATATTTAAAACTCTTAGCTACCGTTACAGTTGCTGTCTTATCTTTGTTTGTGTCAATGTGTCATGTATTTTTGAGTCTCACATGCTGCCTCTTGTTTACTGGAGCCAATGAAAATGTTAGTCATTGCCTCAGTGTCTGGGACCCAGGACAAAGGCTAAAACACAAAGTGGGACACCTGATCACCGTCTGCACACATTTGACATAGGTTTGGATTTTGCACAGCATGATGACGCATCGTAGTGCTACAGGCACAGGTGTAAATAATTAATTGGATGATATTTGAATGACAGTCATTTAGCTGCTTAGATTCAGTGGCCTGTTATGTATGCTGGCTCATGGTCACCACTAGCCTTCCTTAATGAGACATTTGCAGCACCTGGGCCTGTGTCTGGGGCTTTCATTTTATATCAGAACGTGCTCAGCTGTTTGTGGATTAACTATAATTCTTGACTCATTTGGTATTTTAGTAGCTCAGTGGTAGCATCCCTGAAAAATATAAATATGCTCAAACTAAACCAAAAGGGTTATGTTTTAAAATGTTGCACTGTACAAATAAGAATCTTCCCCCTTTGTGTCCCTTCCCACAGTACATCAAACCTGCTAGTGTCAGATGAAGATTTCTCACAGCCTTCATTTACACTGTTTGTGGTTAATAGTAATGGTATAAATCCAAGTCGACACCCACAATTGCCTCCACACAAAAAGATATTTAATGAGGCGGGCATACTTGCACAGATGAAGTGTTGGTAGTATCAAGCAACTAAGAAAGAAAATGGCAAAATGATTCAAGCTTTTTCAGGTTCCAATTCCAAAAGAGTGTTAACACTGCACACAAATGTATCATCAAAAAAAAAAAAAAAGCCCAACTAACTAAAGTAAGCAGTTTGTTACCTACACGCTGCCTTACAAAAAGTACCATCTTTGCATGTTTGTGTCACTGCACATTTGGCACAGCTTTTAGGAAATGGAGCACAGCTGCAGGCTACAAAAAATAATTAAATTCAGGTGTAGAAAATATGCAAGCACTACTAATTCTACCTATTGTTAATGCTTGGCCTATAAATCACTGATTAATGTTGTACATTTTCTGTGATAGTATGTTTGCACAGTTGCTGAACTTTTCTGAAAATAACTTGAACAATATTTAATCCTTTTATTTGCTGCCTGTGAAGAAGAACCCGAAGAGAAATAAACAACAAATCCTTCAAAAGCCTACTGGCAGATTATTTCATGTGACACACACACTGACCAATAATCTTCTATCAACCAGAAGTAGTGGCTTTCATTATCTGTCTGTGTGTGTGTATATATATATATATATATATATATATATATATATATATATATATATATGTATGTATGTATGTATGTGTGTGTGTGTGTGTGTGTGTGTGTGTGTGTGTGTGTGTGTATATATACACATGTATGTATGTACCTAGTATGTACATAGTGCCTTTCTGTCACTATGTCTCTAGCTATGTTTTATACAGATATTATTTCTTAAGGATAGACCTGAACAGGATTATCTGACACATTGTGTTGATGGGATCTAATATACATTTGACATGCATCAAGTTGTATATCTTCATATCACAGGATGTAGGCATTTTGGCCACTAGAGGTAGCTTCAGGATTACATTCTAAAGAAGGACAGTGCATTTTCTATTTTCCCTTTGGCCTCTAAGCACAATGCCTGAATCAGCTCTTATAATATTTACTTGACAACTGAAAAATTCAGTGTAATTTCAGGATATCACATTGATGTGTAGATGCCGTCTCAACTGGCAACTAATCAGTAGATGATTTATATCTTTATTTTGAGTCAGCAAAAGGTGCCATTCTGTATTTTTGTAATGGTGAAGCTGCAAAAACACAACACATCACAGCACTTACACACACACACACACACACACACACACACACACACACACACACACACACACACACACATATATATATATATATATATATATATATATATATATATATATATATATATATATATATATATATATATATATGTTTTTTTTCCTTGAATGGAAATCGTGCAGGGATAATTACAAGGATTCTCATAAATTAGACTGGCTGCTACACATTCTCTTACAGCCCCTGCGGCAAATCCTGCATCTCCTCAGATAGGTAATTCTGTTGTTTTGGATAGTGTCCTGGCCAGGCAATAATGAGCTCATAATTACTAATTAGCAGTCGGACCAGTCCAAAGCTAAAACAGACTTAGCCAGCCAACTGCCTCTGCCAGCATTCTTGCCCCAGCGCCTACATCACAGACAACATGGCTCTGTGGGATAATCGTGATGGAGCTTAAGATGTTGTGACTTGCCATTGCAGTGCAGAGGCTGGTGGGACTGCTTCTTGGGCATAGTCTCTAGTAGTGTCATACTGAATTAGCTGGACTACTGAGTCAGTGGATTGATTGTCTGCTGCTTGGCAAGTACAGACAGCAGCAGAAAAAGGCAGCTGATGTTCTCAAAATGAGAATGTTTCAATTACATGATTATGTACAACTATGAACTTCTATTTATTTGCTCTGTTGGCCTTTTCATGTCTTAAAGTTAATATCTCAGTTGTGATTTTAATTAAAAATAATTTTACCTAAAATTAGTACAATGTTATTTTATTAATTTAGAACCCCACAATAATGGTATGCAGTATGTACTTATCAATGCATTTATCAAAACTTCTCTATAAAGCATGTATAATGGTGACATGATTTTATTGTTAACAGGGAGGGACTTTAACACCTTAACATGGCAGTTCTTCCTGCGGAGTGGCGCAGGCCTGCACTTTTTCTTGTTAAGAGATTTCAATGTGAATCAATAATGCTTGCTTGTTGCCAGGCTCAGCAGTGCTTAGTAGTGATTTCGCGGACTGGTACACTCAGAGTAGACAGGCAGGCAGCTGGGAAGCAATTTTGCTACATCACTGATGATGAGTCCCCAGTGAAGCAGCAGCATGAAACCAGTGGGGGAAAGTCTATTGGGTATTATATTTCAGGTTACCTCTCGATCTTGTCAAAGCACAGAGAATTAAAATACATTGACAAGTTCTGACTCTCACCTGGCATAAAAAAAATCCAACAAAACAAAAAAACCCAATAAGCAATTATAATTATAATTATACTGTTGCGTTATGTACAGCATAAAAAAATGTAGAGGTCAAGGTAAGGGGTTATAGGAGTCTCTGTAGAGGAGTATCTCTTGCTCTGCTTCTCTTTTACAAGCTTACATAATTTAATAGACACACACCTCTGCTGTTCCTACTCCTTCTCTGGTGCCTCCTCCTACATTTCAATGAGAAATTTCATTATCTATTAAAATACCACAAGGCATACACTTATGTGGTGATTTTCTCCAGTTCAGGAGGTAACTGCAAGCAAATTTAAGCCCCCCCCTACACACATGAAGCAGTTGATTTCCCAAGAAGGGTGCAGAGGTTGGTGCTCAGTGCAATCAGTCTTAAATGTTTCATGATTAAAAGCCACATCTGATATAATGATGTAATGCTCAGTGGGAGGACAACAACAATAACACTGGCAGGTTGAGCTGCTGTGAGGCCCCAGTACAAAATCACAGCAAGGTTTTTATGATAATGGAAATGTCAATCAGGGATGGTCAGAATATAACAACCGTATTTGTGTAAGGTTGTGGAATATACATTTATACACTGTATACTTTGTCTACTGTGTAGTGGCTCTATAGCATTGTGCTTTACATATTTGCCTAACAAGTAAAGATCCCTGGTTCGGGTGTAAAAAATCTGCCAAAATCAAACATGGTAAATAGGGGAGCAACTGAAAATATCTTTTTTATAATTTATCTACTGCTGCTCAAGTTATTGACTTCCTGTATTTCCCAGAATGAACTCCAGCATCTCCCATTGAACTGGCCCAGGCAGGGGAGTTACTGTTCCAAGTGAGATAAAGCATGTCACAACCTTTAACAGGTGGAATCGATTAGGGATGGCGATTCGGATGTATCTGTTTCTCTAATGATGGAATTCTCACTGTGTGATTATTAAATGTCAGCAAAGAAACAGGAAACAAGGAACAAAGCATGGTTTGATCTTCTACACAGAGAAAAATCATGCCTCCAAATGTCAGCAAACTTAGTTAATCGTTAGATATTTTTAAATAATAAATAAATCCAAACATCATTAATCAAATAATCTATCAGTATTATTTGACATTTAATGTATCGAGGACCACAAGAGCCACAAAACAGACTTACAACTTCAGTCAATATACTATATACAGTATATCAGCAGGATCAGTGATTTTTAAAGAAACCTGTTGCAGGCAATCACCTGCCCTCTGGTGGATTATCTGTTAACTGCAGTCAGTAATAGGCATTTAAATGAGATATCTGAAATGCAAAATATTTGCTAGGGAAATATTAGGGGTGGGTTTTTATAATCGATTTATCGATTAAAATCGATTCTGGCTTGGATAACGTAAAATCGATTCATTAAAATCCTGAATCGATTTTTTAATATAAATTTATTTTGCCCGAAATGCCAGAATCTCTGGTGAAATCTCACAAAATTTCAACAACCACCAAACAGTTAAGACAGTAAATGAGAGCAGGAACAGGGATTCTGCACAAAGACGTAAACACACAGCCCGGACCCGCGGATCAGAATCAGTGAGATGTCGCCTTTCTCACCTGACGTCACGGACACGGTCGGGGCTGAAAGCCGAGAGCGCGCTGATTCTGATCTGTCAGCGGGTCCACGCTTTTGTTCACGCCCTTTTTGCGCTGATTCTAAAGCTGTTAGTTTGATCTCTCTCCACTCAATATTGGCCGAACCAGCAGCAAAACAAGATCCAAACTACACTTCACATAAACATCGTCATGAATTCCCTCTGACTTTTACTGTTTTGCTTCCACCACGATGCACAGCTCCCCCCCCCCCTCTCTGTACTTCAACAACAGTTTCCCGTCTAAAAATCTGTTTTCTGCATTATTCGCTTGCTATACGCACAAGTCTACCGTTGTTTACAGCGCTGTCGGCCGCTGTTGTTTTCCCTTTTACATTCTTACTTCCGAAAATGAAACCGAATTTCTGCTGTTCAATAATGAACCAAATTAAACTTTTTAAAATTATGCAAAATGCAAAACGCTCAGCCGTGTCTCTAATAAAACCGCTGTAACGTCAGAGGTAACGTTCATATGTTGATTAATGGTTTTCTTTCGTTTTTGATGTACTGCAGAATACTTTTTTATAAAATCCCAGGCCAGGAAAACCACCTTCATGTTTTTCTGTGTTTTATCTTCAGCTACTTTGACACAAAGGCATCTACTGTGACGCTCACACCTTTGATAAAGTTTTGCGTGTGTCAGCTTCCTTTTTATTGATACAAAAATATGTAAATGTACTGATCTGAATTATAATATTTCTGACTGTCAAAATTTCCCAGATTCAAATTGAATTGAATCGAATCGAATTAAATTGAATCGTGGATCGAATCGATTCGGGACCTTGTGAATCAGAATTGAATCGATTCTAGAAATCAGTGACGATACCCAGCCCTAGGAAATATGTCGCCTAAAAAAGTTACCATGGTTACATGGTTACATTGGTTACTGATCAATTAAGTTTGAAGGCAGTGATTCAACTTAAAGTTCTTTTTAGTTTGTTGTTATTTTTTTGAATATATGATGTTTATTGTAAAATAGTGTTAACGTCTTTGTCATATGTGATAGTTATTTTTAAACAACCCGGTGTTCATTTTATTGTATTTCATTATTCAGTTTTTGTTTAAATACAATTTAAACTAATTGTAGATTATCATCTTAAACATTTAAATAGTGGAGTATACTGCTCTCATCATAATGGCCGCAAAGCAAGATGAAACATTTTTATTTATTCACTTATTTTTTAATAAATATTTTTATGACCAATAAAGTGCCAAAAATCCCTGATGGATCAGTGACTGTGATGCAAAATAAATATATATTTGTAAATGATTATGTTTTTATTACAGGGTTAAATTGACATGGCAGTGATTATCTTTCTTTCTTTCTTGGATGAGTGTGGAAAGGAAAGAAGAGGGAGCTCTGTTGTCAGAACAAGTTTTTACAGATAATTACTAAAGCCATTCACACTGCCACAGCAAATTCTCTAATTAATCTTTGCATATGAAGGGTTTTGAGTGTTTCTTCCAGTTAACTGAGCCAATTAGGAACTTAGGAAATAAATAACTTGCTCCGTTACCACTGCGGACCTCACTTATTGTTACGGCGAGTATTACCAGTATCACTGATTAAAAATCTTAGATTGTTTATTTACTTTTCTTACATACCACAGCTCTGTCAAATGTGGATTTAAACTACTTCACAAAGCCACCGCACCACACCCACATAGAAAAACAAGAACTGTCTACCAGGCTGTTGGCATATAGCTCGCTTAATATAGTGACTCCAGTCATGCCTCCCAGGATTAACACCATCTCCTGCTCTGACTAAAATCAGCTGACTTAATTCTTTGCAGCATAGGTTCAAAAAGGCACTATCATCATTATATGTTATCCTGCTTGAAGCAGTCATCAGAAGATGGATAGATACACTGTGGACTCATGTAGGCTGTGGTATTCTCAGTTAATAATTACTTTACTCGAGATTCCCACCCTCCTGTGTGAATATCGCAGCAGAAATTGAAAATCATCAGATGCAGCAAGGTTTTTCAAATCTTGTGTTGTCCAATTTTGCTGAGGCTGTGAGAATGTAGCCTCAGTTTTCCATTCTCTGGTGTGGTCTTCTGCTATTGTATCATCTGCTTATATGTTTGATGTTTTGTGTGTTCAGATGTGCTGTTGTGTGTTCTGCATACCTTGATTGTAATGACTGTTTAGTTCAGTTACTTTTAGCTTCGTATCTGTTTGAAGGCCATTCATCTCTGTCCTGAGGGATCAGTAGGAAGCTCTGAAGCTCTGCTTGCGCTTCAGCAGTACGCCTTCATGTGTATATGTCTAAATGTTCTGCTGCTACCACGTGATTGGCTGATGATGTGAAGTTGAACAGGCTTACCTAATGAAGTGGCTGGTGAGTGCATTTTTTCTTAAATTCTCCATAACCCCAGTTACCACTTTATACTATGCTGGACATTCAAGAGTAAATGTGATTTCACCACACATTCAATATCTGTTGATATTACACACAAAACTCTATCAGTGCTGTTAATGCTTAAATAATCTACTCATGGGAGTCCAGTCCAAGAGCACAACACTCTTCATTAACTTCCCTGTCACTCTTCTAATAATGTGTTTTGTGGATTAAATTGCATGCACTGTGGGATGCAAATATTACTGACACGCAGGAAATTGAGGTTGTATAGACACAAAAGTATAAAAGCTGAAGATGCACAGTCGTACTTACATTTGCGAAACTCCTCTTTGCGCCTTTTAAATTCACGTGAATGAGTTTTTCTTTAGAGTACTCTCACCTTAGCTGAAGACCTTGTCACGCTGAATATAAAGTGCTACAGCTCATTCAGTTTTAGGATCTGTTTTATTCAGAGTCTGTTCAACTGAAAAAAAAGGGAAATCCATCTGTGATCTTACACATGAAATGCATCCCTTGTGAGGTTTGTGATGTAAAATAACAAAGTAGCTAGTTTAATCATATGCAACTGAAATCTATGGCGTTTTCATCAATCACTCTCTGGTAAAGGAGATATACAGTCTAGATTACAAAAGTAAGGCTATATCACGTCTCTGCATTTGCTCCATTGGAGTGTGATGTGAATATAAAACAGGCCTTGCTCCAAGCATGGAGCCAAACATACCCCGTTATGTTGTATATAGAAAAATAAATCAGTAAAATGTTATGTTGGCCTAAGTCTCGCAGGCGTGCTGGAGGGCAAAGGCAGATAGTGTATCGAGAGCCTTGATGTTTACCTTGCAGAAGGAGATGAAAGCTGTTATTGGTCTCCCCATCGATTTAACTGCCTGCGACTGCTCTGAGGGTCAGTCTCTCAATTTTCTGTAATTTCTAAAGCCTTGAGATGAAAATTCAATTAATTGAAAAAAAAGAAAAGAAACCAACCCATAATTGCAACTAAGTGCTCTTTTTACGCATATACCACATATTGACACATGCGGTCTAGTGTATGATTATTAGCAATTTAAAATAATTCTGAATTATTTTTGGCTGCTGCCTGCACAAATCATGACAAAAAGGCATCTTGGCTCACTCCAGCTTTGTTACTAAAAGCCATTTTTATGCTGAGTGTTTTCTCCCAGGCAATCTGGCTTTCACACTTTCATCACCTTTTATAACAAGCCGTGAATACCATTTACGCAAATGGCACAGGATTTCATCTTTGGCATAAAACTGCAGAAGTTTTTGTGCTTTCCTTTTAGTATCAGAGGAAACACTCTGGTATAGCTTTTCTTCCATAATTCTCTTCAATAGATTTCATAATTTATCAGAACGCATTGCAGTTAAAAAGTCGAAATGACGAATAGCAGCAGAACAAACAAACCTGGAGGAGGATGATTATGAAGAAAATGAAGAGAAATGATTCAACCAGAGTTTCTGTACATCACAAAATGCCAAAATGTGCCTCTCTCTTTTGCTGTTTGTACTTTGATTAAAAAAAAAAAAAGCATTAAGACACTGTTAACTCGAGCAGATACCAGTGTGAAGCAGACAAAGAGAAACATCAAAGAAAAAGGTGAAAAACGAGAAAAGAAAGGAAAAGCTATTACAAGAAAGAGACAAAAGCCTTGTGAAGCTCAAACTAAAATATTGTTTTGGGGACCTTAAAACTGTTGATTTTCATTTTAAAACTGTTCCTAAACCAATATATAATGTTTACCCCTTTGGTGTTGCACCATGAAGGCCATCCTGTGTCTGCCAAATCAAAACATGCGCAGCTACCCGCCGCGGTGGACACTGCAGCTGAAATGAGCTTTTAAAAACACAACCACAGGGGGCCACAAGCCAGTGTAGTCCTAGTGCCAGCCCCAAGCCCTGATAAATGGGGATGGGCACTTGGCGTAAAATCTTGGCCAAGTCATACATATGACACATACAACACTGCATCTTAAGATTTCCATACCAGATCAGGGACCCGTGTTAGCAGTCACCCTCACCAGTGCTGTTGGTCAACAGGGTGCCAGTGGAAACTGTGGTACAGTTGCCTAAAGAAAGACAAAGGAAGGGGAAGGCATGTTAAGAGACAGCGGGAAGGAAGGAAAGATAGGAGCGTAGAGGTGAGATTAGGGATTGGACAAAGGATGTTAAAAATGGAGCTCCCAGGCAGGAGCAGAAGAGACATCTAAGAGGAGATTCATGGATCTAGTGAAGGAGCACACGCAGCGGTTTGGTGTGACAGATGAGGATGATAGGGATAGGGTGAGATGCAGGAAGATGATCCGTTGTGGCGACTCCTGAAGGAAGCAGGTGACAAAAGGAGAAGAAGACTGATATACAGCATTTAGTCAAAGGAGTTTGCAAAGAAAAGCGTCTGGACTTCTTTAAGTTGCTTGAAGACGTTTCACCTCCTTTGACTACTCCTTTGCAAACTCCTTTGACTACGATGACCTGGATGACTGAGAACCTTCACAGACATATACAGCATTTACATTTTTAAATTCTGCATTATGGTTTACTTTAAGAGTGATTTAGTATTGATAATTATATACTGATATAATTTGCCTGCCTTCTGTTATCTTTTAAGTAGCACAATAGCTGAATTTCAAATGGAATCACTCTTGGTGTTAAGGATGTGACATGAGGACTCCGATGCTGGATGCACAAAAAGTTTAATAACCAGTAATTGGCATAAGATAAACCCAGGAAGGTCAGGAAGGAGTGGGTTTGTATGCAGGGAATTCAGTGGGAGTCGGCAGGCAGTTGGACAAGGGACTATGTCAGGATGAGTCAAGGCTGGTGAACTGGAGAAAGTGTGAGAAGGAAGGAGAGAGTAAGAGTAGCAGAATAGAGGTAGGCAAACAAATACAAGACATGCAAAATGTTATACTAACTGACTACAGTGAGTCTGAGCAAACTGTACCACACAAGGTGAGATGGTGATCTGGCAATGAATGGATATTGGGACCCGAGGTTTACGCTGTAGGTGAGTGATAATGGACAACAGGCGCACCAGCCAAGCGGACTCCATGTGCTATCAACATGCGAGAGAGAGAAAGAGAGACTGGAGTACAGAGAGAGAGAGAGCAGGTCGACACTGCAGGACAAGGGAACCATAGCAATATGTTGTTGTAATGGTGGTTATTAAAATCCACCATTAAAAATATCAGATACATATTACGCTGTATTCCATTTTTGGCTTTTAAGTATTCCTTAAAAGGAGGTTAGCCTTAATGATAGAGGATCCTTATCAGTCCTCATCAGTCCATCAAAACCACCTCAGTCATGTTGTCACAGCTTCCTACTAATGAGAAGGTAAATAAAACCCAACATAAGCAGCAGAGCTGTAAATGTGATGGAACAAATGTAGAACATCTTAGTTTAGAAAAAAATATGAATACCATTTTAATTTTCTTTTATAAGCTTTGCTGCTGCAAAGAAATGTCTCCTCAAGAAGCTATAAAGTGAACGGGCTATGGGCAGAAATCTGTGCGATCAGAAACTGAATTTGAATAAGTTAAATTTGAATTTGAATTGCTCGGATTGAATCTGAATTGTAACTTGAATAAATGCTTTTAAAAACTGAATATGAATTAGCCTAATTTGAAATTCAATTTATTGGTTTGAAAATGATCATCACTACATTGAAATTGAATTTCATATTTTGAAAATGAATTTATTTGCTTTGAAACCGTATTTTATCCTTTAAAAGTTTAGCTCTCGAATAAGTTCAGATTCACTTCTCACCATTCAGTTTCAGTTCTACAATTCAATTTCAGTTCCAAAATTCAGTTTTTTGGGACTTACATCCGGTTCCGGTTCAGGAGTAATCGAGCGCATATTAATAGAACTACGTTTTACTAGCGGACCGAAAGTGTTACTGACTGGAATCTACAGCGTCTTGAGCTGAATTAAGACTTCAGAAGTCATTCGTCATGTTGAATGACCAGCGGATAAACTCTCAGGTTGGTAATAAATGTATTACATGTATAAGAACAAGCGTCATGTTAACAAATGATAGCCGTAAGGTAACTTTTATGCTTCTTGTAGCTGTTAGCTAAAAACGCTAATTTAGCGTAGTTTGCCCTGGATTCAGCTTTGACAAACAAATATGATCGACTGTTTCTAGCAGAATTCCAAAGTTGTCATCTTGTACCCTGTCAGAGCCCTGTATGCTTGCAGAGACCCCTACAGTAGGGAAACATGCAAAACGGTGTCCAAACCTTTGTATTTTAGCTTTATGTCTTACACAGCATCCCAACTCTTTAGCTAACTTAATAACTTTAGCTAAAGTGAATAGTTAGTCTAATTCATTAGTGCAGCATTACTGGATCACCTCTGTTTGAAGTGATATAATATGATATACAACTATCACTGAAACAGCAAACTTTGTAAGTAAACAAACAACACTTCTCATTCTCTAAAAGTTTGGCCACAGCTGTAGATTACACTATCAGTGCTTGTTCACTCTTGACAATAATTACATTTCTAAATTCTCTTTGTGCATTTACAGGTAAACAATATCTAATATTTTATCTAAATGACTGCTTTGTCTTTGAAAAGGTGAAGAGCCTTTTTTTCCTTTACAATATTATATATTAGTATAATATTGTGAAGGGAACAAAACATCAATCAAAATTGTTAAAACACAAATTACAACAATTGTATAAAAATTACAATCATCACCTCAAATACTTGGTTTTAATTGAACAGAAATTTCTATGAACTTGTCAGAACTGTGTAGAACATGAATCAGTCTGTGTCAGATCCTCAGGTAAACAATATCTAATATTTTATCTAAATGACTGCTTTGTCTTTGAAAAGGTGAAGAGCCTGAGGCCGGTGACAGTCCAGTTCTACTCCAAGTACATCCTTACGGTGGCTCACAGGACAAGGCTACATTCCTGTCCTGCCAGAAGAGAAGAGAAACTTCAGAGTCTTCATGCAGTTCAACCACACCTGTCATATTCTGTATGACAGGGGTCTCAAACTCCAGTCCTCGAGGGCCGGTGTCATGCAACTTTTCCATGTGTCCTTGGTGCAACACACCTGAATACAATTAGTAGGTCATTAGCAAGAGTACAGAACTTGACTGCATGTTGAGGTGGCAACCCCTAACCCTACCTACTCAAGTAAATTTAAGTAAATGTATGTATTTGGAAACATATACTTCTAAAATACTTTTATTGCACCATGTTCATTCACTCATGAGCTGCTGTAACATGAATCAAATGGCTGAATTGCCAACTTAGCATGCATTCAAGTTCTATACTCTTGCTAATGACCTACTAGGTGTGTTGCAACAGGGACACATGGAAAAGTTGCAGGACAGCGGCCCTCGAGAACTGGAGTTTGAGACCCCTGCCGTATGGTGCTCATGCAGTTTTCTACCCCACAGTTACAGCATGTCTGACTGCCTGTTCAGCATATGCAAAAATATATGATGAGTTTAAGCATGTGATGACAAAGGCCTTCCATTATGGTGTTTGTCATCACGTCACAGACATCTGGATGATCATTTGGAATGAACAAAAAACTAAAAACTTGTTACTTCATCTTTATTATTATTATTATTGTTCTTATTTTACATTTTTCATTGTTAGGCATTAGGTTTATTTATAGTAGTCCTTTCCAACTTCCTTCCCTCTTCCATGTTACTGTGTCAGCATCTGTTTGGGGTTGGGAGTGGAACAGAAAGTAAGGAAATCCAAAGTGCCATTAAAACCAGGAGAGGTTCTTATATTTCAGAAGAAGGGATTAATTCAAAAGAAATGACCTCAATGCCATATTTTATTTAGGAACCCTAGAGAGCACTTTGCAAAATAACACATTCTTATAATTTCACCCTCAGATGAGCCAAGCTACGACTGTCAGGGAAGGTGATGTAGGTACAGAGCATGTGAGAGTGGTTAAGTTAATGTCTCTTGTCTAGATGAAGGCACAAGAGGGATCAATGGCAATGCGTAGAGATTCAGTATCTTCAGTCTTCAGTGGACACTCCATTTCTGGCACAAAACACCTGTAAAAGATGGTCGATTTAGGAGGTGACATGACAACTTCAGCCTGTCAAACATAGCAATGGAGCAGTATGTTTTAAAAAACCCAACTAATTAAGCATGCACTCAGTACCCTAAGAATTATTATGATAGTCACATATCATATCACTTCAAACAGAGGTAATCCAGTAATGCTGCACTAATGAATTAGACTAACTATTCACTTTAGCTAAAGTTATTAAGTTAGCTAAAGAGTTGGGATGCTGTGTAAGACATAAATAAAGCTAAAATACAAAGGTTTGGACGCTGTTTTGCATGTTTCCCTACTGTAGGGGTCTCTGCAAGCATACAGGGCTCTGACAGGGTACAAGATGACAACTTTGGAATTCTACTAGAAACAGTCGATCATATTTGTTTGTCAAAGCTGAATCCAGGGCAAACTATGCTAAATTGGCGTCTTTAGCTAACAGCTACAAGAAGCATAAAAGTTACCGTACGGCTATCATTGGTTAAAATGACGCTTTTTCTTATACATGTAATACATTTATTACCAACCTGAGAGTTTATCCGCTGGTCATTCGACAAGACGAATGACTTCTGAAGTCTTAATTCAGCTCAAGACGCTGTAGATTCCCATCAGTAACACTTTCGGTCCGCTAGTAAAACGTAGTTCTATTAATATGCGCTCGATTACTCTTGAACCGGAACCGGATGTAAGTCCCAAAAAACTGAATTTTGGAACTGAAATTGAATTGTAGAACTGAAACTGAATGGTGAGAAGTGAATCTGAACTTATTCGAGAGCTAAACTTTTAAAGGATAAAATACGGTTTCAAAGCAAATAAATTCATTTTCAAAATATAAAATTCAATTTCAATTTAGTGATGATCATTTTCAAACCAATAAATTGAATTTCAAATTAGGCTAATTCAAATTCAGTTTTTAAAAGCTTTTATTCAAGTTAGAATTCAGATTCAATCCGAGCAATTCAAATTCAAATTTAACTTATTCAAATTCAGTTTCTGATGGCACAGATTTCTGCCCATAACGGGCATCTGAAGACTACAGCAGACAAGCAGGTGTTTGTGCTCCGTGTTTATCCAGGATACTATGGAAAATATTTTCACAGAAAGATTGTAGTTGATTGTAAAATTAGAATTCTGAGTAAAATATTTTGCACCTGTATCTCCTCAGAATTACAAATTATGTCAAAATAGAGTAAACTGAAAAAGATTTTTTAAGTTAACAAGTTTTTTTTAAAGTTTGTTAAAAAAAAACACACTCACACAATAACTTGTGTTTTTTAACAAATGCAAAGGAATTCAGAGCTTGATTTCTTAGTATAAAGATTCAGAATGATTGACCTTAAACAAGGTGTCTGATGATTGCACACTGGATGTGTTTTTTTTAAATCACCCTCTTGATTTGTTCATATTTACCAAGTGCAGGTAAAAAAATATATTTGATAAGTTTATATACATGAATGCATTTCTCAGCACACTTGTTCAATATAAGTATGCTGCAGATGTGTGCGGACAGCTAGTGTCTAACAAGTATATTATGGTCATTAAAAAAAAAAACGTAATGAAGAGCAGCTGTTAAGCTCCTTTTTCCAGAAAAAAGATTCTTCACAAATTAATTATACATGAACAGATTTAGGCTCTAAATCACATTGTGACAGACTAACACACTCTGGAGACTTGAAGTTCTAGCTGATGAATCCTCAGAGGACACCCTAGCCTAAATCACATTAAAAAAGGCAAGTCTCGAGTTATGATACATTCTGTTCTTGCTGGGTAACTGACAACCTCAAACAAGTGCCTCTGCATGTCTACAAAATGGGCAGCTTCCTATCTGTATGCTTACTCATAAAGCATGACTGATCCTTTCTTTTAGTAGCTCTAGGAGGAACTGTTGGCTTTAAGCATAGTCTTACTGTTTCAGTGGAGGTAAATGATTGCAGAAAGCCATGAAGTGTGGCTCAAAACTCCTCTGGTGGTAACCTCACAGGACGTGAACCTCGTCAACTTCTGGAGGCATCCATGACAGCACAGTAAAGAAAGACAACACTGACATACTCAAATGATAATCCCGACATATAAAAATCAGACCCAAAACTCAGGTATGGGTCTGAGTTTGGCTCAGAGTTTGGCTGGGTATGGCTCAGAAAAGCAGAGCTCTAATTACATAATGAAAAGCATGCCGATCGTAACAGCCCTTAAAATGGTTTAAAGAAGACTGGAAATGTGAAACTGAAATAGACAGAAGCTTAAAATACAGAACAAAGTAAAGCAGCAAAAATACATTTAAAAATATTGGCCTTTGTTTTCTTATGGAACTCTACATTTTATTTTAATCAGTTAAAAAAATAATTAAACTAAATTTAAAAAGAAAATTAAAAAGAAAAAATGTAACAACAGTAATTGTGGCGTGTACAGTTATCAGACCTGGAGGTTTTTTGGATATATTGATTTATTAATTTTTACTGTGCAATCCTCAATTCTGTAATATCCATCCATCCATCCTCTTAACTGCTTATCCAATTTAGGGGTACACTCTAGATAGGTAGCCCATCTATCACAGGCAATTCTGTGATACTTCTGTCTGTTTTGCAGGCAAAGCATGTTTAAAATCTACTCACAGATTTTCCATTTTCAGGTCTGGGGGTTGGGAGAGCCATTCTAACAACTTCAATTTGTGTTTTTTTGAAGTTGTTCATGGTTGACATTGCTTTGGACTCGATGAACTGTGCCTCTTTTTAATTTCTTGACTGACTGCAGAACAGTAATTCCAGAATTTGTTGCTATTGAGTGGAACTGATTCTGTCCTTTTTTTTTCAGTGTTACTTGTGCCACTAGGTCCTGCACAACACCAAAACAGAATGTTTCCACCCCCAAAAAGTTAGTAATGATTGTCAAATATAGGTTCTTATGTCCTTCAAATACAGTTGTGGTCCAAAGTTTATATACACTCATCATGGGTTTACATGTCATGATAATTTGGGACGTTTAATGATTTCTTTGAACGCTTCTTTTGTCAGGGTGGAATGACTGTACAACACACATGTTCAAGATCTTTAAAAAAAAATCAAAATTGGGTCAATGGTCTATGGTGTCCAACTCCAGGCCTCAAGGGCCGGTGTCCTGCAGGTTTTAGATATCACCCTGGGTCAACACACCTGAATCAAATGATTAGTTCATTACCAGGCCTCTGGAGAGCTTCAAGACATGTTGAGGGGGTAATTTAGCCATTTAAATCAGCTGTGTTGGATCAAGGACACATCTAAAACCTGCAGGACACCCTTGAGGCCCTTGAAGCCTGGAGTTGGCCATCCCTGGTATGGTTTCCTGGTACAGACCTACCTTTTAAGCATAGTACAAACATTTTCCATATTGTTGAGTTCAGGGCTTTAGGAAGATCATTCTAGAAGCTTTATGGGCCTTTTCTAAATAACTGCAGATTCTGAGATAATCAGCTCAAACAATTGTATGTAAGGTATTCTGATATGTGACCACTTTGCTAAGATCGGGAAGAGTTAGTCACCTTCTGATGAGAGGAAATTGGTTACTATGTTTAGGAACAAATCAGGAATCATCAAATCAAATCAGGATCAAGGCTGCCAGCAATAAACTGGAAACCCCTGGAACACCATCCTCTGTCTGTAGTGAGGTGCGGTTTACATCGCCATGGGCAGAGAGGGTGCCAACCAAGAAAGAAATCCCTGCTCCAAAATGGATACCTTCAAGCTTGACTGCTTAAAAAGCTGGGCCCATACCAGGAAATCAACCAATTGAACTTCTTGGCCAATTCTGCCAAGAAGACAGATCAAATACCATCTCGATTAATACAAGAAGCTCGTTGATCGCTTCCAAAAGTACCTGGTTGAGGTGCAAGGGACATTTAACCAAGTGTTATTATACTTTTGACCCTGTGTGGATTAGAGAAAAAAATTCAAATCTTGTGCACCCAGTTCTTTTTTTTTTAAGTCATTAAAGATATATGCTGTGTAAAAAGAGCAGTTCAAAGAAATCATTAAAAGCCCAAACTTACCATGACGCTCATGCTCAAACTTTTGGCCAGAACTGTATGTCTTTGATCCCACAGAGCGCAATTTTAAATCAGTCTGTTCAAAACACTTGTTCCCAATGTTTCTCCAGATATTTAATTGTACACTTTGAGTCACAGACTGTCTATAAAAGATGGGCATAGTTTATGCTCTGAAATGTAAAGTCAATAGGAAATGACTTAAAGGTACAAACAGTTGTTTTTGAGTTTATTTAATAGAAAAAAAGCATATTGTGCTCAATAAATTATATACATCTTTACATCTTTAATAACAAACTTATGTCTTCTCATAAACTAAGAAATAATCCAACAAAAAAAAAAAAGTTTTATCAAGATGGACATTGCCGTTCCGCCTAATTGTGTTTTAAGTATGCTAAATATGTAGTAGGCAAAAGGCATGGGGAAAAGAGAATCCTTCACATTCAAGATATTTTATCATCCCTTCATCAAAGAAGAAGAAACACAAATGTAAGAGGCAGCCTGTCTGTCATCTGGATAAAATGTCATCCTCCTTGTCCTCACCTCAAGCCTAATGTCTTAAACTGAAGTCAGGGCTCTAACACACAAAATTGTACATAAACAAGCTTATTTACTCCTGCCATTGTCACAATTTCTTAGCAGTCTGCAGATTAGACATGTGACCCTCCTGCCTTTGGACAGCTGACAATGTAAAAAACAACAAAACAGAACTCCGTTATCTGGAATGTGCAATCTACTGACATCTAGTGGTGAGATTTTACACACTGAAACTTTAAATTTATTTATTTATTTTTTTTTAATGGCCAGAGAGGATGACTCCTCTGGTTGCAAAAAGACAACAGGTTTCATGGAAAATATCCCCCAGCTGAATTCAGAGAACACTTTGCTGGCGAGTTTATCAGCTCAATGGCTAGTTTTCAAGTCACACTGAATAAAAAGTGGTGTTCACTTTGTAAATTATGATCACCATCCGTGTCCAGAGGGATGATAAAGTTGGGTATGTTTTATTATGGAACTGACAGGCGCTTTGGTTAAAAAAAAAAAAAAAAAAAGCTAAGCTAGATTGATGACAGGCGTTCACTAAGCATTGAATAATGTCATCATGATGGTTACGTCCATCTGTTATGTAGAGTCTGTTCTTTAGAAAGGACAGGAAAGGAAAGGACTTGCTTCTCTATCAAGCAATGGATGAGAGTGCTTCCACGTCTGCAACAGCTAATGCAGCTCATTTGCAGTCAGATAGAGGTTTTATAGCGGGTCATGCAGACTTTCTTTGTCTTCCAGGCTTTGTCTTAACTTCCACAGATCACCTTAAATGCCATTTGTTAATGCCATTTCAGACATTGAAACTTGCAAAATGGAAAAGGTTAGATATATTTTATAGCCTTCTCCTTCTTTGTAGACCTTAATTAGCTTTGTTATCAGATTCTCCATGAGGCAGTGGTTTTTGAGTGTTACCACAGGGATTGAAGGGGCATAAAATCTATCATCTCCAAAATTATATTCAGTGGAAGATTCCTAATGACAACTCTTGCCCTGCCTTACAAGGCTTAATGAGCCATTTAATGCCTAACACAGGAATAAGGTTTATACACAGAAGAGCATCTAAATTGTCATTAGTTTCACAATTTCTGTTTAAATAATTTCTTTTTAAATTAATAAAATCACAGTTAACAGGTATTCTAACATGTGAAAGGCTCATTGTTAGTGTCTGATTGCTACACAGTTTGTATTAGTTTCTTTTCACTTGGAATATCAATAAAACAACTCTGTAGAGCTACATTATCCAATTTGATCAACTTAATGCAAAGTGTATTTTAAAGAAAGTCTTGAGGCTTTTATTTGGTCCGAAGTTCCCAAGTACACATTAAGATTTCTGGTCAAATTCTAGTCAAAGTGTAGGAAGGATTTGACCTCTAGATGTCAGTCTTGTGTGAGGAGTTTCAGCTACTCGAATGTAAAACTATTCTGTTTTTACCCAGTGATTGTAGCAAAGCTGAAAGTTTAACCAACGCTAATTACTGTAATCACTATTGTTTACTTTCGTTATGTGATGCTGATTGAAACTGAGTTTGTCTCTCCCCTGAACCCCCATCAGGCGTTTATTGTCTTCGGGCTCCAAATCACTCCCAGAGCTATCTGATGAATGTAAAACATGCAGGATCGCTTTGGTCTCATTGCTCTCTGGTTAGGTGGCTGTGTCTTGGATTACTGTCATAGGTAACTTTGGCAGAAAAGAACACCCCAGGTCCTCCTGGGGGATGAAGAGCTAAATTTGATTTTCATCCTCCTCTCTGCTTTCACCTCATGGTGAGGATTACACTGTAAGGTTGTTTCACATTTCCAATCCTTACTTATCTCCCCAACCCTTTTGGCTCAGAACCCTTTAAAGGAAAGTTATGTCTCCTTACTCTGTAATGCTGAATCACAGGATGTATTATATGTGGATGACAGCTGTAAGCACTTAATTTAAAAAAGTGACTTCCCCTTCTCACCTCATTTTATTTGAAGAACTATCTGGCTCTGGAGCCTCTTTCATGACCACTTGATTAATTTGCACCAAGAAAGTACAACATTAATTTTTTTTAAAGCATTTAAACTAAATTGCGGTACTGTAAAAAGCCCAGAGGAGCTCACCATTTCTTCATTTTGCTGGAAAACTGGGAAATAGCTGCTGTGATTACATTTATAAATACAGTAAACGGAAATAATTATTTGAGCAACTTTGCTGACTTACAACAAAATGAACAGTGTCTAGTTTTTATGCTACTTTGATTTCAATAGTCTAAGAGATAGACCATCAAAAATCCAGATAATAAATTGATTTGCATCTCATTAAGTTAAATAAATATTTGATCAACAATTGTAGCTACTTGTTGGAGAACCTCCTGTAGGTGTGTCTTGTTGTTGGCCAGCAGGTTTGCACACATCTCAAGAGGAATTTCCGTGCACTCCACTTTACAGAAAATCTCTTAATACCGTTGGTTTCTTGGCAGCTGTTTGGCAACTCTAAGTTTCAGCTCCCTCCACACATTTTTTTTATGACTGAATTCTGAAGTCTGTGATCTTAATGTGCTTCTTTTTTAGGCACTCCTTTGTTGTGCCATTAAATAATCATTTCCCACACTGTAGCTCCAAACACAGACATACAGCATATAAGGAAAACAATTCTACTGAACTTCAAATTCAATACTTGGTGTGATTGATTTTATCCTACAAATGCAGCCCCATACCATGACAGAGCCTCCACTGTGTTTTACAGATGGCTGCAGACATTCGCTTATGTTTCTTCTCTTCTGCCTTTCTTCAGACACATTGATGAGTATTTAGGTCAAACAGTTCAAATTTGGATCCATCACTGTTGGTACTGATTTTCAGTCCAGTTCTTGTGTATATTTGGCATACTTCAGTCTTTTCTTCTTGACAGCCACTGTTACGAACTTGTATTTTCATGTGTTTGTTCTGGGCAGGTAATATCTGTTTATGTTAATTCAGCTGTGCCAGGGCTCGGCTCCGATTGGTGCGTGGATACACCGGCCCGACGCGACTGGTTCCAGCTGGAGGACCCGCCCATTAAAAGGAGGCTGGAGCGCTACGGCTTGAGAGGGTCTCGCGTCTCTCCTCATTACCCAGCAGCGTAACTGTGGCAGCCGTTGGCTGCAGTGTGGCTTGAAAGTGTTGGAAGTGGAGTGGGTAGGGGTGAGCTGCCGTTTCTTTTGATCACCCGTTTTTTCTCCTGTTTTGAATTAGTTAAGGAGGTTAGACTCTGTCTTTATTTTTGACTTTGTTTTGGTAAGGTCAGGGGTGCGGGATTTGTGTAGATTTGTTCTGTTTATTATTTTGGCCTTGGCTCACCCTGAAGTGTTGACACTCCCGTTTTGTTGTTCCTCTTTTATTTATCACTTTGTAAATAAATCACTATAACGAACGGATTTGTTTCCTGTGGCTGCTTGGGTCTTGGGGGGGGGAAGCGAGTGCCTCGCTCATGTTATGGCCTGGCCCTAGACGGGTCGTAACAGCCACCCTCCACTGAGATCAGTTGTGATGAGGCTTCAGTGAATAGGATCGGCTGAAGAGCCAGATGCATTTCACAGGTCCTGGTTCAGGTATTTGCCGGATTGCTTCCAGTTTCTTAAGGATATGACTTTCAGATACTGTTTATCTGCTGTAGATAGTTTAAAACGGTAAAACTGTGTTATCTCTGTAGAAATCGGAACAGATTTTTGCATTTTTGTGACAGCATTCTTAAAATGAAAATGGTTGGGTATAAGGACTGGAGTGAAAATGAGTGAAAAAACTAAAAACGAACATATATCTCCTCAGTACCAAAACATAAAAGTATGACGGACGAATCAAGACTTTTGCATTTTGCTTCTTTTGATTTTAATAATAGAGATTTAAAAACAATTATGTATTGCCAATAGCTTTTAAAATCATTTCATATTTGAGATTATATAAACATGCTAAAGATGTTTATCGAATATACAGATGAAACCAGTGCGTAAATCAAGGTACTGAACAAAATATTATTGTGGTGCTCTTTCTGGGATACTGATGTCTGTGAAAAAACCTACAATATGATTACCGTTTCTATATCACCTGAAGCAGATATTTAGTATTTCTGTATACCACACTCTTGTTATGGGCGTATTAACAACGATGTAATTTTTTTTTTTCCACAGGAAAAAAGTCTCCATAAAGAAATATAAAAGCTCGGTCTAAGTCCCTAAGTGATCCCCTTGATCATATTTATTCTGTTTCTGTATCACCTCTTACTCCTGCAATATTATCACTTGCCTGTTTAATAATTTCTGCTTGTCCTTTCACCTGTCCCCCATATTTTATTCATTTTGCCTGTAGCGAAAGGATAGATGCTAAAGCAGAGAAAGAAACACTGAAAGGACAAAGGGAATTCATCTGGTAGAGAATCGGGTGGGTAAAACACTGTTTGACTGAATGTCTTTAAAACAGCACTGTTGAGGATGTTAGTGCATGAATGGAAAATCTCACTAAAATGTCTAAAATGTGCTCACCCCCACACTGACAGCACGCACACCTCCTGGGTCATGTGGATCGCTGTGCTTGTCATTCGTCACCACACATGTCCTTTTGATAAATGGTAAGGGCAAGAAGGAAGGCATGAGAAGACAGCAGAATAATTCTAATTTGTATTCTGTTCATCCAAACATACAGTTCTTACAGAGAGGATTTTCCTATTGGTATTTAAAGGAGCATTCTGCAGTCTTTGCTTTGATGCACAGGAGAATGGCTTGGCAGTTGTCAAAAATAATTCCAATTTAAAATATTAGCCTGTGAGGCCTCTGTAACAAGACGACATCTTAAGAAGCATGGGAATATACACGGGGATACCACTGGGCTATGTTTGTCTGTTTTATGTATGAGAGCTTAAACTTTAGTTTTAAACTGCAGGAACAATCGATAACTGAGGACTACCTTCGACCGTCTATCTCTCTTAACAGAATAAACCATACCACTGTCCATGCCTAATGGGCTGGAACTGTTTACAAGGCTAAAGGCAGAAGGAAATGTATAAAAGAGTCTAATTAGGTAATGCACCTTTACTTTTAATAAAAAAAAAGTAAACGCAATTTGAATTGTGATTCTTTTGCTGCTGTTTTCTAATCCATTCAATGCCTCCTTCATTTACCTTCATTTGTGTTCCTGATCACTCTGCTAATTTGTTGTCTTTTAGGGACTTTTGTATTAGTTCCAAAAAGGAGAACAGAATACAAACCAATTAAAATCAAAAAGGCACCTGGCACAGAACATAAACACATAAACTACAGTACATATTGCTTTTTTTTTTCTCCACAAGAGTGAGTTAGTTGTTGATGGAAGGGGAATTTATATGGAAATATATTTAATTTATATTTCATGCAGAGAAGTCTGTGTAACATGAATAAAGCTGCAGATGGATGAATGTGACAGAGATAAAATACCAATCCATTTAAGCCACAAACCGATGTGCAGAACATGTGAATGTAAGTAATCCACTGTCTGAGAAAAATCGTGAAAATCTTATCTCCAACTCAGATTTCAAAACTTAAAAACATGACTGAATTGAAAGTAAAAGTTTCTGATTTGCAGCCACATAGTTATTTTCCAATACTGACAGGTCCTTCAATGAAAATGAAAAAAAAAAATGCTATTTATGATACAGTTCTCATTCACTGCCCTTATAAACCACCTGCAAACTTAAATTTTTTGTTTAACATTCAAACTGTCGCAGATCAACAACATAAAAAATTCAGACGTAGATCTTTTTTTGTGCTTTTGCATATAGGGGGCACTGGGAAGCAGAGACACACGAAGGAAAACAAACTTTCTTTGTTGTGGAGAGACTAAACATCAAATCTGTTATACTCAGGGTGTTAGGTGAAGTTGGGAAGAATTAAAGCCACTGAGACTCTTCGCTGACTTCAGAGCCAAACCGCTTTGTTGAGTGACAGGACTTTGAATGTGTTTACCATCCAATTTGCCTGTAGTCTTTCTCAGTCAGAGAAAGTGTCAGCAGAATTTTAATAAAGATGGCAAAGGGAGGAAAATGTTAACTTTCTCATTGTGTGAATAAAGTCCTTCACAGAGAATACACAGGGGAAAATTATCAATGTGGTGTGCAACACGGTATTTACTTATCTACCGTAGGACACACATCTATTACTTTTAGCTAACCTAACTATCTAACTATGACAGATCAGTCTCTAAGCCTGCGTGAGTGAAGCCGAAACTGACAGCTACATATTCATGCACCACATCTTTTTAAACACACAAAAAATCCCTCTTTGATCCCAGGAGGAGAAACAAATCCCCAGGGATGGTTGTATCAGGAAGGTTATTCCCCCCCCCCAAAATAAAAAAAATCTGCCAAATCAAACATAGGTAGCTACCTGCTGTGGTGAGCCCTTGGGAAGAAAGGAAAAACAAACAATATTCCCCCGTCTTACCTTGTGATTAGGCTTTACTTTTTGGGGTGAGAGCCGTTTATGGAGTGGACTAACCTTGCCTAACTTCCAGGTATTTTAGAGGAAAGGATACACTCCTTTCCTGCACACTTCTTTTCAAAGGTGTGAAAACAAATAGACTTGGCTCCATCATTATAAGGTCACATAGGCCTTTGAATTTTTATGTTATTTTATTTTTTATTGTAGGGTTGTGTAAGTTCACAACCAGTCGCTTTTTTTGCAAGGCCTGGATGACTGAGAATGTTCACAGACACACATTTATATTGGAAACGAGGAAGGACAATTGAATAATAGAAAATCAGTTGTGCACATCAACATAATAATTATTAAAAAAAGATGTAAAAACTAAAGGTATAAAAAGGCAAGATCAACTCCATAATACAGTCTAAGGCCTGTAAAGTACAGCATATTCATGATGTAAGATGAGGAAATGTTATTTGTTTTTCTGGAAAAATTACCATGAAACTGTAAACTCCTTAAAATGACTTAGGCAGTACTTAAAAATTACTTGCAGTAAAAAAAATATTTTCTTGTAAAAACCTGAGTTGTTACGAAGAAATCTGTGTTAACAGAACAGAAAGTAAACCATTAAGTCCTACAATAAAGCTGATGTCCAAACACCTGACTTCCATCTGTGGGATCATATTGAAGTACAATACCTCACAACTTTTTATTTTACTCGTTAACATACTGAAGCCATTAGGAGGCTTTAGAAATAACATGGCACTTTGGGGCATTTGCATTTGACCGACAGAAAATTAATCTGCCATGAATACATCATCAGTGGAAATTTTGCATAGTTTGAAAGCAAACACAACAGGCAGGCTTCACTAAAGTATAATGCCAGCAAGTCGATACAACATTTTTGCACTTTTGTGATGGTGAAAGAACAGGACACGGTGACATTTTATTTCTGTTGCACTTTGCTGGATCTTGTCCCACGCTAACACTGTTGTCCATCATTTCTAAGTCAAGCAATTGGCCTCTGAACAGGAAGAGACAAGGGGTCACACCAGGACATTAACAAGCAGAAGCTATTATTGGAGCACTACAGGGAGATGGCAGTCACCAACACAAACATTTTTTGAAGGCTTATACAGCGTGCCTAAGTACACGCATGCACAAATACAGTCCCACCCGCTTTCCCCACACACACATGCACATGCATGCAAACACACGCACACAATACTCACTGTGTCACTCAAGAGGATAAATCCTGACAAGCATATCTTCAGCCTCTTAACTCTCAAGAAATCTTCTAATAAGTGGAAACGAAGACTTGATTAGAAAATAACTAACTCAAACTTGTTAAGATTGTATGAGACGCCTGAGGTTTTAAAAGGGAGAATTAGGAATTTCCTGTAGTAAGGCAGCTTATTCTACATCATATAACTAGTGGATGGCAAATAATGCAGCTGCAGCCTTGCTGGCTTGCCAATACCTCTCTGCTGCTCAAGTATGCTTTGTTCAATCCAGGCTTAGAAGCCTGCTTCTTCATCTTACCGGGCCCTTGGGGTGTCACCAGAAGGTGGTGGGTGCTTATCGTGGTGCTGCCATGACAAACAAACCACCTTCTGGCATCTGCTCTTTGCAGCTACAAAAGAGTTTTTCTGTAAGCTCTGTTCAGACTCTGAGGCTTTGCCAGAATACAGGAGAATCCTGCTCAAAGGTGAGAGTGAGAGTCAAAATGCCAAACGTTGGCTGGTTCTAGCTTCTCAATGTGATGATATGCTGCTTTTTTGGTTGAATTTCATTGTAAAGTGGGTATTTTTTGGCAACTCTTGCGCTGTAAAACAAATGTGTGTGTGTGTGTGTGTGTGTGTGTGTGTGTGTGTGCATGAAGGCGTTAGTGAAGGCATCACACAGATTTCTGGGGAACTATCAAGGGCATTTTTTTTCCCATCTTCTAACACAGGCAAAAATCCAAAATGGTCACAACAGTAACCCCTAATCTTTCGACTCCTCCTCACACAGCTTTGACAAAGTTCCACCATTATTTTCCAAACTTCACTTGAATGTTCTCTAAACTTGAGTAATGGATAAAAATGGCCACATAAAATGGCCATGGCTGTGAAAAAGTGTTAAATCACAATAATTCACGTTAGGCTTTGTTTCATATAAAACAATCTCTGCTTGAAGCTGAACATTTCTTTGAGGACATTGTGTAAGGAAAGCTTTAGTTTTTTTTTTTCAAAATGCTCATCTTTCAAATCATCATCAGTGTCCTTTTGTTTACTGGCCTGATGCTGAGCTCTTTGGCCAACAGAGGAATAGAGCCTGAGGTAAGGAGGGAGACAAAGGCCTGAAGAAAAATCAATGAGAAGACAGCCCTCAGCTCACTCCCACCATGCATGAAGGGATCATCTTCAGCTTGACACACTGTCGTAAATGATGTTTTATTCCATGCCTATTGTGAAGTGTAAATATTTTCCATCATTTCCAGATCTAAAGACTTTTGTTTCAGCACGCTTTGAGTTTTCTGTTTCTGATGTAAAATGCAGTTCTTGTATTGTTTGTCTCAAAAAAAAAAAGAAAAAAGAAATAAAAGATTCAGGCCTCATTTTTGCCAACCTCCTCCGTCCACTAAAAAGTGCAAAATTTAACACCTCACGTCTAACACAGCAGTTGAGATGGGTGTTAAAGAGAGCAAGATCAAAGGGCAGTGCTTCAGAGATGTTTTCTAAGGCTATGTCCACACTAGCCCGGATAGATTTGAAAACAGCGTTTTCGTCTGAAAACGCTCCGCGTCCACACTAGCGTTTTCAGACGTTTTCACAGAGTTGTGCGTCCACATTGAAACGGCCGAAAACGCTTACGTTCCAGTACTGCGCATGCACAAAAGTGAGTGAGAATTAAGGAATTTGAAGAAAAGCTATCTGGAGCATGTACAAACTGATATTAATCTTTAATAGGGCTGTCAAAATTGAGAGCAATCAAAACAACTGCTGTATAATGCCCTCCGCTATCTTTGTTTAATTGGTCACATGACTGCATCACATGACTAAAATGCGTCATCGTTTTAGAAAGTCTGCGTTTTAGAGTGTCCACACTGCGATGGGGCAGCTCCGTTTTGAAATGTATTCGTTTTCGAGAGCGTTTCCAAAACGCTGCGTTTTCTCAGTTTGGACGGGAGGCCAAAATGGAGAGAAAACAAATCGTTTTCTCTCCAGTTTGGCCATTTTGAAAACGCTCTCGAAAAAGAATACATTTGAAGACGATGCTTTCGCGTCGCAGTGTGGACAGCGAAAACATAGACTTTCGGAAACGATGACGCATTTTAGTCATGTGATGCAGTCATGTGACCACTTAAACAAAGATAGCGGAGGGCATTATACAGCAGTTGTTTTGTTTGCGCTCAATTTTGACAGCCATATTAAAGATTAATATCAGCTTGTACATGCTTCAGATAGCTTTTCTTCAAATTCTTTAATTCTCACTCGCTTTTGCAACTTTGTACTTTTGTGTTACTCGCAGCAACAACTCCACCTCATTGTTAGTCCATTTAAAAAACTCAGTGCTTTCCTCAACATTTTGCCGCGACGCTTCAACGAGCCGGAAAGTAAATAAACGGCAGACAGAAATGAGGCAGGCGTTTCTTCTTGCGTTTCACGCATGCGCAGGACTGGAACGTAAGCGTTTTGGGCCGTTTCAGTGTGGATGCAGAACTCTGTGAAAACGACTGAAAACGCTAGTGTGGACGCGGAGCGTTTTCAGACGAAAACGCTGTTTTCAAATCTATCCGGGCTAGTGTGGACGTAGCCTAAAAACGTTATGGGCAGCTGAATTGTCAGAGTTGTTATCAGAATAGTAGGGGAAAAAAGACTGGACTGTCCCGACTCCTCTTAACAGCCCTGGTAATCAGATGATTAATTATTCGAGGCTAAATTAGGCCTGTGTTGACCCTGGTCCTGAGAAGCACTGATATATTTCACAATATGCTATCTGTATAGCACTGACAAAAGTTTATGAATTAAAAGAACAAAACAAAACAAAAAACTTTAATAAAAAATGTCTTTTCAGTTTTGAAGTATATATCTGAAAGGCAGAATTTTAATAAAATGATAACACAGTATTATTTTATTTTAAATGTTAAAAGGAAACTAACACCAAATATTAGTATTCAGGTAAGGGACATTTAAAAATCACCACTATTCAAAGGCAGCCATGTAACTCTGCATAGGAAACAGCTAATTAATAATTAACTGTTAAATAATTGGGATGTCTTAATGTAAGAGAAATATTTATAAAACTGTTTAAAAAAATTCTAGAATTGGGTGAAAGAAAATAAGTTTTGCACACAATGACATTGCCATACATACAGTCAGTGCTACCAGGCTTTTGGTGTGTAAAACTGCTATGCTTATGCTTACTCTTGTTGCAAACAGCAACTGAACTAACTACCCCTAAATGCACATTGCAATGCATAAGAGGCCAGAATTATGTTGCCTAAATGTGCATTTACTGAAATGCGTTTATGTCACATAAACACATTTCAGTGTACAAAGACAAATGCACTCTCCGACACACAGTTGCAGTCGCTTCACTGCACACAGTAGCAGATTGTGCATTATGGGACTTCTGAGAGCTGTTCAAAACTGGACAGATTTCTGGGTATTTTGTAGTTACTGAAGAGACCACGTCTTCCCTCAGAACATTCAGAAATCCAAACATTCAGTAATCAAACCTTGTCCAGAAGTAGTTATGTTTGTGAAAACCGAGACTAAAGCTTCAAGACTGCCAGTCAGATATACTTTTCCGACTTAGCATAATGTAGATAAGGTACTGTAGGCATGCTTTCTGTATACTTACTTATTCAACAGTTACAGATAAGCTCATCCCAATTCACATACCAGAATGAACTTTTCTGGAGTATTTATTTTAAATCATTTTTTAAAAGTGCCATTCTTTTGGGAAAAAAACAAATTGCCAAGCTAACAAAAAAATATTTTCCACAGTTTCCACACTCAGCATACCAGGTGTTTCCTCGTATTTCTGGCGTTATGAAATGACTCAGTGCTTAATAAGACATGCAATAGTCTTAAAGCGATTCTGTACCTGTTTGCTGACTTTTCTGTGCTTCATGTTTTGTGTTACTGGTGCCAGTGAAAAGATAGGAGTGAAGAGGCTGTCATATTCATCTCCTTTATGCAGTCTTGCACCCGTGCACCTTTGTGAACTCACGTAACTATTCTGAGCACTTCAGTCAACATCAGAATACATAAAATCCTAGTCCACAAGGGCTTAAGCTGCCAGCACACAGTTTGCACATTTGTATTCAGCTGCTGCTGTTTGAAGCGGTCAAAGTTTTTCCATTGAGGAATGTCAGCTTTCTATTCTTTGGGGGCTTAATAAGGTGGCTATTTTTTTCTTTATGTTTGTCAAGCCAAGACAGTATTTGTTATTAAGAATGTGAGACAGAAAACGTTTGTGAAAGGTGAAAGATTGAAATCATCTTACCCACTTTATGCGTATTAGATCATCTAGTTGTCATATAAATTGGTTATTCTCTAAATTCAAAAAATCTGATCAAGATGTATTAATGAGTTCAGAACTGAAATTTAATGCACTTTATTTTTAAACACCAGATCATTTAAAGTTCACTTAGCATTTGATAGCAATGTTAAACAAATAAATGTTTATGATGGATCAGAGTAGGTTCACTACACACCATTTCTGACATTTATTTAAGGCACATACAAAAAGTTCACCTTCGTTCACCTGCTAATTCTTTTTGTCTACAATAATTACTGTTCGCTAAAACTTCTCCTGCTTTTGTAGCACTTCTTTCTATGCAGCACTTCTTTTTGTGTCCAAAACTCCAACATATGCTAGCCACAGAAGAAATATCTAACCAATGATGGTGAAGTCAGTCTAAATAGATAAACTCTGAATCTCCTGATTAAATTTAGAAAGTCATATTATTTTTGTGGTATGAGCTAAGATTGCTTTTCATTGATTCTGCTGAGCTGCTTTGATGGGTCTGTAGAGCTCTCCAGGTGGGATTGACCAAGTAGCCCAAGAGAGACGGGTCAAAGCTAATAAAAAAGACAATTCTACAGTTTATACGGTCATTCAGCCTCAAAATTTTAGGGGGAAAATGCTCTCTCAATATGAATAGAGCATACTCTCCTAGAAAGAGTTTACCAGGCTGAATAAATTCAAATTTCAGGTCACCTTCCCTTCTCAGAATCTTTCCACTGCTTATGAAAAGACATTAACTGACATTTGGGTTATTTTTGCTGATGCATCATCTGGGTAGCTGTTCTGTTAATGCCATGGTATGAAATGAGTAGGTTTCTTCTTTTTTATAACTGCCTGAAGCCTTTTCCCCAAGGGGAGAAGGATGGTGAGTGCTGACCCATTTGCTATATTTCCTATTTTTGCTGGTATCTGTGAATTTCCTTTACACAAAAAGCTGGTCTCCTAGGAGCTGATAGTCAGCTCAGAGATGATAGTCAGCTCACAGCCCATGATTTTTTTAAGGCTGAGTGCACAATTGTATCCTGCTGGTTCCTCTGTTGTGCAGTGGAGTTGCTAAACTCCAAAAAGGCAAGTGACTCTATAGATGTGCAGCATCCTCAAAAGGAAGAAGTCTTTAAAAGTGTTGTGGTCTTGCAGAGAGGAAATTTCACAGAACTTACAGAAATTCCTCCTGTTCACCTCCTTGCTGTTAACAGCCTGCCTCTTCTTCTGAATTTAACCTCCTAGGACCTGGCGTCCACATATGTGGACATCACATTTTGGGTTATTTAGACCAAAATACTTAATTTTGCTCTACAAGGGCCTGATATCCACTTACGAGGACATTATACTGCTACTGTTCTATCGAAATTTTATATGAATATCCTCATATGTGGCTCTCATTTTTCTTACAAATAAAAATTAGGTAAAAAAAAAAAAAATCTGGCAATTCTTTGTTTTTACATTCATAAGGTCTCAATCAGCCCAAGTATCAAAGAGAAATTAAAAATGCATGCCGTGGAAGAGTTCGGGTCTTAGGAGGTTAACCATTACCTTTTCACAGTGATGTTGGTAATGCAGCAAAAACAGATCATTTTATCCTGTAGTCAGATAAGTGCTTAACCATGATTTTTAAAAGGTCTATTGCTTGTCGTCAAGTCACCAGATTGTACTGATTTAAACAAAATTTTGGTTTTAGATGCACCATAACAATCAAAATAATTTAAAAATGATTAATTAATTAAAAATTAATAATGATAAAATTATAGGTAATGAAATACATTTAGTTAGTCATAATTACCATTACCGTAATTAATGCATTTCTAAGGCTCTAGGAATATTATGTAATCGTTATTGTAAAGTTGCAACTGATGTTCGTAATATATGCTTCAAAGAGTATTGAGTGAGTGTTTAAGTAGGAGAGGGGGTAATGATGTGAACCACAAATGCCTCAGTGTTCAAGCAGCAAATCTACTGGGTTAGGCTTAGCAAAAGAAACCAAGAACATAAAGGTGTGATAGTGCTTTTTGTACAAACAATATTTGCTTATGACTTGAAGTATATTTCCTATTGAAACTGAAATATTTACTGATATGAAAAAGCAAAACAAAAAAAAAAAAGAACTGCTACTACTGCTATTACTACTGTCAGACAGAGGTAAAGTCAAAATCACAACATAAACGGTGGAGAAACAAAAAGTAACTCAGCAGGGTAGGAACTGACTGACAGAGGCTCACATTACATGAGGGAGGGCATGACAAACAACAGAGGGAGACACAGGCAATATATAGCAGTTAAACACGTCACCAGTTTTCTAGGTGAATATATTTCTAAAGGTGCTATTGATATGTTTTTGGTCCATTCCTCCACATAAACAGTCTTCAAATCCTGAAGGTTCTGTGGTCTATGAACTCTGAGCTTTAGCTCTTTCCTTATGTTTTCAATTGGATTCAGGTCAGATTACTAGCTGGGCAATTTTAAACGCTTAATTTTTTTTCTCTGAACGAATTGAGTTTCCTTGGCTGTTTGGAATCATTGTCCTTCTGAAATTTCCACCCTCATTTCATCTTCCTCATCCTGGTAGATGGCTGCACATTCATCCATTCATCCTTTCTTCAATTGCATGTGGGAACACCACCTCCAAACTTCACTGCTGGTATGGTGTTTTTGGGGTGATGTGCAGTGCCTTTTCAATTTTGATCTCATCTGACTAGACTATATTCTCTCAGTATTTCACAGGCTTGTCTAAATGTTTTTCAGTTTAAACATGCTTCAGCATGCTTTTTTTCAGCAATGGAGTCTTGAGTGGTGAGCGTGCATACAGCCTTGGCGGCTAAGTGCATTACTTATTGTTTTCGTTGCACCTGCTGATTCCAGGTCTTACTGTAGCTCTTTACAAGTGGTTCTTGGCTCTTGGACAACTTTTCTGATAATTGTTTTCACTCCTTTGTCTAAAATCTAGCAGAAGCACATAGTTGTGCTGAAATGATGTTCTTTCCACTTCCAGATTATGGCACCAACAGTGCTCACTGGATTCTTCAGTAGTTTAGAAATTCTTGTTGACCAATGCCTTCAGTATGTTTTGCAACTACAGTGGAACCCCGACTTACGAATACCCCATTTAACGAAAAATTCAAGTTACGAAGGCACTTAACAGCAATATTTCTGCCCATGTTACGGCAAAATGTCCACGTAACAAAATCCGCTGGCTCTGATTGGCTGAGCCCAGAATGCCTACAATGCCCACAGTGCCTTCCGAATCATGTGACAACCCCCTTGGCTTTCGTACTTGTGCTTCGCTGTTCCAGTGGAACGACGTATTGTTGTTGCAGTTAGCAATTAGCCTATAGCCTATCGTTCACTCAAAAGGCGTGATGAGTGCTTCGACTTACGAAAATTTTCGACTTATGAAAGACCCTCGGGAACGAATTAATTTCGTAAGTCGGGGTTCCACTGCATAAGGTTGTGAAGGTCCTGAGAGAGCTCAGTGGTTTTACCTATCACGAGATGTTTCTTGTGTCACGCCTTGGTAATGATACACATTTTTACAGACCATCACTCGGCACTGAACCAGCTGATATTAATTTGCACTAAGTGGCAGGATTGCTTTCTAATTACTGTCGGTTTTAAGCTGGTGTCACAACGTTCCATGCTTTTTGCACCAGCCTTTCATCATGTGTTAAATACTTCTTACCTGTGTCATTTCTCATCTTTACACATAATTTATGGACATCTATAGTTTGATTTTGTTGCATGTGTGGATTGGATGGGTTGTTTCTGACATCTGGCGAGGATTTCATGTGAATAGCATCTTTAGAAATATATTTACTTAGAAAATTGGTGATGTCTTCAATACTTATTTTACCCACTGTATACACAGGAAAGGATTAAGACAGAGTGGACACACTCAGTTCAATTCAAGTTATATAGCGCCAAACCACAACAACAGTCCCCTTATTGTAAGGTAAGGACTTCCAATAATACAATGAAAAAAAAAACAACAACAATCACATGACCCCCTTGTGAGCAAGCACTTTGGTGACAGTTGGAAGAAAACTCTGTAACTAATCAGATCTAACTAACAAGACAGGGGAAGCAAAACTGAACCTTTATGTACACGAGACAAGGGACTATCAAAATAAAAGAGGAAGTAACCAGCACTTAGACAGAGACTAAGACACACGAACTTGACCTGGACAAAGAGATAAACAAATATGGAGATCTGATAGACTTCAAGGGGACACAAAAGGATGAAACACAGAGGGATGACTATAGGGACACGAAAGGAGAACTAAAGATGAATGAATTTGACAAGAGAGGAAACCAGACAGAAGATGAGAAGACACAGAGTACCAAACAGACACAATGACATGGCTGGGGAGACAGAAAGGAATAGAAATAAGGGGGCGAGATTGACTTCAGACAGGAGACATGAAACATAGGCTGGAAACTAGGACATGCTGGACATGAAGGGGAACTAACAAGGACTAGAAAGAACTGTACTCATGACTAAATAATACAGAATTAGAACATAAATAAACTCTTAAATCCTTAGATTTACACACATAACAACAAATGAGAGGTTGGTGGGTTGAAAAGGCCAGAGAATAAAAGTGAGATTTGAGCCCAGACTTAAAAGCAGAGATGGAAGATGCTCTTTTTATATCCGGCAGTAGCTGATTCCACAATCGTGAAGCAGTGACTGCAGACGCTCTGTCACCATTTTGCTTAAGGTGTGACCTTGGAACATGTAAGAGATCTTTACCAGTGCATCCGAGAGAGCAAATAATACTAGTAATATAAGCTGCACATTAACAGCCTTAAAAAACAATGAGTAAAATCTTACACTGAATCCTAAAATGGAGAGTAAGCCAATGCAGAGAAGGCAGGGCTGGAGTGATGTGCCCATATTTTTTAGCACCTGTCAGCAGTCAAGGTGCAAAATTCTCCACCATCTGCAATTGTGTTGAAAGAGACAGTCGGACACAGAGGTGCAGGGAGTTACTATAATTAGACAAGAGATAAAATACTAACACATACTTCTGACAAAATAACTCAAAATTGAAGGAAATAAATTGAAGTTTTGAGTTCTTAAATCAAAAATTTGAGATAATAATTCGACATGAAACGATGTTGGCAGATTTGTTATGAGGAACTCAAAAGTAGTGTCCAGCAACCAAAATCAATAGACTGCAGGTTGTGACTGTATCAAAAACTGCCACACGACTCGGTTGACAGATCACAAGTTAAGATGTTTCTATTGACATTTCTTTTAAGCATGAAAACACGCCACACATTAAAATTAAACTCACTATTTCTGCTTTACTCCTTTAACAGGAATAAAACCTCATATATAGCCTCCCTTTCAGCTGAGATAAGGTGTGTGTTTGGAACTGAAAAGATAGATTTTGAGTAGTGTTTCACTTTTACTTTATGAAAAATGATTTATTGTCCCACGCTCTATTATTGTTTGTACAAAGCAGCCAGCATATGCTGTCTCTACGCAGCTGATGCTGTTGGGAATATTTAGCTGAAGAATTCATTTAGCACATTGGCTCAATTCCCTGTGACAGGCGTGAAAGCATGTTTTGTGTAAAAGCTAAAGAGGTGAAGTTCAGCTGTAATGCTCTGTGGCAAATTGATTATATATGAGCTACAATGAGGTACCTGTATAGAGTATTGATTGGGAAATAATTGGACTCTGTTCAGTCCAAGTTAAGCAGGCAACCTGTCTTGGTTTTAATGAACTGACAAACACTGAGAGCTTAAGGCCAGAATCCTGAGTTAACCTGTAGCCCCTAAGGGAAGAATAATAAGACTGGGGATCAGGTAAATTTTCTTGATCTGATTCATCTAATAGTTTAAGTGTCACCAGAGTTGCGTTCACCATTGGGTTCGCCACCCCTCCTCTTCTTTTCTCTTCTTTTTAATTTTCACTTACAGAGAAAATTGGAGGTTGGTGTTTCAAGATAATTTGGCGTTACGCAATGTGCCTCTTTAAATCTCATTATAGGTCTCCCAGTCTGTTCAGCTAACATGCTTTGTCATACAAATAATGTCACCAAATGGCTTTGGTAATTTGTTATGCACTGCAATTTGTTTGTTGCCCAGCTTTGTGTAGGTGACATGCATATTATTCTTCCCATTCTGTTCTAGAGCAACATTGACAGGCACAGATGTGAGATACATTGAGAGCATTAAGCCTCCAGCCGTACTGCTTTCTCCTCTTCTTTCACCTCCACCAACAGTTTGTGAGAAATGATCACTTGTGTGGATTGGCCCAGGATGCTGCAAGGTATCGTACAGAAGGCCCAATAACGAGGATATGATTTCACAGTCCACCACCTGGGCTAGAAAAGGATGGGTGGGGGGAAACGAGCATGGCCAAGAGAGAGAGAGGAGGATAAGAAGATGAGAGGAGAGCTGACGGAGGATAATGGTGTTTGTGTGGCGCCACAGTCCCCAGGCTCTGTCTGTACCCAGAGGCAATAGAGCTAGCAACGGCTCAGGGCTACAGGAAAGGTAGGCTATAATGCTGAGGAACTCTATTTATTAAATCCATCCGTTTAAAAGTCCTTTCTGCTGTCGTGTCTTTCCAAAACAATGATTATGACAGGTATGAAGGCAGGAGGAAAGAGAGAAACAGAAGACATAATTATATACTCATAACCACTGTATACTAGAGGCATGACAGACATGATACAACCAACCGTAACACATCAAATGAGCTTTTCAAAGCAGTGTTTGTATTAATACACTGCTGTTGCAGTCATGTGGCTCATTATAGTTCTTCAAAATGCACAGACATTAGGGAAATCAAGTTAAAAACCCTATTGCTATAAAGTGCATTACTTGTTGTTTGATAATACCATATTGGTGATAGGCTTTGATTTGTCAAGTTAGATCTGAATAGTGAATATAACTGAAAATAGCATCATTTAAACACCACATTGTAACCGAGTATTGCTGGGAATATTTCAGGGCAAGGATTATGCAGTTTGACTTTAATTAGCATCGTCTGTTCTTTTCTAATTGTTAAGGAAGAACTAGATCTATGGGACCACAGTTTCCTGTTTTGAAAATTGCCGATTCAGTTGAACGAACATTTGTGCAAATTATTTAGTTGAACAGCATTCTCTTCTACCAGCTTCAGTACAACCTTTTGGGTTTCATAATGTTATAATGAGCAACAAACAATTTTAACAAAGAAAGGTGAAAAAACTTTACAATCTTTTTGTATTTGTCATTGACTGGCCTGTAAATAAATGTGGTATTTCATATATCTGTATAATCCAAGGATAAATGACAGATGTCTTCAGGAGATTATGTCAAAGTTTTCAAAAGATTTGACTAGATTGGGGCCTGTGATATTAAACATCACTAAAAAGAGATATAAACAAACAGATAAATGGTGGTAAATTAATTAAAATGGCAGAGAAAATATCTTTTGTTCACTGAAGTCTGTGCACTTTTTTAATGAAATGACTGAACTAAACTGGGGGAGTGATCAGTTGATGTGTGAAGCACATACACTCAATGTAAAAGTAACACAGAAAAGATAGACTTACTCAATAGCACAAACGGAGGAGAAAAATATCAGAAATTAACGTTAGTCAAGCAGTTCCTCCAAAATGTCAGCACATAACTATTTCAGGAGGTTTACCAACTGATCAAGCTCACCTGTTTTCAGTACCACTGAGAGCTATTCTTTGTTCTCATCTAGCTGCCATTCATTAACAATCTAATGTTAATATTGCAGTGACAAACTATTGAAAGCATGAACATATGATAGAGTGAGCAAACAGTGGAAATACTGTAATCACTATTGCCTACAGGGATCAGTCAGCGAATCCCAAGCCTAGCTTAAGCAGCAATAGCAGAATTAATCACCTGGAATAAAGTCAGGTCTGCATTTTCTGTTTTTCATTTTTCAAAACGACACAAAGAAAACAAGACTTGCAGTGATGATTAAGCACACTGTTCCTGACACCTAATAAGTCTGAGATCTGATAGATGGTTGAGCAAAACGAACAAACAGCTGCTGGTTTGAAATCAGGAAAGAGGAGAGTGATGCCAGAAGGCCCTGGAAGTCATGATCTCTGTTATTATTGGTGAAGTGTTGAGCCATGACAACCATGTGCTACAAATGCTGCCCCCTCTTTCTTTCCTGCTTTTTAGTACAGTTCTATCATTTATATGTGCCCTCTGTCAGCATGGCAGCTGCCCCTGTCAGAAACTGATTTATGATTTAATTCTGTTGTCACTGATGCGTATGTGGAAAAACACCCCTCTTATTTTGGGAGTTGTAGCACAGACATTTAATTGCTTTTGATTGCAGTGTAATTAAATCTCAAAAAACTGTAAAATATTACTGCCGTAGTGTTTATCACTGCACATTGACACGTCAATGCTTCTAACAGCGTGGGAAAAAAAGTGAGCTACAAAAAATTACAAACAGAAAACCTGCAAAGCGTGCATCAGACAGGACAGCGGCATCTATCACAAAACATTATTAATGTGCAACACATGTCTGTTAAATACACACAAGCATACTCATACCTTCCCTAGACCTGTTATCTCTTAATGGGAGTGTTTGTGTGAGAATTCAGAGATCTTAAAAGTATCAAAAGGTATATTTAGATGTTTTTATTTCATTTTATTTCTGCATAAAGTATTTTTTGTAGTACGATTAATACATTTGTTAACCAGGACATGGATACTGACAAAAAGGAGAGAGAGCTGATGAAGATGCTAAGATTTTTATTGAGGGTGACCAGGATGGACAAGATTACAAATGAGTACATCAGAGGAAATGGAGTGATTTGGAGACAAAAGAGTTTGGAGTAAAAGAGTAAGAGATGTATGGATGGAGTGAAAGAGGAAGCAGAGAGGGTTGGTGTGACAGGAGAGGATGCAAGAGATAGGGGGGAGATTGATATCAAACACCTTTGCAAAAATCATGAGTTGGAATTGTACGTATTGTCGAAAAATAGATCACAAAATACAGTGACGGTATCACACCTGTATCAGAATAACATGTCTATATGCCTATAGTACATGCTGGTACTGATCAGAGGAGCACTGATATGCTGTGAGGTAACTCCAGATGTACCAGGGACCTTTTGAAACTATGTATTATTACGGAAGAAAGAGACATGAATGAATCTTTTAACTTACTGCATCTGAACTTGTTAGGATAATATATTGTCCATACAGAAGCAAATCCTTTTACCTAAATATGATCAGATGGTGAGAAAAATGAGCCCATGACCTATCAAGTGCCCAGACTGTCAGTTAACAGCTCTCAGGCCCAAAGTTTGTCATCTGTCAGAAGAAGATGGCTTAATTGTAACATGCGGGGAAGAAAGTTAAACAGGCACTTGGAAAACAAACCTTCTGAGAAAAACTTGGCCTGCTTCATAAGAGTGCTGGAGCTGGACCAGAGACAGTGAGACCATTTGTGGTGTGAAAGCGTATGCCAATTGAGGCAAACTACAGGCTAGAGGAGGTTACTGCAAGCCAGATGAAACCTCATATAATAGCAATAATTTTGCAAAAATTACCCATATCTTGGCCATACAATCAAAAGAACAACTATTTAATCATAAGAACATTTCAGTTGGCATATAAACTCTTTTGCATAAATACAACTACAAATGTGGTTTGAAATGTTGGCTTTGCCCTTTGGTGTACTTTGGGAACCAGACATTTGAAAACCATATTCTTCTGTCAGTGTTAGAAGTATTTGCTGTAAAAGTTTAAGGAATCTCTATGAAGTAGCACATGGACCATGACCTGATCATAAAGTTCCTTGACTTTGCCTGTAAAAATAAAAACAATATATCTAATTTAAATTAGGCTTTAGATCACCTTCTCATGCACCTATGACCTGCCTCCAGAAGATTTTACTATGCCTCTGTCAATCATGGTAAATCTCCTCCAGGGAGACTTCAGGGAAGTTAACTTCAAGAATGTATTCACAGGAAGCTGAATCAGGCAAATAGAGCAGGTGGCAAGCAGAAATCCTGTTGGTATCATTAAAAAAAGCCTTTTCAAATTGTAGGTGGGTGTACAATGGCATGCATGATATATGAGGCTGTTAAATGTTAAATATGATAAATATTCTCTATATTGCCTCAGGCCGTTTCACTCTATACTGAGACTATAACTTTTTAATGTATGACCTCGTACTTGGCAAATCTTGGAAAAAAATTAAGTGATGCTCTTGGTCAAGCATCTGACCTGTTTGGTTTTCTTCACGCTTGGAAACTGCAAAGCTTTCAGCAACAAGCAGCTTTTTGATCTCTGGGTCATGGATGAACGCCCACCTATGATCAATTGTGATGATTTTCGACATGAAAATATCAGCTCTTTAGTTTGAGGTTCAATAAGCAGTTATAACTAAACTTTCACACAATCATCACAAGGGAACACGAGCTAAATTTAAGTCACGAATGGTTGTTTAACTTTACTGGATGGAGTCGCAGAGCATTTTGTTAATATACACATCAGTGATCTTAGTTAGGAAGCTCAAAGTATAAATTCACTTTTTCTAAAATAAATCTTGCTTTACTTTTTATTCTAAGGAAAGCTACTTTTCTTTGCAAATGAAAAGTCTGACTCACCACTGATGATTTGTTGGGCTGGCCATCCCTGCCCATTAACAAAAAACTGTATTTTTCTTTATAAAGCAATAATAGGTAAACTTCCAGTGGCACTTTTGTACCATTCTCTGTCCAAGTACCAATAATTACCTTTATTTTCTTCTTCCTGTGGGACTCAGAATGGAACGGTTGGACACATATGAATGTATGTATAGCCTTATCTCGGTTTTTAAAAGAGATTTGATCTCAGTGGGACTTTCTGGTTAAATAAAGGTAATAATACTGTTTTAGGCACACACTGCTCATGAAAATAACACTCGGGGTTTAGTTGAATCATGCTTAACTTCTCAAATTATATTTAGTGAGAAAATGCAAAAGAGCAACTTTTGAATAAATAATATTATAAGACATTTCTATTATGAGGCATACAACAAAGTGTTTTGTGGATTATTTTTGTAAGGATTCCAATAAAAATGATATAATAACAGATATGATAACACTTGCAAAACTACTTTCCTTATCCTGATAGTTACAAATAATAATAATTATAGCCAACATAACAGAGGACTGGATTTGTAGTATTGGCGACCAAGCATCAACAAAAAAAAGCATTTTTGATCCACACAATAATGGATTGCATTTTTATATAGCGCTTTTCTAGGTACCCAAAGCGCTTTACAATTCCACTATTCATTCACTCTCACATTCACACACTGGTAGAGGCAAGCTACAGTTGTAGCCACAGCTGCCCTGGGGCAGACTGACAGAAGCGAGGCTGCCATATTGCGCCATCGGCCCCTCTGGCCAACACCAGTAGGCGGTAGGGTAAAGTGTCTTGCCCAAGGACACAATGACCAGGACAGAGAGAGCAGGGGGATCGAACCGGCAACCTTCCGGTTACAGATGAGCTTCCCACCCCCCTGAGCCACGGTCACCCAGCAACATAATACCCAAAATATGACCAAATACTCTCACACATCCTGTACTGTGAATACAGCACATAAGCCACACGTTGAGTGTAAGATTAAGGAATCTAGCCAGCATTTCCCTGTTACAGTGTTGACATCTGACGCGATAATCATTTCAAAGGGCAAGTGCCGAAGCAGAGACATGAAACAGACAGCCCTGAAAAACAGAAAAACTATCACTGACACCCATATCACGTCAGTGTCAGATGAGACGGGAAAATAGGACCTGCTTTTAGTAAGATATTTTTTCGCAAACAGTGCAACAAACATTGTTATTTCTCTGTTGTTTTCGAGGGTTTGATTGTTTTTTTCTTTGCACTTGTTGTTTTGCTATAATCATTCCTGTTTGTCTTGAAAATAATTCCAGTGCCACACAAGCTTGCACTTGAAACCTTGAAAACAGTAGTTTATCGTGTAGTAGGTTGATCTCTGCTTTAAAATTTGTTGGATTATTATTTATTGGAGTGTACTACCCTTCAATCATTTTCCCTATGAAGTAAGAAAGCAATGGAAACAACATATAAAAAAAACCTTTGTAGGCCACTAAAACAGAGGATATTGTTCTATAAGCAATCCTGGGTGAAATGATAAAATATGTATGTCTATTACATAAATAGGCAGTGTATACTGTGTATCCAAATTTAGCACACTAACTAATGTTCAGTACAGTAAATCTTTTTGCTTCTAGAGCAGCCTGTGAAGCAGAACTCTAAGGCAGTCAAAACAGGTGACAGAAATCCTCAACAGGGATTTTGGTTCATGTTAGTTTGATAATATCACACAGTTCCCTGCAGAAATCCCAGTGATGCATTCATGCTGTTAAAATCCTGTTTCACTTTATTCCAAAGATGCTCCATCCAGTTGAGGTCTTGGCCCTTTATAAAGAAGCCCTTTTCATGTTGTTGGAACCTTTACATGCTTGCAGGCATGGTGCATTATGTAGGCGTAGAATTAATGGGCTGATTGATACTCTTGAATCCAGCAAATGCTTGGTCAGTAATGACAGGCACTGTTTGTGCTGAGAAATCATTGGCTATACTGTTATACCACCAATTTCAATCTGCACTGCTGATACTAGACAGGATGGATCCATGAATCCATGCTGTGTGCACCAGACTGTGCCAGTGCCAGCAGCAGGCTGCAACAAAACAGCATCCAGATTCTTTGATCATTCAGTTTTAGGATTAACTTCACTGTAGCCCAGTCAGTCAACCCCAGGGCTCAACGATATGAGTGTCCTCAGTTGCTCCTCTATACATAAGTGTTGTAAAGATCTGGTATACATCCATGTAAGTGTTGCCATTATTTACTCTTTGTAGAATTGCTGTTATGTTATGTTGTGTTGGGGATTCTTAATTACAGAGGATTTGAGGACAATAGCAGTTTTTAATGTCTATAGAAAACAGTACATATACAGTGTGTGCAACCAAGAAGTACAAGAAGTCTGTTTGCCTGGTTTATAACCTGACACTGGGGTTTGAATCCTGTGTTAAACTTACTTGCACAAAAAAGCAACAAGTCCTCAAAATCAACAACTACAGCTGTTTGTCCTTTTCCTCAGATACAAGTAAAGCAGCAGGGAGCAGATTATATACCAAAGATATGGATAAAAATCACTGCCTAGCAGCCCATTCTCATTCTCAGGGCCTCAAGGCATTTTTTTTCAGATATGCACACTAGGTATCCTTTGGTGTCTCTGCCATGACACACCAGGTTTTGGCAGTAGCGAGCCAGGCCCATCATTCCAACTGTTACAATTGAGCACCTACATAGACCTACTGCCATGATATTTAAATCCACTGGGAACCCATCATTTTTCAACATGCGGGGTTAATATTGTAAAGGTGCACATTTAAGTCAAAAACACAATCTTATCCAAAATCTAGCCAAGTAGCTTTCAATGCCTAATCCTGATCAAGTGGCAATTGAGAGCAAAAGTAAAAAGAACATGGAAAAAGAAATGCATCAGGGGAAATCGAAACAAAACAAAGTGCAAATTGCTCGTCTGTTTGACCTGTGTGTGTGTTTATGAATAATTTCTCTCAAAGCCAGATTTTTACATGTTTTTGACATTCATGCTCTCCTCATGAAACATTAGTTGGATAATTAAGTGGGACAGTTATAATGGCTTGGTAGCATTTGTTTTCAGATTCCTCATCATTCCTCCTCTCCGGTGTTCCTCAGGCAGATCACTAATGGTTTTTCCTTGATAAACATTATTAATATACAGTAGGGGCAAGCAATAACTCATGAATTAACATTCATAGTGGCCCACTTTTTCTTCGTCTTGTTTCTCTCTATTGCTGCCAATTCCTGGTTTTAAAGTGAGAGTTGAAGTTGTATTTAATATGCAATTCTCATAAATAAAGGGCTGAAATATGGCAGTATGCAGTGCCCTTAAAGTCACATTGTGAAAATCACAGTCATGCGAAGCTATCATTTGATAAAGTGACTCCCAAGGTCCAATTAAGGGAGGAACATCCTATCACAAACTTAAAATTCTTACTTGAGTAACCAGTGATGAGTGAAAAATTCATGTTAAACTGTTAGGAGGAAAAAAAAGTCCTCCAAATTGCACAGAAAAAATTTGCATAATTTCTACTCCAGTACACACTGAAGCAATTTTTGATCTGACTCCACAACCTTGGAGCTTTCTAAAAATGTTGCAAATCACTTTTTACCAAATCCATTTTGTTAAGTGATAACATTATTATTCATACTGATCTTGTCATTAACCTTACCATGTGCTAGGCTGAGCAAAAAATCAAAGTTTGGCCTCGTAAAAAGCACATTTCATCGTTAGGAAAATTTAATTTAGGTTAAAATTAAAACAGAGGACAAGTCAAGGTTGAAAACTTAGTTTATTAAACCAAGAAAATGATAATATAAAACAAAAGAAATCATAATAGGGTGATATTTTAAGTTTTCAGTAGACAAATACAGAGAAAACAATCATTCACAAGAGGGGAGGACTACAGGTCAAGGATCAGATGCCCTATAGGTCGATTGCTTCTTCCCAGTCCCATACCCCTCAAACACCACTACGGTGACAATTACTGTGAAGGTGAGTTAGTGTGAAGGTGATGATACAGGTATACCCTGTGACATTGTTTGTGTTGGATGTGACTGTATTATTATCACCTGTTAGCTCCCTGTGCTGCTTTTGCTGTGGTTGAAAGTACATCCTTTTTAAATTCTAAAGTTTCATGTTTCAGAACAATATGTCACTGTGTTACTATTACACTATTACTATTATTATTATTATTATTATTATTATTATAAATGACATAAAATGCAGGAAGGCAAGCAGTAGCCAGGTTTGCTGGTTTGGAACATTTAAGTGTTCCAAACAATACCAAAGAGCTAAGACGTCAGCAATGACCTCAGAGAACCAATTGTTGCTGTCCATCAAAAGGTTATAAGGCCAATTCCAAACAATTTGAAGTCCATCATTCTACAGTGAGAAGGATTATTAACAAGTGGAAAACATTCCGGACAGCTGCCAATCTTCCCAGAAGGTGATATCCAGCAAATCCACCCCATGATCAGACTGTATAGTACTCAAAGAAATTGTAAAAACTCAGAAGATACATCTGAGACTCTAAAGGCTTCAGTTAGTTAGTTAAATGTTCAAGTTCATAACTGTACCATTACAAAAAGAGTCAACATGCCTAATGTTGGCGTTTCCCCATGTGGTCACAATTGCTGTCATTTTACTGTAGTCTTGCTGGTTTATTCACATGGGTGATTGTAAAGTCTGTGACCACAAGCTACTTTCAGAACCAGATCAGGTAGAGGTCACATTTTCATGAATATTCATGACAACACTGCAATGCAAAATCCACTCTTATGCTGATTTTTTTTTTTTTTGAAAGCTGTCCAACATAAAAGATTAACTTTGAAATGTGACTTTTGATTTTCATACGCCAGTCCCTTTAAGGCCTGAAGTGTGTAGTTTGGATGTGTAGTGATATTGCTGAAGATTTTATTAGAAGCCATTTTTCCAAAAGACGATGAAGAAAAAAAGAACACTTTAGGTCATTAACTACAATGATTATTTGTGACAAAAAAAATTCTTTTAGCTTTTTAATAACAAATACACATTTATATCAAAGTCAAAATCATCCCTAATTTTGTATTGTAGAAGGTGGTTGAGTTTAAGTACTTGAGGTCAACTGTCCAGAGTAACAGGGGATGGAGAAGTGCAGGCAGGGTGGAGTGGATGGAGGGGAAAGTCGAGAGTAATTTGCAACAGAAGGTTGGACAGTTCAGGGACATAGTAAGAGGTGAGGCTGAACTGTGCAGACGAGAGATACTAGGAGAAATCTGTGGAAGATGGAGCTGCCAGGTAAGACGAAAGGAGGAAGGCCAAAGAGTTGGTTTATGGATGTGGGGAGAGAGGACATGTAGGTCGTTTAAATGACAGAGGAAGATTTAGAGGACAGCAAGAAATGGGAACAGATTATCTGCTGTGATGACCCCTAACAGGAGACAAGAAGAAGCTGAATCATAATGCATGCATCCATTTTTAAGAGGACAGTAACATATATTGCTTTAATGACACCAATTATGAATTTATTTGCAAAAACCTGTTGTCTATAATTCTTGTACTTTTAACTGGAAGAGAGATTATTTGAAAATAATCTGTGCTGGTGTGAAATCATTGTAACTGTTGATAGAAAACAGAGAACCACAAGCACAATGGATTAAACTCAGCTCAGACTCAGGCAGAGATCCACTGTGCTTTCAATTTTACTCAGAAGATCCAAAAGAATTCCCTGATGAAGAAATAAGAAGTAACAAACACATGCATGAATGCACTGTTCATTAAAAACTGCAGCATATTTAAAATTAGGCTTATTACAAAGCTGCATTGATTAGATTTTACTTTGACTTTCTCAGGTATGTGATGCTGAAATGTAAAACCAATAACTGTTTCCTAATTGAAACAGCCAAACTACAGTTGTGCTTTGATGTAAATGCTGAAGTAAGCATGATTACAGTGCCAACATCGAGTTTGCTAATGTTTCCAAACTTAGGGTAAATGTGTATTTCATAGTGTTTCATGCAATATATTTTCTTAATGGGCTTGGACATTATGAGGAAAGCCTTGCATAATTTGCAAAAAAATAGCAAAAAAGCAAAGAAACAAAAGAACATATAGTCTGTTTGAGCTGCAACAACTGCATTTCATACTGTAGCATAGCACAAAGAGGTAAGAATATTTTTTGTTAAGTTTGCATTTTTTCCAAGCTCCTTGCATTGGTTTACTGCTACTAAAGACGGGCAGAACAATCCAAATATATAATGCATAAATACCAACGCTGCTATTGGTATTGGATTGATACTAGTGCGACAGGATCAGTATTTTGTTTCTTTCCTATAAGTTTAGTATGTAGCCCATTGAATTGTCCATCCATCCATTCTCTTCCACTTATCCTTGTCAGGATCGTGGGGGAGCTGGAGCCTATCCCAGCTGTCTTAGGGCAAGAGGCAGGGTACACCCTGGACAGGTCGCCAGTCTGTTGCAGGGCTAACACACAGAGACAGACAACCATTCACACCTACATTCATATCTATGGGCAATTTAGAGTTACCAATTAACCTAACCCCACTAACTGCATGTCTTTGGAATGTGGGAGGGAGCCAGAGTATAAAAATATACAATACTCTATGAAAAATCTCTGAACCTTTTTGTGTTGACCATCACCTGTGTTTTATTTTTTTAAATGACCTAATGTCTGTTAAAGTCAGACACATTTCTGTTCCATTTCTCCAAAAAACTCAGTTTCAAAATACATGAAAACCTGAAAGATGTGTTTTATTGTAACTCATTATTGTAAAAAGTGATCATTAAAATGTGTTCAGAATTTGCAAACTGATGATGATTCATCTTGTAAATCATAACACATTGATCTCGCCTACATAAGCTACCATAATAAGTTGAAAGTGCCTGTATCGGTATTGGTATCAGTAAGGTCCCTGTATTTACTTGATTTTGGACCAATACCAAAATCCCCAGTATCACACAGCACTTCCTGTGTGATACTGGATACTTCCAAACTGACCTTAGATGTGGATTTATAGAGAAAAGTTTTATAAGTGAACAATGTTCAGCAATGCATAAAGTAAAGTGTGAATGTAGCTTGTGGTGCAAAGCACTTTGGTCAGTAATACTTAACAGTCTACTTAGGTTTATTTTAAGAAAGTAACAGGCTAATAATGCATATTGTCAAAAGGATCATAACTGTTTTGATTACTGTAATTATTTTAAGTATAGCTCTTTAGTGCTTCGACTAACACAGTTTAAATGTCACACAGTATATTACGGGCTACAGCCAGTTCATCCAAATAAAATGACAAGTCAGTCTGGATCACGTCAGTTTTCAATGCATTTGAAGATGAGTCATCCCTTTGCCCCATAGAAAAGCACTGAAGCAGAGGTGAGAACGTTATTTAGTGTGCCCGTGTGTGCATTTTACAAATGTGGGTACAACTCAGTGTCTAACTAAAGGAATGGCCTTTTTCTGTTCATTATGCGCCTTCATTCACTGAGTGACTGAGTGAAGGGACTAGCTGGGAACCAGTGACACCATATATGAGAAATGACTTGTAATAGACTATTGCTCCACAAGAACTTCTCATCTCCAGCAGTCTGTCTGGAATCTTCACTGGCACTGAAAGGAATACAAAATACAGAAAGCGAGAGTGAGAAAGAGAGAGGGGGAGGCTGAGATTGAGATTGATTGACTGGCTCAGAGTGGTAAAGATGCCAGGAACGAGAGCTGGACAAAAAGGTTACAGAGAGATGAGGTGGGTTACAGGGAGTTATAGGGATCATTTTGCCTTTTAAAGGGAAGAAAGAGATGCTCAACAGGGCCCAGGATATAAAGATGATTCTGGGGCTTATTTACCACCATGTACACCCTGTTCAAGGGTCAGAGGGATAAATTCACAAAGCTCCCTTCTACTGTCTAAATTTAGAAAAAAAAAAAAAAAAGAAAAGAAAATTTTTACAGGCAGCAGGTTTTAAATGAAAAAGGAGCTATATTTTTTTTTCCAGAAAGGTTCAATAGCAAAATAGCAACAACCAAAACTGGACAGGTTTAGAGTAAAACAAAAAGGTTAAAAGTTGGGATGCTACAGTTACTAAATAATTACTGTGCAAAATCATTTGCTGGAAAAAATTTTAAAGCTGTCCATAATGATATGTTCACTATCTACAGATTTACAACTTACTAAATACATAAATGAATTTAATTATAAAATTAATCTGGTCATATTTTTCCTTCTACATGTACTTGGTTCTAAATGATGTTTCTAGAATGCTGCTTTTATGCAGGCTACTTGTTTTTACCCAATCCTTAGAAATAATTACAGTCACAATTACCCAAGGTTTTTCAGTGTGTTATGCTGCTATTACTGTAATTAAAATCCTGCTAAATATTATTATTGTTATTGTTGCTACCCCCCCAAAAAAAGAAAAAAAACGTCCAGGGAGGTAGCCAATCAGGTCAGCTATTAGCATTGATTAGGGCTATTGCCCTGTTGTAAAAAGCTGTCCTTTAGTCTATTTGGAGGGACCTCAGCAGCCTGAACCTCTTGCCAGACGGCAGCAGCTTAAACACCCGGTGTCCTGGGTGTGTACAGTCCCGTAAGATGCTGCGTGCCCTCTTGAGACAGTGAGTGCTGTACAGATCCTTCAGGGAAGGAAAAGGACGTCCAATGATTTTTTGGGCCATATTAATGGCCCTCTGAAGTGCCTTTTTGTGTGCCGTGGTGCAGCTGGAGAACCACACACAGATGCAATATGTCAGCACACTTTCAGTGGAGCAGCAGTAGAAGATGGTCAGCAGCTCCTTCTTCAGGTCCATTTTTCTGAGGATTCTCAGAAAGGGGAGACGCTGTTGGGCCTTCTTCAAAACCGCAGAGGTGTTTGAGCTCCATTGGAGGTCTGTATCTATGTGCACACCCAGGAACTTGAAACTGGACACCCTTTACACACTCCCCATTGATGCTGACAGGCTGCAGCTCAGACTTTCTCCTTCTGAAGTCGACTACCAGTTTTTTTGTCTTGGTGATACTGAGGTCCAGGTTGTTGTCTACACACCAATCTGACAGCCTCTGAACCTCAGCTCTGTACGCCGTCTTGTCTCCCCCAGAGATGAGCCCCACCACAGTGGTATCATCTGCAAATTTAATGACTGCGTTGACTGGGTGGGAGCTAACACAGTCGTGTGTGTACAGAGTGTACAGTACGGGATTCAGTACACAGCCTTATGGATAGCCGGTGTTAAGGCTGAGGGCTGAGGAAAGATAAGGCCCCACTTTCTGTACACAGTCTGACAGGAAGTCTCTGATCCAGCAGCAGGTGGTAGAAGGAAGCTGTTATAACCTCAGGATAAAAATGCTCGGAAACTCAGGTGCCACTTTTAGGACGTTTACTGACCACTTTTAGAAACAACCACAGCTAGTCACAACACATACAGGAAACTGTTTCTCACATAACATTCCGATAGGGAAAACCCTGAAAAACCTCTGAAGGTTCCGGGTTGCAACGCCCCCAAACATACATTAACAACAACACTGTCTACAACACTTCCCCCCCTTTAAGCAAAAACCCACAACATAGCAATTATGCATATGTACGAAAAGAGAGGGAGAATTCAACACCCCATTCTTTTAACAATTGAGTCTATCAGGGGGCTTGTGCTGCCTCTTTGACCTCCTAGGTCCTGCTGTTGGGTGGCTAGGAGCCTGCTGAGCTTCTGTGGCCGGGTTCGGCTCAGGTGACTGAGATTGCTCCACCAGCCCTTCTGGTGATACAGAAGAACCAATCCTGATCTCAGGGGCTGCTGACACGACCTCCCCTTCGGGTGAACCACTCGGAGGCCCCACAGTGTCCACAGCCCCATCTTCACCATGTGTGTGTGAACCACTCTGAGCCCTCTTCCCAGCTCCATCCGTGCGGGCTCTCACATGATCCTTGTGCCTGCGAACTCGTCTGCTATCCAACAACTCCACCACAAAAGATACTGGCCCCGAACTGTGGTGAATGACACCAGGCAGCCACTGTGAGCCACCCATAAAGTTTTTGATATATAAACAGTCTCCCTGCTTGAAAACACCGCCTCTGGCATGTAGATCATGTCTCACTTTCTGCTCACCTTGTGACTGGGTGACTCTGGCTCCCACATCTGGGCGAAGAAGATCCAGATGAGATCTGGGCTTCCTCCCCATCAGCAACTCCGCTGGGGATAAGCCTGTGGTTGTATGAGGTGTGATGGGATACTGAAACAGGAAACGGCAGAGCCTCTTTTATATTGAAAGACCTGGCATTTTTTTCAGACCATCTTTCAGTGTTTCCACGGCGCGCTCCACTAAGCCATTGGAGGCAGGGTGGTAGGGTGCAGTCCGGATATGCCGGATCCCAATTCTCTCCATAAATTCTTGGAAAACCCCATTCGTGAACGTGGGCCCATTGTCCGTGACCACTGCCTCAGGTAATCCATGTGTTGCAAAGATTCTTTGGAGTGTGTGACTGGGGCTGTGATGGTTGGCGTGATGTGGGCATCCAGCCATTTGAATGTGCATCCACCAACATTAGGAACACGTGGCCCAAAAAGGGGCCGGCAAAATCTAGATGAAGCCTGGACCATGGATGGCTAGGCCACTCCCATGGGTGGAGTGGGGCAGGTGGTGGCATTTTTTGGTTTGACTGACATTGAGAACAGGCATTTACCTTTTCCTCCAAGGCACTGTCCATTCCTGGCCACCACATGAATGACCTTGCCAGACTTTTCATTCGAGAAATCCCTGGATGAGCCTCATGCAACACTTCAATGATCTGTGACCGACATGGAGGCGGAACAATGACTCCGGAACCCCACAGGATGCAGCCATCTTGAACACTGAGCTCCTGCTGACGCTTGGCATACAGTTTGAGCTGATCCTGCTCCACTGTTGCTGGCCAGCCCTGCAACAGCCATTGTTTAACCTGAGATAACTCTGGATCCCGTTCAGTCCATGCCTTGATGTTTTTAGCAGAGACCAGAGAGTTCGCCAGCCTGTCCAGCAAAAACACAGTTTCTGGGGGCATGTTCGTCTGGCCGGGGATCTCCGGGAGGGGGAGGCGGCTGAAAGCATCTGCATTTGCATTTGCAGGCCCCGCCTTATAAACAATGCGATACTGGTATGCCGACAGTGTTAATGCCCAGCGCTGAACCCAGGCTGAAGCCATGGGTGGGATGCCTTTTGTTACGCTAAAGAGACTCAGGAGGGGCTTATGGTCTGTAACAACAGTAAATGGGTGGCCATACAGGTACTGGTGAAACCGTTTCACAGCAAAAACTATTGCTGGAGAGGTCAGGCAAAAACTTCCCATAATAGTTCACTAAGCCCAAGAATGATCTTAGTTCAGCTACATTCTTTGGACTCAGGGCTTCCTTTACTGCCCTCACTTTCTCTTCCAGTGGGGACAGGCCCTGAGCTGAGATGCGATGACCCAGGTATGTCACGCTAGGGGCTTGGAAAACACACTTACTGCGCTTCAAACGCACCCAGCTTCTGAGAGCTTCTTCAACACCTGCTCAAGGTTACGCAGATGCTCCCCTTCCGTTTTACCTGTAACTAAAATGTCATCCAAGTAAACAGCAACACCGGGAATGTTTTGCAGAAGATTGTCCATGGTGCGCTGAAAGATAGCCGAACTGGATGCAACGCCAAACACCACGCTGTTGTACTTGAACAGCCTCTTGTGTGTGTTTATTGTCACATATTTTTTTGATTCCTCATCCAGCATCAACTGCTGGTAAGCATGACTCATATCCAACTTTGTGAATGTCTGACCACCCGCCAGTGTGGCAAACAGGTCATCCACTCGAGGCAGAGAGTAGGCGTTGAGCTGAGAGGCTTGGTTTACTGTCAGTTTGTAATCACCACATATACGCACCCCGCTGTCCTCCTTCAACACTGGTACAATCGGGGCTGCCCAGTCCGAGAACTCTATTGGCTCAATGACCCCTAACTGTTGTAGTCTCTCCAACTCTGCTTCCACCTTGGCCTTCATGGCGTATGGTACAGTGCGTGGTTTGAAAAAGCGTAGCCGGGCAAAAGGGTCCACACACAGCTTCACAGTGGTGCCCCGGAGAGTGCCCAATTCATTCTTGAACACATCTGCATACTTTCCCAGTAATTCTGCTATTACAGTTACATACCTGATTTCCCTCCAGTTCAGGGGCAGACTAGGCCCCTCCCTTTTCACCACCAGTAGTGTTGCTGCAGTTTCTTGACCCTGATATGCTGCATACACCTTTATAGCACCAAGCAGGGGAATGCATTCACCCGTGTACTGTCTCAGGCTTATCTCAGTCGCTTGGAGAGCCGGCGCCCCGCCCGAGTGCCACAAGCTGTGGTAGGTGGCTTGGCTGATCACGGAAGCTGAGGCCCCGGTATCCACCTCCATTTGTAGCTCCTTCCCATTTACCTGGATAGTGGCATAGATGGGCTCCGCACGGCACTTATTAAAGCCAACCAGATTAAACATGTTGAAAACACACTCATCCTCCTCAGGCGCCATGCTCTGCAGGTGATGCGTGTTTAGTTTGGGTTTTGTCTTCCATTCCTTCTTTGGTTTCTCCTTAGTGCTCCTGCATTTCTTGGCTAAGTGCCCCTTTTTCTTGCAGTTATGGCAGGTACTGTCTTTGAAAACACAGTCCTTGGCAAAGTGTGCTCCCCCACACCGATAACACTCCAAAAGCTCTCTCGGTGTGCCTCTCACACTCTGAGATACATGATGTACACCGGCTGAGTGCATATTGTCGTTAGCTTTCCGAATGTCTTTAGTGTTATTAGCTGCTGTTTCTATTGCCTGAGCAATTTCCAAAGCTTTCTTAAAGTCCAGTGTGGGCTCCCCTAACAACCGACGCTGCATGCCATCATCATTTATACCACACACCAACCTGTCGTTTAGCATGTCATCCAGCACGCCTCCAAACTCACAGTGCTCCGATAGCTGTCTCAGCTCCGCCACATAAACAGCCACAGAAACTCCCGGCTTGCGTGAATGAGTGTGGAATTTGAACCGCTGAACAATCACGGAGGGTTTCGGGTAGTGATGATTTTGCACCAAGGTCACCAGTTCTTTGAAGCTGGAGTCTCCGGGTTTCCGAGGCGTCGTCAGGTTACGTATCAACTTGTACGTCCTCGCTCCACACGCACTAAGAAGAAGTGACCTTTTTTTCCCTTCGTCCGAAATGTCGTTTGCCAAGAAAAACTGTTCCAGCCTTAATCTGGATCCCCACTTACTTAATAATTACAGGCACATTTCTAAACTGTCAGGTTCAGGTTCTGAAAAATGCGACAAAGACCAGAGGGAGACTCACACAATAAATACACAGGAGAGAATCAGGTTAGAGGAAACGCCCGGGGAACATGGCTGAAAAGAATCTAAATGGTGACAGACAGGAAGCAGAACTGAACATAATGCACACAAGAAGGTTACACAAAACCTGGCCCTCGTCTTGTGTAAGGACTAAGACTATAAATAACAAAACTTGAGCGCACAGGGGAAATATAATTAAACTCGAAGACAGAACATCATAGAACCAGAACCTAAAACATTTCACAAAACCAAAAACAAGTCCCAAACCATAAAAACTCGAAGCACATGGCCAAGAAACCTAGGATCCTAACCAGTGACCTTCCTGATGCAAACTCAAAGGGAACTGTCTGCCTTCCAATGATGAAATTTAAGATTTTTCACTTATTAGACAAATATGTGCACTACACTATGGAGTTAAAATCTTACTAAGCACTTTTAAAGAATTAAATGGCCTTGCTCAAAATTATATCAAGGACTTAGTAATCCTCTTTGTGCCTGGGCACAGATTGGCTAGCACACAAGGGTCAGTGGGCCTTTTATGTTCGAGCTTCCAAACTGTGGAACAGTGTGCCCTTCGGGATCATGGTGTGAACTTCCTTAATAATATCTTTTAAAACTCTTCTTAAAACAGTTATTTTTCATAAAGCTTTTATGAATATTTTTAAAAGTGGCAATGCTGTTTTATTGCTCTTCTTTATTCCTGATATTCTTCTTGTTTTTCTGTTTTTATTTTCTGTTTTTAACCATTTCCTAGATTTAATAATAAATCTTTCTCCAAAGTACTTTGTAGCTTTTTTAAGAAAAGTGCTATATAAATAAAGTTTATTTTTAGTATTACTAAAACTAGCAGTTGAAGCATATACCTAGAACATTGTCCAGGAACCTGCTGTGTTTCTGCTGAAGATAGCAGTAAAAGAAAACTTTGCAAAGGCAATTTATTTAACTGCCACTTTAGATGACTTGGTGATTTCTAGGAAAGTGATAGTTGGTAGTTGAAAACAGGGTTCCCCAAGCACCTTTCAAAAAAATATAGATGAATTCAGAGCTTCTCAGCAAACTTTCAAAGGATTAAAATGACTGACTGGAGCAAAGTGATAAATTCACAGTGTATTGTCTGCTTGTTTCTCAAAGAGAGTCCTACATTAAATTAACAGGGATAACAGCACATTTTTTTTTATTGATTTTTGTTATGATTGTTGAAATGGTATGTTCATATGTATAGTAACATGTGGACACATAAATCTGTTTGCACAGTCACATTACATGGAACTGCATCCCCTTTGGGGATGAAAAGCAGCCATCCAGTGTAAATCATCATATTTTAGTGCAGTGTTTATGAAAGTTATGGTGAAAGCTAGGTTTATGCTAGTATTAGGTATACTTGGGCTATCTTCACAAAAGAAATGTAAATCAATGCAATCTCCGTTGAAGTGACAGATATGTCTGTTGGTGTGCGCACATTCTAAAGTAAATTTAGTTAGAGTCAGCTCAGGAATAACAGCATTGACAAGATCACCCTTCTGTGTAACTGCTCTGTTTAATTTAACCTTAAAAGCCCTGCAAAAAGATCACAATGCTGTACTTCACATATAACTTCTGTCTCTCTGAAAATACTTTTTTTGTGAACAAACTCCTTCTCTATCTGCCTGTCTGATACAGGCAAAGCCAAAACCAACACATGCTTGTGAGCATAATAGAGCTGATCAAAGAGCCGTGTCTGCAAATGGATCTGACTTGCTGTCTCTCTGGACACCACTCAGTAACAATGAAGGCTTTTGAGAGAAAGCACTTATCTGACTGCTGTAGAATAGCCTGACCTAGATTAATCCAGTCATTTCTTTCATTGCAGCGTATTTATCTTCTTGTTTTTTAAAGTGCCCAACACATCACTGAAGTGAAGCCAATACTCTTCTACTGAATATGAAACGAAGTCAGCCATATTAATGGTTCATTTGCCAGTAACATTTTCCTGCTTTGAACTCACGACAAAGCACGTTTCTCCCAAAGTGTGTTTTGGATTAATAGATCTAATGGTCACACTTGACCTCTGGGTGATGAATTAGTTTTGTCATCTGAGGAGTTTGGAAAGAAAAGCATCTAGACTTCTTTAAGTTTCTTGAAGCCGTTTCACCTCTTATCTGAGGAGCTTCTTTAGTTCTAAGACCAAATGACCCACTATTGATCATGTGCCTCACCACATGAGCCAAGGTGTGAAAAAGGGTGTGGGTCATTATCAGCAGAGATTTAGGGTGAAACCCTATTATGTGACTTACTGAGATCAGCTGATGTGAATTTGGCATTAAGGCGCTTGGGAAGGGATCTCAAAACTGGATTGTAGGTGGCACACAGTTTGAGTCGTAAGCCACCTGCCTCTGTTCAAAAATGGTCATTTACAGTGGACATGGATGGCTGCTTTCACTCATACTTGAAACCATCTTCTCTGTCAAAAATGTGAACACTGGCATCCTCGAAACAGTTACCTTTATCCTTTAGATTCAGATGTACAGCTGAGACTTGTCTTGTCAAGGTGGCGCTACTATGTTGCGCCATGCGTTTCTCCATTGTAGACACCTGAGCACTCCTTGCTGCACAGCACATCATACTCTGTTGTTTAGTTTGTGTTTGGGAGTTTTGTCCTTGGGATGAACCAGTTTTTGTCTGAGTGTGTGGCTGGGTTTGAAGTGCACTAGGATGTCGTGCTTGGTGAAGACTTTCCTGAGTTGTCTGATAAACCTGCTACATAAGGGATGACAACGTTGTTCCATTTGTCATTCTGTTTCTCCCTAGTTGTTGTCTGACCTTCTTTACTGTGCATCTTTGCTGATTTGATGAAAGCCCAATTACTACGACCTGGATGACTGAGAACCTACACAGACAATTAGCTTTGTCGCTCGTCTCTGGATGCTGCATTTGAGGCCACTCATTTCTGGTAGGCATCACAGTTTTTTTTTTATGTCAGGTGATTTGTCGAGTTTTAATGAATTCAAGATGTATAATTCAGTTAAACGGCATGATCTTAAATCTGTCTGAGTATTTATCTTCTTATAATACTGAAAAATTGCACTGGCTTGTTACTAAATCCAATATCCCTCCTGTGTGGAGAGTGAAAAGATTAAAAACATTTTCTAGGGTTTTTTTTGCATTTTACTCACCCTAACCTTAAAAATATATATTTTTCCCTCTACTTTGTTGGTGTAGGTTTCCTCTCACATAGCCATACACATCTTGTGATCTGGACAGTCTAAATTATCCACAGGTATGTTTGTGTCTGCCTATCCCCTCTGTTCATTTGCCTGTCACACAGAGCACAGCTGGGATCAGCATCAGCCTGTGATGGCCTGTAACAGCATGGAGGATAAAGGAACAGAGGGCGAAAAAAAAAAACCTCTCCCAATTTTGTCGATATTTGTGCTAGTGGCTTGTGCTGTCCATTAAAACTAAAAGCATTTCACCATGTGATCAGTGGGCAGCTTTCTCCTGCTCGACTGCGAGCCCATCCCTCAGCGTGTGCTGTAAGTACCAGATGCAGCACGAGTGACATTTGTGATGGATATCCCTCAGAGCAGCCAAGTTTTGGAGCGAATATTTGATATCATAAGCTTCTTATTGTGCCTGCATACTCCTTTTTTTTACAATTGCACAAACAACAAAAGTACCTTGTAATGTCAGGCTATATAACAAAGGACTTACGAACAAGATATTTGGTGTAGATCCGTTTGTATTTGTTCTGTATGTGGTTCCTGAAATGTAAAAAAAAAAAAAAAAAATGTGCAGCTGGCTTGAATGTCTTTATATTTCACTGTATTGTAAAGAGATTTTATTCAGTCTAAGCAGGACAAAAATCCATCCATCAATTTTCTGGAATGCTTAGAAAACCAGGTTCACATGGTGCTAAACCCTATACCAGCTTAGACGCAACACTTGTATCCACACCTACGGCCAGTTTAGAAAACAAGTTAACTTAACATGCATGTTTTTGGACTGTGGGAGGAAGCTGGAGCAGAAAGAGAAAACCCACGCAGACACATTTAATTGAGGACGCAATTAACAATAGCCAGCCAATCTGTTTTCTGAGATTTTGCAGCAGATTATGATTGTTTAAAGCAATATGACTCATAGCGGAGCACATCCCTTGCACACTAAGCTGTATTTTGATACGAGGCATATCATGTTTTGCATGTATTTTTATGTGTCTCCATTCCAGAGACAGCAGTAATATAAGACCAGTAGAACAAAATTTCCCAAAGGAACATACATGCAACCAATGTTTCACATGTTGTCAGGGTAGAAGGGAAAAGTTGCTTCTTTAAAATCTCAAAGACTAGAACACAAAGAAAGAAAAGTGGGAGCTGTAACATTGCTCAGAACTAGTACCAACATCAGATGTCCATTAGTATGTACAACTATAAAACAGAAGGTTCTTCACCTTTTGACCTTTTGAGGAGTTAAAATGTGGTTTCGAAGCTATGTGTGATATTTAATATTTTACTTTCTTGACTCATTAATTTTATGACCAAGATGTGCTCTGCAGTGCGCCCATTGTGTGTAAGGTTAAATTCTACATTACTGCGGCAGGATGTTATTGTTGTCTTGGCCACCTTGCCAAAATTGGACAACATCTACCTATATGAACAAAACCATTGACTTTAACCTCAAAGAACAGACTGTTTCAACACTGCTGTGACAAGAAGACTATATATGCAAAGACACTGTGCTTTTTGTCCCTTCTGTCCTCCAGCTGGGAAGAACCTGATTCAGCTGCATTTTTCTGGAAGACGAGTGAATCCTGAATTTATTGGATTTCATATTTCATAAACTCATAATACAAGAATAGCACATATGCATACGGTGGATTCGGCGTGTATTCAAACCCATTTAATTGCAGATTTTATTGTAAATTAATTAAACTGTCATTTTGCCATCTGTCTACTCTCAGTAACTCATAATGGCTTTTCAGTGTAATGTATGTCATTCATCCTCACACATCCCCAAAAGGTGTTAGATTGGATGAAAAGTAGACTGCAGTCTTCAGTTCCCTCTACAGTACAGGGTTTAAGTCTGGGCTTTGGCTTGGCTATTCGAGGATAATGAAAATCTTGACCTGAAGCCACTCCTGACTTTTCCTGGGTGTACACTTTGAATTAAAGGTGGAGTGTGACTTCAATCTCAGGTCAATTGCACTATGTCTTACTGCTGAGAAGGAAGATCTTGTCACGGTGCTGCCTTCACCATGCTTTACTCAAGGTGTGGTATTAGCCAGGTGATGGGTAGTACCAGATGTTAGCCAGCCGTAGAAGCCTCGGCTTCTGATGAAAGCAAGCTATACATATTTTCAAAGAGAGGTGCACTGTTGTTACCACATTTTCCTTAGATTTCATAAGTTACTTGTACCCTGCTTTTGTTGTCACTGTTGCAATGACCAGGAAGGTTGTTGCAGATTTACATTGTTAAATTAAGCATTATAACTGAACTTTTTCTGTATCCAACCAGCACCCTTTGGATACAGAAAAAGGGTGCTGGTTTTAACCTATCCAAACAGCAACACCAAATGAAAAGTTAAAAACAAAAGTGAAACATAAAAAGAGAGAGAAAAAAAACTTAAAACAACAGTAGTCCGAGATAGGACTTAAAACTAGCTTAATAGGTGGAGGTCACATGATTATAACATCCATCACACAATTCCCCATCAGGAAACAAGATAATACAAGTTAGAAAATGATCAGCTCACATCCAGTAGAAGTAAGAATGCTTTAGATGAATTGATCTTTTTTCATGACGTCAGTGTACTTTACAGGCTTAAAATAATTTAGAAAACTGCAAGCAAGCTATCATGTGCCATTGATTCAAAACAGCTTCCTTGCAGCCACTCTGCCATAAAGGCTTGATTGATGGAGTGATGAGATAGTTCAGCAGGTTCTCTCCGCTCTACAGAGGACCTTTGAAACTCTGTGATTACGTTGAATTCTTTGGCATCTCCCTGCTTGAAACCCTTCTTAGTCAATTACTAGTTTTGGATATGTGAATTAACCTAAGAAGATCCTGGTAGTTACAGACTTTTAAATTCAAAATTTGGGGAGATACTCAAAAAAGTACATACTCAAAAAATTATTTGCAATTTCCAGTTTGCAAGTATACATTAATCAGAAATTATTATTATTATTATTGTTATTATTTTTTTTTTTATGTATTTTTAAATTTTTTTTTACAGACAAGAAATGTTAATAATCAAGAAACTGCAGCTTGTCTAAATGTGTAAGCTTTGCCAGAACAAAAACTAAACAAAACCTGAACATGATGAATGACTTTGATTTAGATCATTAGTCACTCATTTGACACATTGCTGTTGAAAGACTCATAGAGTTAGCACAGGACTAACTTTTGTCTAACTCTGACAAAGCTTGTTATATCACATTATCTTTCTTCCGGATCATGAGCAGAGGAAAAACAAAGATACCTGTGTGGCAGAAAGAGTATACTAATTAGCACTGATCACAATACTGCAGATAAATTGTTGATTGAGATGAATTATGTGTGTGGGTTTTTTAAATTAGCTGTCTGTTAAAAATCACACATGGCTTTGGGCATTGTTTAAGCCCCACACTAATACTCATCTCCCAGACCTTGTCAATATATGCTGTGAGTGTCACCTACCACTCAGAGGTTAAAAGGATGACGAAAGTGGATATCTGTATGCACATACTGTACACAACCTATTCCTTTTTAAATATATATATATATATATATATATATATATATATATATATATATATATATATATGAATACTAGAAAATATTTTATAGGTAGCGTTAGGATGACCAGAAATCCCTCTTTATGTGGCATTACACAGCATTTTCATTCCTTGTCACACAGCTTAAAACGATATCACAAATTTGACTAGTCCCACGTGCTTCTTACTTGAGAAACACTTGGTTGGCTCATATCTGGAGCCACAGGTTGGCTACAGATATGAGAAAATGCAGCTCTGCAGCCAGGGTTACATGATGCAGATGACAGAGAAGAAAAAGCACAAAACAGGAGAGAGTGAACAAACAAAGTTTAAACATGCAATGGTGGCATATGAAAATATGGTGAAAGGGAAAAGAGTATGAGCCAGTTCTTAAGTTTATCATGAGAGATCTCCCAGCAGCCTAAGAATAGCCTAACTGAGCAGTGGTACATAATCATCTGAGCTAGCCCTGACTGCAATCTATCAAAAAAAAAAAAGGTTCTAAGCCCATTCTGAAAGGTAAAGAAGGTGCCTGGCTTTCAAACCGAAACTAGGAATCAGTGCCACAGGACACAATATTCAGCTAGTGAACACATGGAAAAGATGTTTACCACAGCAGCAAGCACTAACCACAATCAGTCATCAAAAGTAAGTGCAAAATGACTGATGGAACAATAAGGAGTAACAGTGAGCTCTGTGGGATGTGTAGACCTCGTGCTTCTCAGGAGGGTAACCATCTGAAATGTACCAAGCTGTTATTTTGAGAAATATTTCTGCTGTGCACTAAATTAAATCTTTTTCTTCAAATACTTTTGACTGACCTCTCTATCGAAAGAACAGAACTCTACACGTTTGCACTGTTTACTGGCAAAGCCGTTGCCTTCTTGTCATATTTCTGAGCACAAAGAAACTGCTCAAGAAGTGTTTGTTATTATTTTTTGGGTCTTTTGCTGTCTATAACCATTGCACATTGCCATGCACAGATATAGTGAGACTATGAAAACCACTGAAAATACAGAACATTTGCATTTTATTGTTAAACTTAATCCTGGATTTTGTGGTGTTGTCAGATATTGTAGTTTTTCTCTGTTGTTAATGTGTTCCAATAACTGAAATTCCTTTATTTGTTTACCATGAATGACCATTGATCACTATGTCAGTTAAGCACTTTGGGCAAATCCTTCAGCATCACATGCATATTTATTTTAATTTACTGGTGTAAATGAGTGTGTAAGGAGAAATAGCAATTTACTCAAGGCTTAAGTCTTCCATGTTACAAAGAATTGGCACCAAAACAATGAAGAAAATTAAATCAATCACATTTAATTACGTTTATGAGAAGCAACTTTTTTCTACTAGAACAGTAGGAAGTATTAATAAATAGTAATATTTACATGTAGGCTAGACACTAAGTAAGAGGAAGAAGAAAAAACAAAAAAAAGGACTTCAAGCAGCTGTATGGCTTCATGTCAAGAAAATGCTAGTGCTAATGGAGTGTCTTTATGGATCTGCAGTGGTGATAGACAGGCTGACAGATGAGGTCAGGCAGGAATTTTTGGTGTGCTATGATGTTTGCAGATGACATTGTGATCTGTTGTGAGAGTTCAGAGCAGGTGGAAGAGAACGCGGAGAGGTGGAGGTATGTTCTGGAGAGAAGAGAAATGAAAGTAAGTAGAAGCAAGACAGAATACGTGTGTGAACGAGAAGGAGACGGGTGTAACAGTGAAGCCATGAGGTGTAGAGACAGTGAGTTTAAAGGTACGTGAGTTTAAATACCTGGCTTCAACCATCCAAAACAATGGACAGAGCAGGAGAGAGATGAAAAGAGAGGGTGCATGCAGGGTGGAGTAAGTGAACATGAATGTCAGGGAATACTCCATCAGCCATAAAAGGCTGATAGCTTATTGTCATCACCCTCGTGGATGGGCAGGCACCCAAGTTTGTGAATGTGATAACTTGAGAATGAAGCGATTTAGACGTTTCAAATTGACATTATAGGTGTCTGTATCTGCTAAAAATCTCAGATGAGTTAGAATCTCAGTGATCTCGACCTCAAGGTCAGAGGTCAAGTTGTCTGAAAATCTCATGAATGTGATAACTTGAGAACAAGGCGACGCAGGATTTTGAAATTGATACCATAGGTGTATCTACTAGGAGGCTGAGAGGTACCATTGGGCGCTGCCAGTATTTTAAAAGGGAACAGCCTGAAGAAGAAGAATGGTTGAAAGAGAAATATAACATTTTAGAAATGGGACCATTAAAATCTAGCTAATAAAGAAATTCAAGAAAACACCTAAACTTTGAAATCCTCTGTAGTGGTATTTCAAAGTCTGAAGGGCAGAAAAGAGTCAAAATAAAGAGGTCAGTCCCAATCTCTTTGAAAAAAAAAAAAAGATAGAACTGCATATGTCTTCAGTAAAGTTTGTTCCTGTGTCTTTTGTTGTATTTATGTGAAGTACACAAACACAGCAGCTCATCAAGACAGCCCACTTATGCATGAAGGCTGTGATTGTGTTCAGTCTCTGGGCACACTTTCGGTGTTAGTGTAGGCGCTCTACTTTCAACAATCTCTCATTGGGTAATTATTTTGTTTTAGCTGTATAGTGCAGCACATATATCATATGTTGGATTCTCTTATCACTGTCCAGGATCACAAACCACATATAAAGACATTACTATCTCTTTATGCTTTTAATTAGGAATGCAGTTCATGCTTTATTTTTTAACAGCAGAATGTAATCAACATTTAAATATTTCATATTAAGGAAAATAAATGCTGAATGTCCTCATAACCAATGTTGCCTCTAAGCTGCGCACGTGCGCAATTGCACACTGCTGGCACGGTCTCTGCGCACAGAAAATCTGCGTTGCGCACAAAAAAAAAAATCTAACCTGAATTGAAATTAAAATTAATACTTTAACAATTCTGTTTTGCAGTGTTAGTCAGTAAGTGACTGGCTGCTCCCGTATGGGATTAGAACGATGCCACTTTATCCCATAGTCCAGCCAATAATGCGATTCACATTCACGTATATACGCAGCCAATCAACGTCGTTGACAGGCTATGACAGCGTCCTTATACACTGGAGTTTTAGCTAGCAAAGCGGCGTGGCTGATGTGGAGTGAAGCCACGTTAATGACAACGTGGACAACCATTGAAGATGTGAGCAGGACAGACGAACAATTGACGGAAAAAGTGTGGACTTTATACCAGTTTTCAAATTGTGTTGATAGGCCACGTAAAACCAGAGTTGTGATAAAAAAAAATATGCAATGTTTGGTTTTCTTCCTGAATACTGTCGTTGTTTATATTTACTGCGGGAAGAAACGGTAAAAACTGCGTTTTATAAGAAAAAAGGCTCGAAAGCGCTCTCCACCTGTGAGCAAAAACAAACCCCCACCCCCCTCTCTCTTTCCTATTCGTCCAAAAAAAAGTACCATGTCGACCAATCAAAAAATGGTATGGCAACGTGGCATCTAGTTGTTAAGAAACGGGGGGAAGTTTTAGGAGTGCCGGCGTATTTTGAGATGTGAGAGATTTGAGACGTTTAGCGCAAATCTTGTGTAGTTAGTGTGTAGTGTAGTCAATAGTTTTGTTGTGTGTGTCAGAACAATGAGGCGACTGCTGAATGTTACAGGTGTTACAGGAGTGATACATCTCCTGTTGTCAGGCCTGCAGGTATCAGGCTGTTGTTCTCCTTTATCTCATAGTGGACAGAAATTTTTTGGAGTGGCACAAATAATTTGTGTGGCATCAAATTTGATGCAGAACAGCTGATTGTTCTGTAAATAGTTTGAAATGTTTATTTAAAAATGCATTGGCTGCATTTAAAAAAAATAGCTGCAAAAAACTTTGTTGTTTGCCAAACTGAGTTACTTTTTTGAGGAGTAACTATATGATTAATTGCCCAGCATTGGTCATTATATACTGTATTTTGCAGACAGAGAGTTACAGGACTCTCTCCCAGACCACAGACTCATACTCATAATACAAGTCAGAGCTTTATTTTAAAAAAAAAAAAAAAAAGAAAGAAAGAAAGAAAAGAAAGTTGTGTTTTTGAAATTGGAGTTCAAATTATTTTTACTTCCAATAGTGTTAACATACTACACAGGCCAATGGCTAGATTTTTTTTTTACATTTTCAATGTAAGTGGGCTAAAGCAGTTTAAAAGTAGTCTAACATAAATGTAATTGCTGTAACTTGATTATTTTAATAAACCATGTAACTTGGATGGATTAGATGCTGGCGTGACCACAGTGCACACGTCTGATGTCGCTCACAGTGGTCCAAGGGATCGCTCAGGGAGTTTGTGTGTTCGCTCAGACACATGAAAAATTAGAGGGAACATTACTCATAACATCCTATTCTACACAAATAAAAAAAAGAAGATAAGCAGGTTTCCTTGAGACTTAGCTGTCAATAATGCACCGCTCTTTTACAACATCTACAGTTGTTGTAACTGATTCTTTACATTATTCAGTTGTAAAAATGTTTAGTCTCACCAACATCAGCTGATCATTATTAGAAACTAAGTTAGTTTAAGTTTTACAAGATAGAACCATGAGTTAAACATATAATTTGTCTAATTTACCAAAATATTGTCGCTATAAAGATCCATTTTCATGAAGAGGAGGGTGCTCTTTCATTATCATCTTGACCGGGCCCCTCCTACTTTCTAGGCATTGCTGTTGCCCTGTCGGGGGTTATGCATTTGCAGGTACAAACGGGTAATATTGTGGTCTACATAACTTCAAACTATGTGTTTACTGCTAACAAAATATGTGAAAAAAAATAAAGAATTTTCATTATTTTAACTCTATAATTTCACAAATGCAAATAATTACCAAATGGAGGCTATACTGTTAAGCATTATAAGGCTAAAATATATTTTGCTTCTGCAAAGAGTTTTTGATCACTTTTCAGGAACTATCATTGTGTTCATCTTTACATACAGTTTATGTAAATTAAATTAAATATGGGAACTTTTTACTTAAAGTGGACAGTTTCTAGCTATACATATAGATTTGAATGGGCATAAATATGCACTTAACAATAGCAAAGTGAGAGCAAAATGCTGACATTTTATAGTGCAGTTATTGTAATAGTTTGTCAACAATACTCCCGCCAGCCCCAACCACCACCTAGTCTTTCCAGCATTTTAGAGTAAACAGGTAGATAATGAAAGAAAGACAGTTTTTTTCCTGCATTTTATCTAATAGTGCTTTTGTTGGAAAGTTTTTAAAAAATGCAACATTGGCATTATCTGGAACTTTGTTATAGGAGTGCAGGAACTCATGAATCTCCATTCAAACTCTGCTGCATACAACAAACAGACTGTCTACCAACATTCAGAAAATCTATGTTAGCAAGATAGCAGGCAAACAAAATGATGCCAAGGCCCTGTCAATTCACATAATGATGACAAGCAAACAGAAAAATGGCAGCCTGTCTTCCATCAGTGTCTCAAAACGAGACAGCCTTGAGCATGAGGAGGGACGCAGAATGTCTGGCTCCTTTTCTACCTGCTAGTTATTCCGTTTCTCAGTTATCTATTCCCTAAATAATGATGGGGGATGTGTTTGTTTGTACAGGAATATCTGCATTTCAGCAAGGGCAATTACAGATTGACACTGGACATGATCTTTTGATTCACCTTGTTAGATTTGTTGTCACCGACTGGTTTAGCATTTCCATTTCATTGTCAGATTATGAACCCTAACGTGACAAATTTGACTTGATCTAACTAATGGATTGACCGTACTTTGAATAATGAAGAAGAAAATGAAACACAAATGTTCACAGAATTACTTCTGAGACTTAGATGGCTGTTTATTTACTCTTGTTATTTTGCTTTTTTATTACAAAGCATTTCTTTTTCAAAGTTTGGTGACAGCATAATGACACTAGGCTTACAAGTTTGAGCCCTGTCGCTGCTGAGATGTCATCTGCTATGCCACTAGAAATCGCATATGCCAACACATCTTTTCCTGCATTTCTCTCTCTCTCTCTCTCTCTCTTCTAGAGTTTGTAATAAAACTTAATTTTTGCTTTTTTTAATATGTGTCAAGTAAACTGCCAAGTAAACTCACATGGAATTTAAGGCCATGTGAGTTTAGTGCCTTTCATTTGATCTGAATCTGACTACAGCCTAAGGGTTGAGGGGTGCCACGGCATTTTCCAAACCCTTAAAAGTGTGAGGTTTTTATTTTCAAAATTTTATAGAGATCTACCCTTTAAAAGATTACACTGAATGCAACCGTAAAAGTGGTCAGCTGTTATAGTAGAGATAACAAATAAATAATGGCACGACATTTTGTAAGTTTAAACACCAGGCTTGTCTGGGTCTTCTGTCTCCTATAAAACTCTTAGCTGAATGCTTCAGAGTCAGCGCACGGCCCCACCACCGTTCCCCACATCCACCCTTTTGAGATTCGGTGCTTCAGTTTTACTTCATCCTGATCTGCATGAAAAACCAACAGTTAGAGTGACAGTTATCGACAGGAAAAAGAAAAAGACAGAAAGGGGAGGACAATAGATAGGAGGCAGAAACTCAGGGAGTGAATCCAGGAAATAGAGTACACACAGTGCTAATTGCAGCTTTAGGATCACTGTTGTCATTGCTTATAGCCGGCAGCCTCACACTGAGCTGATGAAAGAGGGTCATCAGCAACCAGCAAAGAGCCAGCCAGGAAAATCACAGGGGTTGAAGGGTCTGCTGTTAATCTAAAAAGGACTGAAAGGATCTCCATCAGCAAACTCAGTGGCAACAAAAACGTGCAGAGAACTGTACTTAACATCTAGCACTGTGAGGTCAGGTCTTTCTTTACTGAAGTGGTGCAACCTCCAAAAACCTTTACACTGGCTCTGTAGAGATATACTTCCACAGTTTTACACATATAGATGTAGCTTTGAGGGAGATCTCACAAATTTGAATTAATTTCCTACAATGATGTCATTTGACATGTTTTTTTTTTCTTTTAGCTTTTTATGCCATGCAGTAGACAGAAGGCTATGACATCTCAGCAACAGCTTTATGAGAAAGAAAATAATAACTGTATAAATGATGAAAATCACATGAATTTTTTTCACCATTCAACATATATTTTGGAGGACTTCACAAAACTTGGTGTCACATGCTGTGGTGACCACTGTGGATAAGGAAGTAGCTGAAAGTAGCTTTACAGCTTACTGTATACAACAAATCCTTATTAAAAAAATGTTTCAACCACAGCCTTTTACTGGACTTCCTCGAGTGCAAGATATTTACTTCTTAAATATCTTCATATTTGGAGACAGGGTTTTGTAAACAAGCCTTTTTCTCTGGTGGACTTTTGAAGATGTTGTATAAAGTATCCAACAGGGGCAAACAAAGAAAGGAGAGAAATATTGATATTGTATGTTTTAATATTTTCCTCATAGGTAACTGAGTCGAGCTGCAATTTGTCTTCATGTATTTTTCTCACCCTTTCTCCTGCCCGCGCTCTGTTAAACTCGATTGTTCTGTTGTTTGTCTCATTTTTTTTCTGCACAACCTCGTGTAACTCGGTTATACTTCTTGATCCAATCCCCTTTCCTCCTCAGTTATTTTAATGGTTGCTCTTTTTTTCTTTTCTTTTTTTAAAGTCCTCTGTGTGTCTGTGTTTCTTACTCTTTTGTCCTCTCTCTTCATGTCTCCTCTCGCCATCTCGCCCCATCTCACAATTCTCACAAGCAGCTTTTGTGACAAAATGAGTAGATAATTAGACCTGCTGTGCCAGGGTTGGACATTCTGTCACTGTCTTCTTCTTGTCAGCATTTGGGATTATGTTAACTACTACTGTGCTGTGTCTATGTCTGGTACAAATCTAGGACACACACAGTATCAACAATACAAACTGTACTATCTTTCTGGAAAATGCCACCACATCCACATATTGACTTGTAAATGGCATTCCTACAGAGGCATCTGTATCGACTGGGATTTAGTGAGCAGCACAAAAGGTATCTTTTCTGCAAATGCAAGTAGCTCGATACTGAGAAAAATGTGTGTTTGCTGGTTGATCGTGTGTCTGTAGTTCTAGCAGTCACTCTCTCCTGGGGTCACTAATTCAACCAGTGGAGCTTGTCTATGCTTTCCATTTCACAGGAGGCAAGTGTTTACCCAGTGTTTACAACTGCCTCTCACCTGCACTCTCCTGTCTGTGTCTTTCCTTACGTTGTGTGTGTGTGTGTGTGTGTGTGTGTGTGTGTGTGTGTGTGTGTGTGTGTGTGTGTGTGTGTGTGTGTGTGTGTGTGTGTGTGTGTGCGTGTGCGTGTGTGTGAGACTGGTGGGTGTTGTGATTGCTTGGTGTCACCCAAAAACAGATGCAGAGGGAAGATGAAGACGGACAAGCTGTTTTGGTCTCCTTGGGACTTTTTATTTTATGTGTCTGTCAATTTATTTTATTTTTTTTAATTAATTTTTGTTTTGTTGTTCTTCTTTCTCTCGTGTTCACCACACACAAGAGAACCAGGGGAAATGATTTCTTCTCTGAGCTAACTATGCTCTGTACACAGACACTCTCCTACAGTTAGCAATGGGATAAGGAAGTTTTCCAGAGGTTTATCAAACTTACTACGCTAACTGAAGCACTGTGAAGATGACACTGTTTCACATCTTCAGATCCATCACTTATAGGGATTTTTATATTCTTGAAACTATTTATTTGCAGGTGCTGTTTAAAAAAATGGTAATAATGTCAACAGATATTTAGCCATGAACAGGGCCGGATCTAGAGAAATTTTCTTAGGGTGGCATGAGGGTGGCAAAGAAATCAAATGGGGTGGGAAAATCAAAGCCTTTTTTTTCCCCCAAACACATATGCAGGTGGTTACATATGGTTAAAATGATTCAAATGCAGTAAGTATACACGTTTTTCATATAAATATAGTCTATAACTTTATTGTCTGTAGCCCACATAATTACACACTTTAGTTACATAAAACATGTGAGTTTTGATCTTATGTACTTATAGCCTGTATAATAAATAAATATGTAGCCCAATAAGTATAAACTCCAGAAAACTACACAACATGGGGCGGTTCATTTACAAACACAAGTCTAACTTAAGTTTCACACTGTTTTTTGTTAGAAAACAATCACATTGTTACATGCTTAAATTACACAAAATGTCAGAAATCTGCACTGTCATGAATAAAAATTTAAACCTAATTTTTCATGATTTGTTGGATTAACCCTCTGAGGTCTGAAATACAACTGCCCATTTTTGATTCCTTTTGAGTTTACGTTTGTATTTTACCCTCAAATTGTTTCATTTTATTTTTTTTCCCCTTGCCTTGTTTGGTATCATTATTTTCAGCTCAACTGAATTTAGTTGTTTTTTTTCACTGACATACTGCATTAGTATTACTGATCTGAAATCACACAAAGAACTTGAAATCTTAGTAGTATTTTTTTACTGTAAAAAAACCCACAGACATGTTGAGTAAATATAAATTGTACATTTTGTAAACATATACAACTATTTGTCTAAAAATGCAGCCAATACACCTGCCGTTTTTTCATTTTGTACAACCATTTTAAAATATTACTAAAACTAAAATGAGAGAACAATCAGGTTTCGCAATAAGATGCCCCACAAATGATGTGTGCCAGTAAAAAAAAAAAAAGTTTGTCCGCCAAAAGACAGAGGAGAACAGCACAGGGATAAACCTGCAGGCCTGACAACAGGTGTATCACTCCGCTGGTTCTCTACTTAGTGACAGTGTTTACATTGCAAATGTGCCTTAGTGACATTCATTAGTGCCCTCACTGACACACAAAACAACGACTACACAACAGAACAACTACACAAGACAGCACAACACACTAAGTATACACTCCACACTAAACGTCACAAATCTCCCACATCTAAAAACTCTCTCTCTCTCTCTCTCGCTCGCTCTGTCTCGCTGCCATTACCGTCACTCCCAAAACTTTCCCCTCTTCCTAAACAACCAAATCCTACATGTTGACTTTTTTTTAAATTGGTCGACATGGTACATTTTTCCACCGATAGGAAAGAGGTGGCTTTTTCCCCTTTCTTTACTGTTTTCGCGCTGTCCTTAGAAAACGCTTAAAACACACACACACAAAAACGTGACGACAGTATTTAGAAAAAAGCGGGGCTTATATATATTATCATAACTCTGGATTTACTGGCCTGTAATTAAAATTTAAAAACTTGAAGTCTGAACTTTCAGTGTGGGCTGAAATAGAGACTCAGCGTGGCTGCAGCTTGTTGCTATGTCAGCTGAACATAGTCATGTGGACCACAGAGGGTTAATAACACTCACCTTCCTTCCATTTCCAGAGTGTAACAACCGACCACCTGTGTAAAATCCGTAATTCCCATGGTGTTGTTCAAAATGTGCTCTGGCACAATCATAAGCATCGCTTGCTACTGAAAACAAGAAAAAAGCCGGTCCTGCTATGGGCTGAACCATTTGTTAACGGTGGAGGGGGGGGGGAACACTCTGCAAAATATTCATTTTTAGCATTTATATTCACTGTTGACTGTAACTACGCTCAAACTGTTAATGCTATCCTATTTTAATAAACAACACTGTCATATGCAAGACTGGGGTGGCACTTGGGGTGGCAAGGGATCATTTTAGGGTGGCACTTGCCACCCCATGCCACCCTTCTAGATCCGCCCCTGGCCATGAATGATTATCCAGAGGAGAGTGCTATAAAGTGCCAATGAATAGTAAAAAACAGAAATATGAAAAGTTAATTGAATAAATGAACTGAATTAATTTATTGTTGAATTAATTAATCATAGTCATCAAGTATTTACTTGTAACTGTATCAGGCAGGAAATATACATTCACTGCCCATTTTGTTAGGTACACCTTGCTGGATTGAGATATTGTGACTGTGCAGGCCATGGAAATAATTTGAACTTTGTGACATGGAAAACGTATTTTCTACTATGAGTAAATGGATGCACTGTGATCACAAAGAGATGAACATGGTCTACATCAATACTCAAGTAAGGTGTGCATTTAAACTATGCTCATTTGCTCCTAAGGGGCACCATAAAAATATCGCCCACACCATTACAGTACCACCAGTAGCAGTCAGAACAACATTTTTCCGACATGAAATATTTTTTCTTCTTTTGACTACAAACACACAAATAAAGGTTGTACAGGAAAATCACAGTAAATCACTAATTAGTCACAATTTGGTCCAGGTGGCCTGGTTACTAGGTGTTCCTCAGACTACTGCTCACAGTGCAGCAGCCCCAACAGCTAACATAGCGGTTAATTTGATACATTTTGAGGCATCTATTTTCAAAATGGCCTATCGGCGTCAGTGCGTCAGCCCACCGGGAAAATGCCCGGTATGCCAGATTACCAGTGCAGCCCCAGATATTGGTACAGTTCAACAAGTTTACCTAATAAAGTGGCTGACGCCAGCTTCATAAGGATTCACAGACATTTGTCTTCTGCATAAAATGAATTTTTGAATCAAATTCTATCAATATCAAAATCAATCAAAATCAATATCTACCAAATTGGTGACAAGGAAGACTGACATTACCACAGAAATTACATTTGCACAAAAAAAGACAAATAAAATATGGGTTCCGTTGTAAAATTATTCCACATTATTTCACAGTTAACAGTCATCATGTGTAACCACCAGATCAGCAAAGCTACTGCAGCACCCTGCACCCATGTTATAGACATGTTGCAATTTACTTTGAACAGACTGTTCACTGCTGACACTTTGCTCTGCTTAGTGTTACAATTTAAAAATTAAATTAATGATGGATGAACATTGTACCATTTTAGAAAACATATCAGAAAAGAGTGCTAAAAGGATATTTTAGAAAACCTTTCTAATGCAAAACAAAAGCCCAGATTGCACAAAATGGACACAACAGAATCTATCAAAAGCCTTTTGAAGACTAAATAATCAGATAGATGAAAAGGGTATAACAACAACAACATATGGCTGATCATATCAAATGTCTAGTTTTAAAGTTCATACATCCACGAAACAGAAAAAGAAAGAGAAAGAAGAGAGAGATAAGAAGATGTTATGAAGTTATGGCTGCCTTTAATACCAAGTATAACAAGAAAAAAATAAAAAGTGCTCTACTTAGTAAGAATTGTAGGACTGTTTCTGGTTTCATAACCAATTTGTTTTATAATTGCATGGAAAATCCCAAAGGGAGGGTGTTGATGAGATGAGAGGGAGGCTGCTGAACTAAATGTACTCTCAGGAGGTGTGATCCCGCCGGTTGTTGAGAATTGCTAATCTAACACCAAAACTACACACAATAATTACACCAGTAGCCATGAAAAAGAAAAGAAAAAAAGACAGAGCAATATCTGCACATGCCCTGCATTTTACAGACATTAAAATTACAGGTGACGAGACATTAGATTTTAATTAGACTTCAGTCCAAACTAGCACGTTTGTTGCCCCAAGCTCCCCTGTAATAAAGACACTTTTTAACTATTTTGAACTTCAAAGCCCACCTGTGGTTGCTAGTTATGTGAGGCTTGTTGTGATGGTGGAGATGGAATGCAGAGAAAGCATATACAATTGTGGTTAAAAGGTTACATGCAATCATCAGGTTATGAATGGCATGGTAATTTGGGCTTTTAATGATTTCTTTGAACTGCTATTTTTTCAGAGTGGAATAATTGTACAGCATAGATCTTCAAAGTCTTTAAAAACCAAGTGCAGAAATTCAAATTTATTTTGCATTTTCTCTAATCCACACAGGGCCAAAAGCATGCACACAGTCTTAAACATATACATAGACCTTCGCTAATATTTGTTTAAATTTCCCTAGCCAGTTGCACCTTAGCTAAGCCCTGTTGGTAGCCATCAAGAAGCTTTTAGCAAAATTCTGGCTGGAGTTCATTTAAATTGTTTGATTTCACAATATGAACCTGGCTCTTAAGCACAGTCCATAAATTTTCAACACGGATGATGTCAGGGCTTTGGGAACGCTATTTAGGAAGTCATTGCAAACAACTGTATGTGAGTACAACAACACCCAACCTGACACCCTCAGATAAGAGAATGTTCAGGAACAACTCAGGAATAACCAAGGCTCAAGCCTGCCATGAAGTGAACACCTTTAAGATAGAATGAACTTGACAGATGACCACATAGATGAGTCAAATACTCATAGATGAGTGGCTGTTTGGCCACAAGTGCAAGAAGTGTGGAGAAATAAAGGTGAGGCTTTTAAAACATAAGGACAACCAAGAACTATAGAAACTATCAAGCATGGAGGTGGTACCATGATAATCTGGGGCTTGTGGTATTGGTATATTGGACAAACTGGATGGAATAACGAAGAAGGAGGACTATCTCCAAATTCTTCAACTTCACATCAAATCAGCAGCTACACAGGTGAAACTGGGACAGAACTGGCTGCTAACATTAAGTTTCTGGAATGGCCTTGCCAAAGTCCCGACCTCGGCCTTATTGAAAATATGCCTAAAATCCAGGTCTATACCAGGAAACCAACCACTTTAAATGTTCTCTACCAATTCTAACAAATAGTCAGCCAGATTTATCCCAGTAGCTTGTTTATGGCAGTTGGAAATGGAGACGGATATACCCAGGATAGATTTCTCCAAAATTGAAGTTTAAGTTATGAAGTGAGGTTAGTGAGTCTGTTGTCAAAAGTGTCAGAGGGTCAACAAAATGGTTTACACAGGAAAGGCTACACACACAGTGATGTTCAGAGGTTTGCTTAAGCTGTGTACACACTAGAAGTGATTCAGATCTCTTTGCTGCCGACAGCGACTCTATCACAAGTGGTTATTTTACTTGATGTTGCAGAATCTCATTCACTTTTTATGTTCTGTGCTTGCTATACCAGGTACAAACCATGCTTCTGGTCTTCTAGTGCATCCACACTAAAGACTACTGCAAAATTCTAATAGTGAACTCTGAATTTTATGACATCACGAGTAAAAATTTTAATATATAATGGTCAATGTTGATTTCATCTTTCTGATGGGCTGAATGGTGTAATCTGACAGTAAAGTCAGACACCATGGCTGTCTGCTCTAAATTAACTTCATATTATTAATGGTAGACAACTATAGCAATTGCTCAAATTAATTAAGGGGAACTGAGCAAGGATTGTGTAAAATTAACACCAGCTACAAAGAATACCCAAAACTATCTTTATTCATTTGTTTGAATTTAAATATGACATCCATCCATAACAGGCAGTAATGCTGTCATGGTCCTAGGTTTTTCTTGTGAATTTGGTTTTCATTGTTATTTCAGTTATATGATTGTAATTGGAAGTTTATTGGGTTAAGCTTTTTATTCTCAGTTTATGGTAGGCATACATATCCCCCAACCTTCATTATAGGGTCAGTTTTGTGTATATTTGGCCCTTGTTTTATTAAAGTTCTCTTGTTTCCTCTTTTCTTTCAAACTGAGTTGTGTAATGTTCTTCTGCATACCTTTAAATTAGTTAATTCAAGCTTAGTATTTTCATGTTTCCTCATTATAGTTTTACTTGGTTAGTAAAACATGATACCTGACTTTGAGTTGACTCCCTGCCCTTGATTATCCGATTGTCTTTACCTGTGTCAACCAACTGTGTGCATTCCTGATTAGCCCTGTGGGTGTATAAACAGTTCACTCTTCCCCTGTACCTCCATTGTGTGATGCCTGTTTCTTTTCCTTGAATTTGTTCTCATGATTGAGTTTTGCACTGTTTGGACTTCCTGTTGTTAACTTAGTAAAAAGTTATTTCTCTGTTTTACTTTGTCTGCAAGTCCTCCCTCCCTGGATTCTCACTACACACTTCATGGCAGCAGAAAAACTGGCATTACTTGTGAAGAAAATGCATTACGTTTCCCAGATATTAATAAACTACCTGGGTTATTAAACTTGTGAAACTCGGGGAACAGAAGATCGGTATTAGTTCTGTTTAATTTGACTGATTGTTTTGTCTTAATTACCTTTCAAGGATGTGCATTTCATTTGCATTTTAAACCCCACAATTTCACTCATGTTAGATGAGCTAACATTTTCACGACATCATTCTTTGGTGTTTCTTTCTTGTTTAATTTTTACACTTACACTTTTTAAACTTTCTCTTTTGTGCCTTTAGCTGTTCTGTTCCACTGTGACCAAATGTCAAAAATGCTGAAGTCATTTTGATGGATCTCCTCTGGGAGGTCTTTGAGGAATGTCATTTGGATCCAATTTGATTTAATCTTCAGAACAGCTTTAAAAGCCAAAAAAAAGTACTTGTCCATCAGTTTTACGAAGATCCATCATGTTCTCATCCCAGTGCCTTGATGCACTATTGTCTTGATGCAATATTGGCTGCCAAATAGAGACCTAGAAACTCTGTGGTAAGAGGCTATGGTTGGTGCATGCATAGCGCACAGGTTTATTAGCCAAGAGATTATTATGGCTTGTATCCCATCTGGACTTGGCAGTTTCTTTTTTGTTTTATTGTTTTTGTTTGTTGTTTTTTCGTTTTGATTTGTGTTTTGTTGTTCACTGGGTCAGATTTATGTACAAAAACTTGGGCTAAACCTAACCAAACTCTTGGTTAGGTTTAGCCCTTTAAAAAAGTAACCCTGCACAATTAAATGTAACACTCTGAAAGTTATGCAATAACTGGATGCATCAAATTCAGAATTAAACTAAAGGACACCACAATAAAACAGCCTTAACAGGCAGGCCAAGAATGAAAAAAGGCTGTTAGGTCATCTTCTGGCATGTGGCCAAATAAAAACTTCATGTATCTTTAAGATGACTCGCAGCTCTGGTGTCCTAAAGAGTCCTGAAAATTACTGGAGGTTTCAGCTGAACAGTAGTTATGGTAGTGTTTGCACTGTGCTGAAGTGATAATGGATAAATCACACACACAAACACAAACACACACACTCATACAGTTTTGAGGAGCACATGCACTGATGCTGAAAATTGGCAGGAATGTGAGTGGTTTGTATGATATGATCTATGAGAAGATGCAGTGAAGCTTGTCACTGCATATAATCTAACATGACAGCACCATCTCTAGCCACCTCTAATCCATTAATCACACAAAAACAATCTCACACAAACACACATTGGTATCCTCCCAAACATGCACTCCCACGTGAACTGACACACATAAAATAACTCCAGTGAGACACTCCAGCAAGGGATGTTTTGTAATTAAGTGATAACACTGTACCCTTTTCTGTGAATGCAGTAATTTTCTGTCCTGGTTAATTAACCTTATTACTCTTAATGTCACACAAGGTGACATTTACTGAGGGTTACCACCATGACTTATTAGTTCAAGGTTTTGTCTAATCTCTGCTCTATCCAAACACTGTTACTCACCGCAAGCGAAGACCAAACCCAATAGAATTACCATGTCCATCTGTAAAATACACCTTAATTTATAGGATATGCAGTATCAAGTACCAAATCCTTCTAGTCAAATATATTATACTCATATCTACTGTAAATTCTGTTTCCCAAAGAGCCAGAGGTGTGTTCAGACAAAATGAGGAGCATATTTTAGAGGTGGCATAACTGCATAAAAGTCAACAGGAAAAAAAAATAGATTCACTCGAAAAGTACTGTGGCATGAAATAAGCGGCACACTGTATCTGTGAAGCGAAAATGTTACAGCAGTTACAGTAGTTCAGGATGAGCGGTAGAGTCAGTCTTACATTGAGCTGTATGACTCTATAGCTCCAGGACGAGAAAATAATATTGGAAGTGCGAGGCTCAGACTAGTCTTAAAAAGCTTCGTAACAGGGATAACACAGGTCTTGTTCTGCTTACATCAGTGCTCAAACAGATGCAAGTGTGTTCCTAAAGCCTTCTCTGGGGTTGGTGCACTTTGTAGCAACTTAAGAGACATCACTGTCATCTAACTTTTTCCCTTTAGCTCCCAGACTGAGAGAGTCACAGACTTTTCACTTTGACGAGTGGGTGATACTGTAATTCAGAGGGAATTAATGCCAGAAACAGACCAACCTTTTAAAACAAATGACTTCCCCTTTTTACACAATTTCACACAAATGGCTGCATATTTAACACATTATCCCAGTAATAAAATTGGAGGCATAGTTAATGTTGGTTATCCATAGCTTAAAGGTAATGAAAAACAAGAACAAGTGTGCGTGCGCGCGCGTGTGTGTGTGTGCGTGTGCGCGCGCGCGTGTGTGTGTGTGTGTGTGTATATACTGTACTATATATATATATTCAGATATTCATATATATATATATATATATTCATATCTCCAAAAAGTTGATTCTGTTCATCTGGACGTAGCGTTTTGTGGGAGAAACGTTTCGTCATATTCATATATATATATATATATATATATATATATATATATAGTACAGTGTACATATATATACATCACATATACCTGCAGCATAAGTTACCCCGCTGTACCCCTGTTAGCACAGTGGTAACTTGTGCTAACAGGTATAGCGGTACAGCGGGGTAACTTATGCTGCAGGTATATGTGATTTATATGTATATATATATATATATACACACACACATACACACACACACACACACACACACACACACACACATATATACATACACATATATATATATGTCACGGTCTGGCTGGCAGACCGTGGGGATATGGGGAATGAGGACCCAGTCGCAGTGCTCTGTGTGTAAACAGTGCGTTTATTTACAGTGATGGAACTGATACACAACAATAATACATCCCCGTGTGCTCCTGACTTCCACTCCGTGTCTTCTCCCAGTGTTTGTGCTCATGTGTCTGCTCCCTCGTGCCAGTGCACTCTGTGTCTGCTGCCCTCTCATCCAGCAATCCTTCCTGGGAAATAGAGGCAGCAGTTAGCACCCTCAGTACACTTGGTAAGCTCACACTCACAAACAGACTAGCTGGAGAACTGACGGGAAGTCTCACAAAATGATCCCGCGTCGGTGGGAGCTCCAAGACTCTCTTAAGTAGCTCCCCCGACGACGCCTGATCAGCAGGTGCGTGGCTTCGGGTGTGGCCAGTCCCCCTAGCAGGGCCACACCCACCAGGCCTGAAGGTGCCTGTAAACAAGGGTTCAGATACACCTGCACCCATACACACACACTCACATCTACAAGGACGGAGAAGAGGGGGCAGCAAAACACCAAAAATACATATAATATTACAGGTCCATGACTGCCCAGGGATCCTGGATCGCTCAGACCCAGGACCCTGACAATATATATATATATATATATATATATATATATATATATATATATATATATATATATAAAAACACCCAGCACGCCCCTGCGGGCGGTTTATCCTTCAAGCTCGGGTCCTCTACCAGAGGCCTCAGAGGCCTGGGAGCTTGAGGGTCCTGCGCAGTATCTTAGCTGTTCCCAGGACTGCGCTCTTCTGGACAGAGATCTCCGATGTTGTTCCTGGGATCTGCTGGAGCCACTTGCCTAGCTTGGGAGTCGCCGCACCTAGTGCTCCGATTACCACGGGGACCACCGTTACCTTCACCCTCCACATCCTCTCGAGCTCTTCTCTGAGCCCTTGGTATTTCTCCAGCTTCTCGTGTTCCTTCTTCCTGATATTGCTGTCATTCGGAACCGCTACATCGATCACTACGGCCGTCTTCTTCTGTTTGTCTACCACCACTATGTCCGGTTGGTTAGCCACCACCATTTTGTCCGTCTGTATCTGGAAGTCCTACAGGATCTTAGCTCGGTCATTCTCCACCACCCTTGGGGGCATCTCCCATTTTGACCTCGGGACTTCCAGGTTATATTCGGCACAGATGTTCCTGTACACCAGACCTTCCCAAAGTGTGGGGCCCGCCCCCTAGGGGGGGCGCAGAGCCATTGCAGGGGGGCGTGGCATGAAAAGGGGGGAAAAAAAAAACAAGGCTTGGACACTGCTAGAACGGGGCGCCCACACAAACGCAAAGCAGGAAATGAAGCATAGCTGAATATGTTTCTAAACCAACTTCATTCTAAGCCAAAGACTAGAAAATATGGTGAAGCATATCTTCCCTTTGGTTTCACCTGCACAAATGCCAAGGTAGGTCTCCCTGCAGAATTGGTTTTCCCTTCCTCGGGAGCAGCAACAGTATCCCACATTCTTGATTTTTAGTTCACAAACACTTGTTGTAACGACTAACTACTCCTGGCATTTTGGAGATGTTAGCTCTTTATACAGTAAAGTTACAGTCGGATACAAATAATATCAGGCTCATCCTGTCACAATTTGTTCCCCGGTTCAAATCACGGACAAACAGTATCCCACAGTTGTTTATGTTTTTGAACCCATTTTGCAGAGGGATTTTTAAAAAAATGTATTGATAGCAATGTTGAAAATTATTACACAGGTGCGCGAACATTTTTCTTGTAAAACAAGGGGGGCCCAGCAAAGAAAGTTTGGGAACCACTGCTGTACACTATGCCGGCCACTTGGTTATGGCGCTCCATGTATGCCTTGCCTGCTAGCATCTTGCACCCTGCTGTTATGTGCTGGATTGTCTCTGGGGTATCTTTACACAGCCTGCACCTGGGGTCTTGCCTGGTGTGATAGACCCCAGCCTCTATGGATCTTGTACTCAGAGCTTGTTCCTGTGCTGCCATGATTAGTGCCTCCGTGCTGTCTTTCAGTCCAGCTTTGTCCAGCCACTGGTAGGATTTCTGGGTATCAGCCACCTCCGCTATCTGCCGGTGGTACATACCGTGCAGGGGCCTGTCCTTAGATTACACACATATATATATATATATATATATATATATATATATATGTACATATATATATATGTACATATATATATATATATATATATATGTACATATATATATATATATATATATATATATATGTACGTACATATATATATATATATGTACGTACATATATATATATATATATGTACATATATATATATATATATGTACATATATAAATATATATATGTACATATATAAATATATATATGTACATATATATATATATATGTACATATATAATCTATCTCAAGGTAAGAGCATGACAGTAACATTCTGGCAAATACAGAAAAACCTGTTAATAATACCACATTATAATTTAATTATTATGTAATTACCAAGGTAATAACAATTAATAGCGCTGTATCAGATACGGATTTAGCTGAGCAACATAAAACTAAAATTTATTGTATGCCGTAATGGCTAGCGGTGTGGAAAAAAATGTAACAATGCTTATGAGAGAACACCAGATAGTAATAATACAGTAATACACTGATAACAATATGAAAATGTGTGAGCAATGAAAAGGTAATTTCTGTGTGGTACTTAAAATTAAAACTATTTAATGTAGTGATAATTAAATCTAACTATAATGTCAAAACCTGATATAAATAATATAATAATATAGTGTTTATAATATAGCCTTATAATTCTGAAATAATCTTTGTTATCCTTCAGCTATCCAGGTAATAGTCTCATTGAGATTAAAATCTCTTTTTCAAGAGAAACCTGGCCAACAGGGCACTAGAAGTTACAACAACTATAACACATAACAATGTAACAAGTAAAGAAACAAATGCAACTGATATTCCATACAGACAAGTGAACATAAACATTAAAATCATAAACAATACACATCATGATAAGAGTGACATTAAAAGCAGACACAGTGACCACTATTCTCTTGTTTCTTTTAAATGGACTTAAAACTCCCACATCATACCCATACTGATGATTTCAGCTCCTTCTATAGATTATTCTAGTGTAATTAAAAGCCTCCTTTCCTTATTCTGACTCTTGGGACACACAATTTTATAATACTGTGAGAGGCTATACTTGCTGTGGTTTTTACACATATAGGCACACAGATAAGAAGGAACCAGCCCGAGCAGAGATTTATGGATAAAAGCCAACGAACTAGAAAGTCTGCGGATACACAGATATGGCTATTTAGCAGCAGAATACACAAAACAGTGATGTACACAATTTTCACAGCCAGTAATAAAACGTGAAGCACAATGATATGACAATATTCAACTCGGGCGAGGTGTACACACCACCCTAAGCAGCATAAACAAGATTTATTTGTAAAAAAAAAAATAAAATAAACTTATTTTAAGTTTCAGCTTGGACACCAGCATTTTAGTGTGAGTTAAAGAATGAAAGGCATCATTAGAAATCATTATGATCTGTAATAATGCCTAGATAGTTATAAGATCAGCATTAAAGGCAGACTGCTAACATTACATGATTTGTACTACTGAAGGAGATTAACAATAAATGGAATGAAACATTTGAGACATTATTGCAAAGGTTATTTATGTATGGAGAGAAGAGTAGTGATCCTAATATGGAGCCCTGGGGAACTCTTTTGGCTACTGGGAGAAAAGAGGAAGGAGAGTAGCTTTCTGGCTGTTGTTTACCACTTTAATAGCAGATCCTGTTGCTTATTACCAGGAAACACCTGTGATAGTTTCTGTATAATAACCATCAAGCAGGGCTGCAAAATACAACACTGTCTGTTTCTATTTAACGCCATTATAATAATAGCTTATGCCAAGTATATTGATTACCATGACAACATGACATAACTATAGCTTTATGGTTTTTACAACCATGGTTGATATTGAGCTATTACTTGGATACTTGGGTAATTGCTGAGGGTGGGAATGACCAGATACCCCATAATATGATACTATTGTGATTTTTAACATTTTGCAATACAAATACTTAAATTTATCACCTTTTTTTCCAACTACAAATTATGTCCTCAAAGTTAAACTTCGTCAGTATTTGTTTTATCCAGTCAGTCCAGTAAGTTATCTCACTTACTCTGTTATTTGAACCCTCTCACTAAAACCTGCCAAATGTTGCCATAAGACTGAGTCAATCTTATATCAGTCTGTGATTAAATGGGGTCAAACTGGTTATTACATGCAATCTGTGTCTGATTATTCAGCAATTAACTGAGATAAACTGTCAAAAAGTGCATATCTTTTGTTGTCTACATACTGAGAAATTCACATTTAATGAGAGAGGTTTTTACTCATTACAAATGTTGCTCCTGTGTGGTCTTCCAATTCCACATCACCTGGTCATTAGTGGAATGCTGATTTGGTGACAGTTGGGATGGAACAGGGAAGTGAGTGACAGTGGATCTCACCAGGAATAAGAGAAGCATCAAGACAGTGGCTGCAGTCGACACTTTTCATTGGTTTTAACACTTTATTCTTCTCCACAGTTGCTGATGGACCAACAACAGCACAAGCCAGGGTAGCCTGGACACTGGTTGTACTGCATATTTTGTACACTGTCTCCATCAACAGCAGAAACACTCTGCAGGTAAATGAGCCGTCCATGGACTACCAGTGGACCACCAACGCACTACCACAAAGGTTTACTCATTCACCGCCCCTCCAACATGCAATTTTCTTGTCTTTTAATTAGTACATATAAGAATTGAATGGTCAATAGTTGTGTTCAGTGACACAAAATAACATTGAGAAATTCATGATGAAGAAAATGGAAAAAAAAGAAACCCTGAAAATTAATATCAAGTAATGTGAATCAGCAGATTAAAGGTCATGGTTATATCACGAACTGCCATGAGAATGGGTGGGACTATTTCACGAATCGTTGTGAGACTGGGCTGAATCTGTATGTGATACAGATCACTGCTTCTTCAGTGATACAGTGGTGTTTTGTGTGTGTGTGTGTGTGTGTTTCTTTCTCTCTAACTAAGCAATACCACAAGATTATTGCATTTTCATATGCCTACTTACAGAATACGGACAAAAAAAGACAAGTATAAAATTCATGAATAATTAAATACAGATAGTTGTGCTGAATGGTAGAAAATATATACTGCTCACTAATAGAACTGAACCTTTACCACATCTCTTGTCAAAACATTTAGCAACTACTTCACCATCCACTGTAATGGAGCGCATCGCCTCTTTTTCAGCACTCTAAATGTTGCCTTGTATAATTATATTTTTCATCTTTTATGGAGTTCAGTAATTTAACACTTAACCTCTAGGTAAAATATGTTGTTATGTAACTCATGATGATATTTCAAACCTGGTCAATGTGATGTCAGTGTAAAAGACATTAAACTAATGGATGTTCCAAGCAACCTGTTTTATATTCTTACTCTGGAATATTTTAAACAACAAATTAAAAAAACATTGGAACAAATCGTCTGGTCAAGTTGCCAACAGGCATGAAGGTTTAAGAGAAACTGAATGAATCTCCAGTGATGTTCAGTCCTTGACACATGAAACAGCTCCAGAGTCAGTTTCTGTTTGAGACTGCTAAACTACCATTCATATTTATGTATTTTTTCTAGAAGGATATGCAATCAGAGCCTATATACCAAAAACATAAGTGTTTCCCCCACACTCCAATGTGTTATCTGTCTCTATTCATCTGTTGGCCCATTTATCTGTTGTCTCTGTGTATTGTTCATTTCGGTTTGTGTACTTGCCTTTCTGTTTCTGTTAATCTCTTATTTTCCTTCCCCTCTCCCACATTTCTATCTTCAAAATATTCTTCACACTTCATATTCATGCAAATAGCAATCAGCATCATAGCACTGTATAATTGCAGATAATCTATTACACAATATTTTAGAAGATAACCAAATGTTACACTCATAATATGCTCAGTGTCATTTGAAAGTGCTTTAGTCATGTGTGTAATCGCAAATATTTGCTGTGATGAAATATCCTGGACCTGCAGCCCGGGGAATGAAATGCCAAGTCTCTGCTTCATGGTAGTATCTATACATCCTGAGGCGGTGGTCAGGATAAAATGGGCTTTACTCAGCAATTTAATCCTGCTAAGAGCTGCTGTCTCACAGCATTCTTCATAGGAAAAGGCCACAGGAAAAGGTCGATGTAGTCAGGGGAATGTTCTGCTTATTATTACAATGGTTACCTTTAAGTAGTTGTGATGATGATAGCAAAATGAAAGTTTCTTTTTTTTCACCAACATCTCCTTTTGCTTAATGACAGCATTTGTGTGAATTAAGCAGCTGGGTGTAATTTTAAATGCTAGTTGGGAACTAATGTGTTCAAGTAAGGAAGGAAAAAGCTAAAAATATAATTTAAAGGTCAGTCTTAACAATGAGATTTTCACACATATGCATGCACACACTCGTGTGTGTGTGTGTGTATATATATATATATATATATATATATATATATATATATATATATATATATATATATATACATACACACACACACACACACACACACACACACACACACACACACATATATATAATATTGAGCAATTACCCATTAATTACCTTGAAAAGCAGCCCCCTTATAGCCAACATTCTAACCTGAGACTGGTTGGCAGTAGACTAAGTGTTTATTATTAGTCACCCTCTTCTGCATTTGTGGCTCATTTGTGCATGTAATTATGCCTCATCTGGAGACAGTACCTAAAGCCTTGATAGCAGTCTTAAGAGGCTGATATCAAGCTAAATATATCTTTGGTGATATTTAATCAATGCATTGATCTCTTGCACTTAATGAGCACCTGAGATAAACAGCTTAAAGGAGACACCTCGAGTCATCTAATCTACACCAACATGGCACAAAAAATATTGATGGATTAGTGGGGTTTCATTAGGAAGTCTATTAGTATTTATAAATTAATTTCACACATTGTTTATGCTGGGTTGGTTAGAAGGGTTGTCTCTTTGTCAAGTAATCACAAGAACCCAGGAGGTTCATTAAGCTTCTGACTAATCCCAACAAATCCACTCGCCTTTCTCAAACTCTCAACTGTCTTCATCTAAAAAAATATTAACAAAGAAGTGTTGAGTTCTGTCTTTACTGCCTTTACTATTCCCAGTTGTGAGTGGTTCCTGGAGGTTGTAGGCACTTGTTTTAAAGAAGACTGCTAAACCCAAATTATGCACACCTTAAGACCACCACCGTTTGCTAGGGGGGAAAAAAATTGTAACACCCAACGAGTTGGCGAGTGGTTAAAGAAGGTTGCTTGCTGTTGCTAGGTGAAATTGGTTATCAGGAGGTATACGGTGCTGCACTGTAAACCAGATTGCCATATTACCTACCTCTTGCCAAAAATACTTGATAAGTTATTGCGACATAGGGGAAAATGGTGAAGAATGGCAAACAGAGATTGTTTGCTTTCCATGCAAAAGTTGTGCCTTTTAAAACAAAGACCTTTCAAAAGGCACTGAAAAAATGATTTGTGTCACATTCTTTCAAGTTTCACTATCGATCGATGGTTAGTTAGCGAATGTTTGCAGTCAGCATCTTGCACATAAACTGTGGGTGACCAAAGTAATCACAAGGTGTTTTTTGATACAGCATGCTTCATGTGTCCAATTTTACACAGCCACAGCTATTACCTTTGAGCAACCACTTGTCAACCAGTTGGGAATTATTTTCTTTAGCGACCAGCCAGGGAGCTCACAAGTCTCTAGGCCTGTGTGACTGAGGCCAAAAGAAATCTTGTTTTTTTCCACTTCGCCACCACAGTCAACCCCTCATTTTGTTAAACTATTAGAAAGATAATAAAAAGGAACCAATTTACATTGTGGAAAACTAAAGAAAGCAGGACCAAGGTCATGGAGACTAAAAAAATAACAAAAAAAAAACACACACTGTCTAGAAAACAAACTCAGTTGGTTTACGGTATCATACTGATTTACAGTATCTAACCACAAAAACAGGAAAAAGGTGCAAGAAAAAAAAATAAATGGCACGCAAACTTCTACTAGCGTTCCCTAGAGATTTCAAGTCTAGTTGAGCAATCACGAACAAAAAAAAAAAAAAAATATATATATATATATATATATATATATATATATATATATAAAAATATCACAAACAGCAGCAGCAAATAAACAAGCAGCTCAGCAGTGAAAATGTGAGGACTGATATCCAGTCCCACTGGCAATCAGATGGATTTCATTTTGGGTTGGTTGAAATCTCAACTATAAATTTCATCCATTAGACTATAGATCTGTCACATGACACACCTCAAAATATTGTTTGTCTAATGTGCAGCACACAAGCAATATTTTGTGTAATGTGCGCTACATAAGCAGTATTTTTTGCTTGTGTAGTATAGGCAAGCAAAATTATAAAAATAGCTACAGGGCTCATATTTGAGACTTCAATTGATTTAGTGTAAAATGTAAAAGTGTATACTTGTTATATAAACAAAAAGCTGTGCACTTTGCTGGAGACTGCTTGGTGAGGCAAAGCACATTCACAACACCAACTCTGAGCTCGCTGTTACTTGCTGCCCAGGCAAGCTTGATCTGTGTGTATGTGTGTGTGTGTGTGTCTAGGTTCCAGCATGCTACTGCATAAACAGCAGAAGCTGATCAGCAGATATGCAGCAGCTGTGCCAATCATCCCCACCTGGCACCGTTCCCTGAACTACTCAGCCTCACCTCTCTTCCTGCAGCTGAGCTGCAGCCACACCCCCACAGCCACAGTGTATAATGGCACATTTGTAGCTACAGTTTTTTGTCATACTTATGCAGATGAATACACTTCATCAAAAGTATGTTGTCCATAAAGTTGCATCTGCACAGATATGTGCTACAGATTTAGATTTTAGCCTCAGTTACTGTACACTGTGTCCTTTCCAAAATTAACTGCACTAAAGGGTCCATGGCTTTAAATGTGGGGCTGATATTTTACTGATGTTTTACTGGCAGTAATAAAAAAATAATTTCTGGAGCACAATTTTGTAGCAGTAGTAAATCCATCTCTTTGAAATGCACGGGTGTCAGTACCTGCTCACGAGTCCACTGTGTACCAAACCCTATAAAGTGGATCACTATGTGCACGAACAAGTAAACAGTTCAAACAGACAGTCTTAGAATGGATTGTGATTCAGGACACCTCAGTGACAAGCCACTACAGAAGATAGGCTTGAAAAGAGGCACAAAACATAGTTCCACTTGAAATACAGACTGACACAAAAACAAGTACAGTTTGTGTCCAGGTACAGAAAAAAATAGATCACACTTTTTCAGAGTGTCACAATTTCCAGGCTGAACAACTTAAGTGAGACAGCTCTTTGTAAGAGGACCTGGACAAGCTTTACAACAAAATAGTGTTAACTGCTGCTTGCGGTTAAGTTTGTTTTATCTTTTGACTGTCATCCATCACCCCCGTCTCCTTACTGCTTGGATCTTGTCACTCAAAAATTGTTGTCTGTCTTTCTGGCTTTGCCCCTGTCAAAATAACCAGAAACCAGGGAATTGCTCACCAGTTTGGGCCACAAAACTACAGTAATGTAATTGAAATGTATTCAAAATTCATTCTTGACTTTTAGTGCAGGTCACAAAACAGCTTCACTTCACAGACAATTTATGGACACTTTCAGGTTCATGTTGGGTTGCATTTTATTTCAAGGTGGGATTGTTTTGTCAAGGTGTATTTATTATGAGGAGTACATAAGAGAAAAAGTACAGGCTTATCTCAATCAGTCAATAAAAGAGATACTGAGTGTACTGGACTGTGGTATCAATGAAGCAATCCAATTCTGGTTGCTTATGTCTGTACAAGTATAAAATATTTATATCCAATAGTTTTGGACTATAGCTTCTTCTCTTGTGACCAATTATTTCTGACATTTTTTGGAATGTATGACAAGCAATAGCCAACCTAATGCTGGGGGCTTGCTTTGTCAGTAATCCCACCATGTGTGGCAGAATGCAAAAGTTACAGATTTCATTGTTGACTCTTCAAGGATTTATATTTATCCCCTCAGAGACAAATCTATCTAATATGACAGTTTAATCTTCCTAGAAGCAGTATTAACTACGATCAAAGGAAGGACTTGAGTATTTGAAGGGTCCCCGTGTTTTTGCCACTGTCTTACTCATAACAAAAAGCATAACCACACCAGCTGATTGTTTTATCCCTCCCAGCTTAGTCTGGAAAAAACTTGGAAGAAAAGCTTTTTCTCAAATGCACATTTTTGAAAAGCCACTTGCGTTTCATGTTTTGTGACAAAGTTAGAGTTTAAGGGTTTAGTTAATAATGCATTTGCTCTCAAAGTATACACAAACAGTACATCACATATACTACTTACTTCCTTATGCAAAACTCCTCATGAACTGGAAATCAAAAAACAGTTTACGTATTAATCAATATAAAAAAAATTACTTCTGGATCACATCAGTCTGGAGAGAATGTCTCCCTTCTCAAAAAAACCAACTGAATGAATTTGTTTCTCTTTGGTCCCCACTGGCCCCAAGACTTGGACTCATTTGCACGCTCCTGTTTACTCTTTGTGGTGGGGGCGGATGGGTTCTTCCTTGACTCGGTGGTGGTCAGGGAAGTTGTCATTTCCCCACACCTCCTGTGGTGGGGTGTGGGAAATGGGGATACCAGTTTTTTTCATGGCTCTCTACTTCCAGGGGTAGTCCTCTACCCCCTCATACAACACATCACCCATACACATAGGGTCTTGATGTAGGGTTGTGGGTCTTGTAGGTCACAGTGGGTAGAGCCATTCATGTGGCTCTGCTGGCTGTACTGCATGGCAACCTGCCCCTCCTTTTTAAATACACTATACTACTAGAGTGCTGTTAAAATTTGGGGGGGTGGGGGGGAGCAACGTGTTTGGCACAGCAGTGCATTCAGATCATAATTCTGATTGTACAAACTATTCAAACACATGTCATTGTTCCAAATCGTGTTAATGCTGTTTTAAAGTCTTTTTTTTCCTTATTGCAAGGTGCAGAAATAAGGTATTCTAGGACTTTTGGCACATGAAGATAGAGGGCTAATTTTAAAGACTTAATTGAGGGATGCAGTTGGGACTAAAAGCAAAGTATGCAGCACTGCAGGAGGATTGTAAAAGGAGGAAAAACTGGGCTGGGCATTTAGGGAATTTAATTGGTACCAGAAAATACTGCGGGGGGGGGACGGACATTAATGATTAAGTCTGATATCCTCAACTAAAGCCTAATCTTTAAAAAGATCTCTCAGATGTGCTGCAGTTCAATACACAGTATAGACAAGTCAAGCAAACTTACTTTCTTCCACAATGGAAATGGTAACAGAAGGGGATAAAGCTCAGTGTGCTCAGGGATCAACTTATGTAACACAAACGCACATACACTATGGCTGCTAAAAGGTGCATCTACAGAATAGTGGCAAACATAACACTGAGTAAGAAAAGTAATATCCTCTTTTTCTGCTTCTGAGACTTCACAATCCTTTGCTGTGATTATTTTAGATAAGTGCTTATATCCATCACATTCATGTCTTCAACTCTATCTACCCCACGATTTTTTTCTAAACGCTTGATTGGTAGAAAACAATGTTGATAAAAGGCCACATTGACAGCAAGGAATCTCATAAGATTTCAATTCATTACATATGCCAAAGTCTCCGTATGTCAGTGTCTGACATAAAATTTTGCATTCTGCTGTTTTACTTAAACTGACTGCCAGGGAAGAGATGGCAAGATGAAGAAAAAAACATGTCCTTACCTTCAGGCCATACTCACCTTTTGGTTTTATGGAAGAAATGTGCTTAATCTAACTGCTGCCTTTGGCTCACTTACAGTGGCTTGCAAAAGTATTCGGCCCCCTTGAACTTTTCCACATTTTGTCACATTACAGCCACAAACATGAATCAATTTTATTGGAATTCCACGTGAAAGACCAATACAAAGTGGTGTACACGTGAGAAGTGGAACGAAAATCATACATGATTCCAGACATTTTTTACAAATAAATAACTGAAAAGTGGGGTGTGCGTAATTATTCAGCCCCCTGAGTCAATACTTTGTAGAACCACCTGTTGCTGCAATTACAGCTGCCAGTCTTTTAGGGTATGTCTCTACCAGCTTTGCACATCTAGAGACTGAAATCCTTGCCCATTCTTCTTTGCAAAACAGCTCCAGCTCAGTCAGATTAGATGGACAGCCTTTGTGAACAGCAGTTTTCAGATCTTGCCACAGATTCTCGATTGGATTTAGATCTGGACTTTGACTGGGCCATTCTAACACATGGATATGTTTTGTTTTAAACCATTCCATTGTTGCCCTGGCTTTATGTTTAGGGTCGTTGTCCTGCTGGAAGGTGAACCTCCGCCCCAGTCTCAAGTCTTTCGCAGACTCCAAGAGGTTTTCTTCCAAGATTGCCTTGTATTTAGCTCCATCCATCTTCCCATCAACTCTGACCAGCTTCTCTGTCCCTGCTGAAGAGAAGCACCCCCAGAGCAGGATGCTGCCACCACCATATTTGACAGTGGGGATGGTGTGTTCAGAGTGATGTGCAGTGTTAGTTTTCCGCCTCACATAGCGTTTTGCATTTTGGCCAAAAAGTTCCATTTTGGTCTCGTCTGACCAGAGCACCTTCTTCCACATGTTTGCTGTGTCCCCCACATGGCTTGTGGCAAACTGCAAATGGGACTTCTTATGGTTTTCTGTTAACAATGGCTTTCTTCTTGCCACTCTTCCATAAAGGCCAACTTTGTGCAGTGCACGACTAATAGTTGTCCTATGGACAGATTCCCCCACCTGAGCTGTAGATCTCTGCAGCTCGTCCAGAGTCACCATGGGCCTCTTGGCTGCATTTCTGATCAGCGCTCTCCTTGTTCGGCCTGTGAATTTAGGTGGACGGCCTTGTCTTGGTAGGTTTACAGTTGTGCCATACTCCTTCCATTTCTGAATGATCGCTTGAACAGTGCTCCGTGGGATGTTCAAGGCTTGGGAAATCTTTTTGTAGCCTAAGCCTGCTTTAAATTTCTCAATAACTTTATCCCTGACCTGTCTGGTGTGTTCTTTGGACTTCATGGTGTTGTTCCTCCCAATATTCTCTTAGACAACCTCTGAGGCCGTCACAGGGCAGTTGTGGAGCTGTTTTGCAAAGAAGAATGGGCAATGATTTCAGTCTCTAGATGTGCAAAGCTGGTAGAGACATACCCTAAAAGACTGGCAGCTGTAATTGCAGCAACAGGTGGTTCTACAAAGTATTGACTCAGGGGGCTGAATAATTACGCACACCCCACTTTTCAGTTATTTATTTGTAAAAAATGTTTGGAATCATGTATGATTTTCGTTCCACTTCTCACGTGTACACCACTTTGTATTGGTCTTTCACGTGGAATTCCAATAAAATTGATTCATGTTTGTGGCTGTAATGTGACAAAATGTGGGAAAGTTCAAGGGGGCCGAATACTTTTGCAAGCCACTGTATTTTATCCCCTTTACAGACTACACCCTAAAGCAAGACTACCAACACAAGGGCAGGGCTACCTGCATACAAAAGAAGAACATCGGGAGGCAGGCTATTCTGCTTTGATAGATGGGGATGTGTCATCTTACCCTCTTCCTTCTGTCTTGTCTGTTTTTTTGGGGGGGGGGTTTTGAGAAATATTTGGATCAGTGTTTCATCACCTGTTTTAAACTTTTAGAACTGAACTCACTGTGGACAAAAGTGCATCACTATTGAAAGTCCTATTTTGCCGTAACTGTTTTGAAAGTTTTACTATAGCAGGTTTTCTCCCAAATTTCATGACGAAAGGATATCTATCACTACTCTGTACTGAAAAAGCCAAGGTGACCTGTTGCCATGTAACTGCCTCCAATGTCACTCTCATTTTTATAACAGGGTCACTGCTGGAAGGTAGCGTATGACATACCATATGGAAAAGAACAGGTCAAAATGAGAAAGAAAAAGAGAGAGGGAACGCAAAAGCAGATGATATGAAGAAAAGGAAACAGAACGATATTTACAAAGTGTATCTGGCATATTAGTTGTCTGAATTCAGCAGGCTGTATATCTTAAGCTAAATTATAGCATGACGTGGATGCAATATGAGAGGTTTGCACATATGCAGAAGAACTGCAGTGTGAATAAGCTAGATAAGAACATCCTATTGTCTAAAGTGGGAAAATATATGAGATTTTCTGATTTGTAATTTTAGAGGATAAGCAGTTAAGTATTTTTATTAAAAAAAAACCCAACAAATTCTAACCTGATTTGATCTGATCTGAGTCACTTTCCAATTATCTGATAGATAAAATCAGCTATGATGCAACTTGCCAAAAGTTGGACACCGTTCAAAGCAGGTATAGTTCATTTAAAGTAATTGCAGAGTGCAGTGATGTGGATGAAATGCATGAGCCACAGCTTTGGCCAGAAGGGACTTTTTATAGCTTTTTTATGAGACAGGCTCTTTAGCATAAGAAATATCATCCACTGATTAGAGTGATTAGTTTAGATGTGGTCTTGTGCATAGCATAATATATCAGAGGGTTGTTTTTTGTAGGTTTTAATCAACATTCTTTAAGTGCTTATAAAAGCAAGCCTCTTAAGATGTCCTCATGAAAGTGTAACACATTTCCTGAAGAAAACAAATCCAGGATTCACAGAAGCTGAATTCCAGAATAAATGGGTTCTTCCAAACAAATCATTGTTGCCAGTAAACAGCAATACATGTACTAGTGAGGAATGGCATTCAGTCTTTTGACTGGATCAAGGTTTGACTGTCTGATGGAAAATGATATCTTGCAAAATCTGGATACAACAGATCGCACACCTGTTTTGATGATGATAAATGTTAACCAGTTAGGAATGTAAGGAAATTAATTTGGTCAAGGTTTACAAAAAATATTTGATATTTTACAGCAGAATTACCTGTTCAGTTAGAGATTTGGGATCTGACAATATACTGTGTTGCAAAATTTGAACATCTTTTCTGTAAAAAAGAAAACAAAAACAGTGTCAGCATGGCTTAGGTTTGCAAAGTTACATCCAAATAAACAATGTCCTTTGGACATATTAGATCAGAATGGAGATGTTTGACCATAATGCACAGTGCCAAATTTGACAAAAACCAAACACAGCATATCAGCACAAACACCTCAACTGTCAAGCATGGTGAGTGAGGGGTGATGATGTGGACTGTGGATTGCCACATGAGCTGGGTACCTTGCAGTCGCTCTGTGTAACAAAGTATTCTAGAGTCAGATGTGAGGCCATCTGCTGGACATCTTAAACTTGGCTGAAACTGGGTCATGCAAAAGAACAGCCAATCCAAACACAAAAGCAAATCTACAACAGAACGGCTGAAAAGAAAAGGTGTCACAGAGGCCCAGTCAACGTTCAGACCTTAACCTGATTGAAATGCTGTGGTAGTGCATCAATAGAGCTATGCATAAAAAATGCTTGAAAACCTCAATGGATTGAAAGAACATTGTAAAGAAGAGTGGGCTGAAATTCCCCTGTAAAGATGTGACAGACTTATAAAGTCATGCAGTAAACAGTCAATTCATGTTACTTCAAGTTACTGATGCTAAAAGTGGTTTTACAAGCTAATGACTCACATGATGTACCTGGCTTTTCTCACACTGCATTGTGGCTTAGTTTTTTGTTAAATAATGACAATATGAAATATAATTTATTGTTCATCTTAGGCTTTATTTACCAAATTTTAGAATGTGTGCTTGTATATGCACAGATTTCCACCTGACTCTGCTGTGTTAGGTGCCAGTAGTAAATTATACAAGTGCTAATATGTCCAGCAGGCAAACTACAAACCATCTGCTCTGGCTAGTACATGGTCATAATTATTAGAATAAATTCTTTTGCATGAGGCTCAGATCTTTGTAGATATGAACTAAAGGAGATTGTTTTCAATTACAATAGAAATTATACAACAATACTGTTTGTTGTATAATATTCATTCCTTGATGTGTCTTGACTTTATTAATAATGATAATTTATTAATTACGCTATAAAAAATATGGGGTCCTTTCATATCTGATAATGATCTGGCATAACTGGTATTAACATTAACCTTTGCAAGTCAGATGGAGTGTATTGTATCTGCACCCTTTTTGACTCTTTATTGAGGGAAAATGTGAGATTCTGTATCCTGTTTTTGTTCAGTTTTTAATTTCATTATTTTGCAATGACTTACTTGTTCTGTTTCCTTATATCGTGCTTGGAGCAACTCACCCTTTTCAAGTTATGATGTTCAGTAAGACACTGAATTTAAGTCGAAAACAGTATAATAATTGGAAGCTCTTTTTTTCCTCCATTCTAATTTAGCAGACAAATATTGGCATCTGAGTCACATCATCAGGAATGATCTCCTTGATGATAGCAATGTGTAGTGTCACTACTATACATTGTTCACAAAAGCAAATATGCTGGTGTACAAATGTTATATGTGTACAGCTCTTTTAAAGTCGGCTGTACTGTAGAGCTGTGTGAACTGTGTCATGGACAGAAACCAGTGCATTATACCGTTAATACAATTAAAGCATAATTTGGCTTCTGGCAAATAATTTGGCATCTGTGGCATCCGAACACAAAGCTACCAATGAACCCAGAGTGACTTCAAAGTTCAGTGTATGTCATTCCCAGCTAAGCAGCCAGAGCCTGATCTTTAACAGGTAACAAAGACAGTGATAAGCAGTAGGCTTGTAGCATTGTAGCTTCTGTTTCCACCTGACCTGTTTCTACACTGGGGCTCACTTTGAAGTGTCTTGGCTGGTTTTCAGCTTTGCTTTGTGTTGTTAGCTTTTTGTTTAACCTTGTACACTAAAAGAAAGATTGTATGTATGTCCTCATTAGGATAGAGATTTGCACCAGTGTGTGAGACTGCAGCATAAAGTTGTTGGGTTTGTTTTTGCCTTTCTTTGTTAGAACTGTGAAGATTAAATAGGAAGGTGGGAAGAGGTGGAGGAAGCCATGTGGTCTGCAGCCAAAGTTTTTTCCTGCTCAACCAGGTGAGCTAAATTGGCACCTGGATGAAGTGTATTTTGTTAACTTGTATTTATGTGACGATGCATTTTAGGCTATGAATAACAGAACCATGTAAAAGTAGCATGTAGTGTAACAAAGTACTTACTGTGATGAGCAATTAAGTAAAGTAAAGCATTACTTGTGTAATAAGTAATGTCTAATACGTTTGTGTAATACATTTCTTTTTTGAGAAACAACCCCAACACTGCTGTACTTGTTTGGTCTTGTTAAATCAAAACTTAAAAAAAGCTTTTCAGGATTTTTATGAAGCTTCCAAGATGGAGAAGAGCTATCCATGTTCGTGAGTAGTAACGTGGATCTGTTTCATGTTGTACTGCTGAATTTTATGCCTAAATTCATGTGTCAATGAGAAGATTCCAAAATACTGTTACAATGGCCTGCTGTACGTCACACAAGGTATTTGGTATAAGAACACATTTGTGTCACAATTACTAATAATTTACGTTTTTATGATGTTGTCAATGTTTTGTTGTTTATTTATTTATTGTAATGGAGAGACTGTATGTGTCTGAAATCTAGTTTGAATTAATTTAAATCATTTTAAAGGTTGATTCTTGTTCATGCATATTACTACCTATAGGAAAAGGTCTTTTTTTACACTGTTGAGAAAGTTCCTTCTGTGCAACTTGAATTTCTGTTTACCCCAGCGTCTTCTCCAATTAAATATGACAACTGGATTGTGTGAAATTAGCATCCCCATTTTAAAAATAGAAAAAAAAAGTACTTGGAAAAACTTCATTGTTGAGACATCTTTTGAAAATTCAGACAAGTGTACAAAAATACAGAAATGTCGGTCGTTGAAGTTTTCAGCAGATCACTTTTTGTAATGTCAACTGTGAAAAGATTTTGTTTATTATTCAAATATGCTTTGCTTGTAACTGTGTAAACCTCTGAATGATATGCTGTGATTGTGTAAACTCTGAATGACGATTCACTCTGATAAACATGAAGCCTTGCCTATGCTTATCAAATGCCTGTGAAGACAAGTTCCTGTGTAAAGAGGAACGGAAAATGCCACTTAAGCAGACGTTTAGTATAGTACGGACAGAATGTTTAGTAAGATATGCATTTGTCAGTTAAGCAATATATATTCTGAGAACAGGCGGAGACTGCCTCCGTCTGCTGTGTAACCTACGTGCCTATATAACCTGCAATAAAGAAGAGTACTGTGTGACTCTCATTAGAGATGTTCACCCCATGTACATATGATTGTTTATATTGTCTCACTGTGTCTCTGTTTTACTTTGGCAGCCTTCTATTTGGGAATTTTCCCCTGACATCAACTGAAGAACAATCACTAAGAACAGTCATCATCGCTGCTGTAATGATTGATCTTGCATATTGCAACTAAGGTTATTTACGGCAAAACTCATGTTTAATTTCTTTGTTTATATCTCAGTCTTTAATTCACAGTACAAAAAAAAGCCAGACTAACAAAGCCATGGGAGACCCCACTTTAATCTTAGTTTTGTGGGAAATGAATTGCCAACAAAATGCCAAAGGTCCAGCTGGGAGATGGAGTTCATGAATTTTTAATGCATTCCCTAATGTGAAACACTCTCACTGGTGGAGATACTTGATCTTCGCTGTTGAAGAAAATGCTGTGATTAATTCTTTAGCACTGCAGGCTTCCCAAAGTAATGTGAACCATCTATTTGAAGTCATACACTCGCAAAATCAAAAGATGTTTTAAATTTAAGCCATGATTTAGAAAGAAGTGTGGCAATGGATTTTTTTTTTCATTTTTTGCTGTTCAACAAAAAGTTGCTGTTTCTTAATTTTACATTATGTGATTACAGATTTCTTGAGTATTGTTTCTCTTCCTCCTAAAATGTTAGATCACCTCTCATAGGCTTTAGCAGATATAAAATTTCCCTGAGTTAGAGAAGTTGTCAAATTCTTTTCTCAAGAGTAGGTTAAAAATGTGTCACTGAGAAGTCTTGTCCTGTTAGGACTGACTTCCTATGCCCTGAAAGATATTCTGGAAGCCTGGGGCATATTTTCTTCTCCCTGAATGAATTTATCGAGGTTGGTTGCTACTCAGGTTTATAACAAACCATTTAAAGAAATAGAGGTTTCAAACTTTTGGGGAAAATGCCTTTGTGTTTTATAATTTATTGCCAACCATGTATTTTGTCAACAGCGATGAAATGTCACATAAAAAAGGAGCCGACAAAAGTAAAAAAAGACCTTCTGAGACACGTCATGCACACATCCTGTGATGGTGACCAAAAGCTGGGTGGGGTTGAGTTTAACATCTTGTTAGATTCATAAATTATATACCACTAATAAGCAGCAGTTTTGATGCCTACAAGAAAGAACAAATCACATTATATCAAAAGGTCTAATTCCTATAAAGCAGCTACGGGATTTTAGTCCTGATGAAATTACTGTCACTGCAGTTCTCGTCCTAAGTTGTATGAGGAAAGAAAGCGCAGCTTACTGAGGATCTGCCAAAATGAAAGGCCATAACCAACCCACACGGGGCTAACAGTGATATGCTGGTTGGATCCTTGTGTATATTATAAATTTATAAGAGGGCAGCATGTTTTCCATTGAGTTACAGTAATGGCTAGAATACTTATCTTTGTGGCAAGGCTCCTTTCTAAACCCAGCAGCCCTATGCGGCTGACACCACAGAAATATTCAGTTAGAGTTGGACACCCGCAGTTCAGAGCAAGTGTCTACAAAAGGTCATTATCTATTATTTATACGTGAAGTCTTGTAGAAGAATACATGCTCTGCTGGAGATTGCTTTTCCTCTCTGTTCTCCCCAGGTAATGACAATGAATCATCACTGAGTGGACAGCAATAATGAATGACTGAGCATTTTCTCACAAATGTTTTGGAGTATTGTAACAACAAATAGGATAATTCTGCTATAAAAGAGCTCCTTAAAAAGGAAATTGGAAAGCTTATTACTCTTAAGCCAAATATACTGAGATCAATGTAGTGCTATATTTAATACCCTGTGGTTGTATGCTTTAGCCTAGAAGTTAAGTTTACAGCCATTTATGTCTGTCTATCTCTGAAGCTCTGAAGAAACTAAATAGTTTAGCACTAATTCTGTGAATTCAGAATCCAACAAAATGGGAACTATCGTAACAATCGCCCCCTCTGCTCCTCAGCTACAGAACGTGGTGTTAAATATTAATGATGAGAAAAGTTGTGCAGAACATTATTAAGTCAGAGTGAGACTGAACTCCATTCAGTTTTACAAGGAAAACATTTCAACAATGTATATCACTGCTTTATTTCATCCTGTTAAACATTTGTGTAATTTTTAAAAATAATTTGGTTAAAATTTATTCTTTAATGAATTCTTGAGTTGTTCCTGGTAAGAAATGTGTTTGTATGAGTTCATAGTGATATGATTGTCACATTTGTGAGAATGGAATTAGATATGTAGCCATGTGAAAAAGATTTTTCCCCCACAGGACTATCCAGTGAAAAACTAAATACACTCTTATTGGTTCCATAGGAATTAAAAGTGTAAGTAGCCAGGCGCTGCTAAATAAATGCACTTATACAATTACAAATAATTGTAATTGTAACAGACCAACAATTACAAATAATTGTAATTGTTGGTCTGGAGCATTCAAATGTGTTTTAACACAATGACGCTGTCATTGAATGTCGAATGTCCCCATTCTGTTGTAGATGCAAAAAGTAACCCCAAGGTCAGATTGTGCAATGTTCAGAGAAACGCACGAGCTATATTTCAAACTACAAGCCTCAGTTGCTAAACGTTAAAGTTCAAGGGCTGCCAGGAGAATCCTTCTCAGTCATCCAGGTCATCGTAGTCTAAGGAGCTTGGAAAGAAAAGCGTCTAACTTCTTTAAGTTGCTTGAAGACGTTTCACCTCTCATTTGAGAAGCTTCTTCAGTTCTAGGGTCAAATGGTGCAGAGTCCCAGATTGAAGCCCTGTGGGAGTGTCCCCCAAGAGGAACATGGATCCCCTATTGATCCTCTACCTAATCACACGAGGTTCACCAGAAACCTTGGCTGATTGTGTCACGGTGAGTAGAATGAGGGAGGAACTTGTGGAAAGAATAGATAGTGCGTTTATTTACAGTGAAAAAGGATTCAACAGTTCAATGTGCAAGCCGTCCTCCGTGTCTTCCTCTCCGTGTCTTCCTTCAAAGTGAATCTGTGCTCGTGACTTCCTCCCCAGCAATCTCCTCTCCGTCCTTAATCCTAAGGAGATAAGTACAACGAAGGTAAGTTCACTTCTCTTCACAGTCCTCATATAACAAGACTCTCAAAGCTACTACCAGACTTGGTAAATATTCCCACGCCGAGTGTCGCCTGACTCCGCAGTTAAATAGCCCTCATAAGATGGTGGATAATTGGGAACAGCTGAGTGCCACATCAGTTGCCGGCATGGAGACTCCCGAGTGGAGGTGCTTCCGGGTCGGACGCCACCCGGCGTCTGAAGACGACGGCTGTGTCCCAATTCAGAGACCGCACGCTTGAAGTACGCATTTTGAGTGCGATTACGTCACCGCCACGCAACGACGGCTGTCCCAATTCGAAGTGTACTCCAAATGCGTACTCAAAATGCGCCGTCGATTTCCCCAAATATCAAGCGTGGTCCGGTGCACGCTTCGTGGTCCCATATATCCCACAATGCATAGCGCGACGCAGCCAGGTCAGTGCGTAATGATGTCATCAGCTGCGGAGGAGGTTGAAACGGCGGCGGAGGACAGCAACACCCGCAAATGTAAGATATGTGTGAAGGAGCGAAACAAATGCCAAGATGTAAAAGTTAATGGAAGGTTAATAGTAAATGTCAAGGTGAACCTTGTGACACCTGTCGGACCCACGTGACCTTAAATGCACAGACCCGCAAAGCTGTGAATCCTGTACCAGACGGAGGGCAGTATGAATAGAAGTATCACCACTGCAAGTGCAATCAACTGTACTAATATGACCCTTCCTGAGCCGCAAACAGAAATGTCAACATATACCAGGCAGGAATGTAGCTGTGTCCGCAGCACATCATATATACATTTGCAACGGTTATCACACCTGCCATGTCAAATATTTTAAAGGGGATATTTTAAAGCGCCCTGAGGCGACTTTTGTTGTGATTTGGCGCTATCTAAATAAAACTGAATTGAATTGAATTAAAAATATGACAGAGAACCCCCTGACCCCAACCTAGGGCCTGATAAAGTAAATGTTCTGCCCCAGTCAGTGCTCCCCCTGTCCCGCAATAAACCGTTTTGCCTGACATTGCAGTGTGTATGTCCCACACAGCTGTATATGGTGAACAGACGGCAAACGGAGAACTGCTAAAACAGAAGTGCAGGATGGTGGGGAATGTAATCCAATGTCATACTGCATTACAGGGACCAAGGAGCAGACGGCAGACCTCATCCGACTCCGCCGTGACAATGAGCACCTGTTCACGGGTGCGAAACACTCAGCCGCAGTGGGTTGGAGGTACAGCAACAGTATGAGGTTTACAATTATTGAGGCACAAGGGACAGTGAACTGTCTGCCCTGTGGTCCCAATCCAGTACATCCTGCTGTGGATGCCATAAACGGAATGACCTGATATACATGTGCTCTCATATGTCGTCTGTCAGAGAAATTATGGAGAAGATGGACCTGGCAGGGAAAATCTCCCCTGTGCAGGCCAAACGCAAATGGGAGAACCTGAAGAGGAAATACAAAGTATGTACAGTAGTAGTGACAGATGTAACTCCACACGGAACACTGAGAAGTCACCTATGTAAACCTGCAATGTTGCTGTTGTTGCCACCTGCCACTTGTGATGTACTCTGCCCTCAGGAGTGCAAGTATCCAGCGACGGGCGAGGGTGCAAGTGGGAAGCCCACTGCCGCAACATGGCCCTGGTTTGGTGCCATGGATGAGGTGCTAGGACAGAGGCCCTCCACCAGGCCACCTGTCCTAATCTCCTCCATTCAGGAGGACACACCAGGGCCCAGTGCAGCAGTGGGCAACCCACTCCCACACCAGGAGGGGCAGGAGGATGAGGAGCCGCCTGAGGCACGGGTGGCGAAAAGGAGGAGGGACGGGGAGGATGAGCTCATTGCCCTAATAAAAGAGGACATGGCTCAGCAACGCCAAATGGAGGAACGGAGAGCCGAGAGGATGGACAGGCTGATAGGTGTCCTCGAAAAGCTAGTGGAGCAGAAAAAGGACTGAGTCGTGTCCACAGACAGCCACTGTACATAGTTGCACTTTATTTATGCTGGCACCCCAACCTTTGTTTTGTACAAACATGATTATTTCAGTTGTGTAAATAAAACAGCCAGAACATCCCAACTGTGAGTTCATGTCTGTCACAAACTACATAACACAATTTCGGGGGGCCTGACCTATTGCACATGCCAAATTGTGAAAATAAAAACAGTGCAACGTAAAACACAACATGATTGTGGGAAAATCACTGCCCACTGTGGTCCAGGATAAACCTGAGTGTCCCAGCATGCACATACATCATCAACCAGGCCTGACATTTGCCTGAGCAGGGAGTCTTGGGCAGTGCTGCTTGGTCCGCTGGACCAGGACCAGAGAGATGAGGGAGGTGTCACAGGTAAGACCCCCGGTTCGCATAGCCAGGTACTGAGTGGAGCATCCCACATAGGCGTCCCCAGATGTTGCTCAGGCATGCTCATTCCCACTGTCCACCGCATCATCCTCCACTTGGGTCTGCAGGGCTGGTGAAACTGACAGCTGCCATGTCACTGGATTGTAATCATGGCGGTGGGAAAACGACATGGTAGCAACAAGCATGTTAATACAGATCTGTCACGTGAAATCCCAGCACTGTGCAGATGCACCACTAAGGGATACTTGCCTGCTGACAATAATCGTGGTCTGGGGGTACCTCCTCCAGGGCAGACACCTCAGCAGATAGCTGGTCCCGCCAGTGTGCACCACTGACTGCCTCCACACCAGTCTCCCCCTCATCTTGGGCATCATCCTCGGGCTCCTCATATGGGGCCACAATGTCACCAGCACCGATGCAGATGTTGTGCAGCACGGCACATGCTGTTATGACCTGCGACAGATGTTTAATCTTGTAAGTACAGTGTACATGCCAGATTATACACTACAGTTGCCATTATGATTCGACAAACAACAATGATGCTCGTATTAGCGTGACGTACATGTGGCACAAAGGTGTGGTGCACCTCCAGCACTTGCAGGAAGATGACACGGAACCTCGTCTTCATCATTCCAAAGGCACGCTCTATGACAGAGCGTGCCCTGGAGTGATGTGCGTTAAAGCGCTGGGCTCCCGCACCGTGGACTGGCATCTTGTAGGGGGTGATGAGGGGGAGTGGATGTTGGAGACATGGGTACCCTCCATCTGCAAGGATGAAATGCCCTGGGGGAGGGTAATGGGCCTGTCGGTACAGTGGGCTGTGGCGGAGGACCCTGGAGTCATGCACTGACCCCGGCCAGCCCACATGTGTATCGACAAAGCGGCCCTGATGGTCACATACCGCCTGCAGGATTATGGACGGGAACAACTTCCTGTTCCTGTAGCACTGACCGTCAGGGCCGCTGGGGGGCTTGATGCAGACATGGCAGCAGTCAATTGCACCAGCAGCCTTCACAAAGGCCCTGTGGCCTGCCAGCTGTGCAAACCCATTGGACATGGCATCTAGGTCTTCTGGGGTCCATGGGAGGTGGATGACCTGGTGGCGCGTGGCCACCACCTCCTCTGTGACCCTGTGCACGATGTGGTGGACAGTGGAACGGGGTATTGCGAACACCCTGGACATGACCCTGTAGGCTGCTCCACTCGCCAGCCAGAAGAGGAACACAAGGGCCTCGATCGGGGCACCCCACCCATGTCTCCGTTCCTGGTTCAGTAGATTCACCAGCGCTGTCACGGACTCCCTGCTGAGGCGGAAATCAGGCCTGGTGTCCTCATTATTGAAGAATCTGTCCAGGACTGGGACACTCAGGTTAATCCTGCAGTACAGGGGTCTGGTCTGGTGAAAGTAAATACAGGACATGACAGACATTCTTTTATTCTAGTTATTATTCTGACTGTTGCTGTTCTTATTTTCGCAGGCAGTGGACACTGTGCTTGTGGTGACATTATTTGGGTTTTTGGTTAACTGCACGTGTGTGGCATGTCCTGGGCTGTGCTGCTGCAGTGTGCTGGCTGCGGGCGCACACACTCCTATTTGGGACTCACATCTACAGTGGTATATATCAGGGTGTTACGCTAGTACACAGGTACACACGTCAGATATCTCAGGGGGGAGGAATGTCGCCATGTATTTATCACTGTACCTGCACGTGGTTGTCCCGTAGTCGCAATAGGATCATTCGTCTGTGACGGGTGGGTTGTTGGGGCTCTTCCATTAGCAGGGAAATTACACACGCAAGGACGTGGTCTGTGTCCATGTTGCCGATCGGGAGGGGTGGTACGGGCAGGCACAGCTGGTGACGCGAATTCAAAGCGTAGACCGTCCCATTTCACGAGCCTCTCACTTCCGCACTTCCCGTACTTATAGTACGCACCGTCCGTTGTATGCGTAGTGCGCGTACTTCAAGCATGCAGTCTCTGAATTGGGACACAGCCGACTTCTGTAAACAAACCCCGCGGAGACGGAGATGGAGAAAAACAGGAGGACAACACACGGAAAACACACCGGCAAGTCGCCCGGCAGGGACCGTACAACCATGACAGATTGTGACCTACACCCGTTTTCACACCTTGGCTCGTGTGATTAGGTAGAGGATAGATCCGGTCTTTAAGTGATGACGTGATGAAACTACTGCCCAAACTACTCTGCATTTAATAGGGCTGTTGTGTTTTTAACATGTTTTAATGCTTTGTATCTTTTTGTATTTAATCTCAAAGAGCCCATAAAAACAGTCAGTGATCACTGTCCGCCTCTCTCGGTTTTTATTACCGCTAATCATTTTAAAGCTCAGTTTTTAAAACCTTACGATGTAACTACAGCCCAGCCCATGCAGCACTATATTAATAACTAACCTCGTATTGTGGATGGATTATCTCAGTCGTTCTCCCGACTGACGTTCGGTCTGTTTACACCATCCTGCCATGCGATTGCATTTGTCCCCAACCTTCGGAAACCCTCATGTTAACTTTTATCGAGTGGAAAGAAGTTAGCGTTCATCCTCTAGCTTCACTGTTTATATTATGCTAACATAGCTACGCCGCTAGAGATCACGTAGCACACCATTATATACCAGCTAGCCAAACTTCAGTAACCCTACAAAAGTCACTGCTGTTTACTTTCCTGTCTTCATTTATGTCAGAAGTGATAGCAGAGCTGTATTAGGGCTGGGCGATATGACCCAAAATTCATATCTCGATATTTTTTAGCTGGATGGCGATATACGATATATATCTCGATATTTTTTTAAAGCCATAAAGTAAGAACAAAAAGAGAGTTCTTAGTCAAAGCTGTGTCCCAGATGTCACACAGGCACTTTTATTAACATACAGCATAGATGTACATGAAAAAATTACTCAAAAATAAATTATGAGCATATAATAAATAATAATGCTCCATAAATAAAAGAAAACCATGTTGTTTTTGTGCATAACAAAGAGCTCACAATTGTGCAGTCAAAATGTAAACTAAAAGACGCTGAGCATAATAACAAAGACAGATTTCACAGCTGCTCTATTGACCCTGTGCACGAGAAAATGCTAACTTCCTGGTTTGAGACCGGATGTGGGGTTGTACATTTCCGGTAGCTTTACTTTGCGGTCAATCGCTACTGCGAAGATATACTCCAAAATCATGTCCAAAACTCGAAAACGGAAAGATCGCGTTAAGTTACAAAGAGCAGAAGGTGGGAACACTCACCACTGTTGTGTCATAAAAAATCTAATGATCAATTTTGACGTTTAAAGAGTTTAGATCAGGGGTGGGCAATCTCAGTCCACGAGGGCCGGTATCCCTGCAGGTTTTAGATCTCACCTTGGGTCAACACACCTGAATCACATGATTAGTTCGTTACCAGGCCTTTGGAGATCTTCAGGACATGTTGAGGAGCTAATTTAGCCATTTAAATCAGCTGTGTTGGTTCGAGGAAACATCTAAAACCTGCAGGGACACCGGCCCTCGTGGACTGAGATTGCCCATCCCTGGTTTAGCTCAATCAGTTGTTTACATCACTCAACATAAGCAGAACTGCATTACAGAATCAGAAGAGACATCGTCCACATTCAGAAGCACATCTCTGTATAGTGACTGGTCTTATGATTTAAACAGGCAAATGTTCAGCATTCAAACTACAGGTGAACAATAGTCAAACCAGATGTTTCCCCATTATGTCGATATCAGCTAGTCAAGTACACACCCACACAGCATGTTAACAAACCGTGAAAAAAAGCCACACAAAAAATGAATGATTGCTGGTAAGGGTTTCTATACATTAGTATTTACGAAGGGTATGTTGTGACTTACCTTCAAAATTACAGTGGTCCCTCGCTATAACGCGGTTCACCTTTCACCTCACTGTTTCGCAGATTTTTTAGTGCAAGTTTGCATGCTTTTTTTTTTTTATATCACATTGTGTCCTGCGTCCTGATCGCTGCAGACGATCTCCTCCGTGACGTCTCTCCTGTACAGTACAGAATCGCCGCATCGATCGCTAGCAGTGTGACTCTGAAGTGCAGTACTGTATGTCCACGAAACGTTTTGCACCGTCAAAAAATAAAACTGGCTACTTCATTTCACCTATCGCTGGTTATTTTTAGAACATAACACCCGCGATAAACGAGGGACCGCTGTTTAAAGATACTGAGAAATATAACATTTGAATCCCTTTTCTCTTTTGAGAAAAAGAGGCGCTGGGGAAAAAATATCGACAAGTCGATGAATATCATTCATTTACTTAACTTGTTTTGGACCGTAAACAGGGCGCGAATAGGACACCGGAAACAAAGCTCCCCACAGGAGTTTCCGCACCAGAAGTAGCATATGCTAACGTGCACATAGTCAATTCCCAAAAGTTCTACTGCGTGACTGACAGCCTGGAGTTTGAAATCCTCTTTGTAACCACGTCTCTTAACAGGTGCCATTTATGGTCCTTATACACACACAATACGGTAATATTACGTTGAAGCACAGTATGTATCACTCCGCAAGGCTCCTCGGTAGCCGTAATGCTCCAACAATCCATCAAGCGCTGCAGCTCCGTAGCTTACCAAAGTCGTACTAAAACATTTTTTGACAGATTGCTGAGCGTCATGCAGTGTTGCCAACTTAGCGACTTTGTCGCTATATTTAGCGAGTTTTCAGACCCCCTTAGCGACTTTTTTTCTAAAAAGCGACTAGCGACAAGTCTGGCGACTTTTTCTGGTGTTATTGGAGACTTATTTATGACGACTTTTGACGTGAAAGCGCGTATCGCTCTTACTCTCAACAAGCAGCGGGTGCTGCCGTGGGCACCTCGCCTGTTCCAAAGCGCTCACGGGCGGAGGATAGTCCTCCCCCAGCTGCTATCAGGGCAGAAGATGTTCACACCTATGCGTCCAAACGGCAAATGAATCGCGCATGAGCAAAGCCGCTGCTCCCGCACTGAGTTCTTCTTTTACTGTTATGCTGTTTTGTGGATCACAAGGTTTAAAACTACTTATAAACACACACAAAGTAACTCCACCAGAGTGCCTATTTCGGGTCACTTTTGCTGGTCCAAGCCCGGATAAAGGAGCAGGGTTGGAATTGTGACATTAAAAAAAACAATAATTGCTAAAAAAAAAAAAAAAAAAAAATTATTTGTAGTTCTAAATAAATTCTAGATGTATTTAGGACGTTTTTTACTCACTTTATGTCTCTTCCACGATGTTATTTCTCTCTCCAACAACGTAGGTTACAATTATATTAGCATGACCAATTATGCAAATTAGGCGATGACGTCATTTAGCGACTTCTAGCGACTTTTAGGACAGCCAATAGTGATTTTCCTTACTGAGGAGTTGGCAACACTGGCGCCGTGTACCACATAAAATCGGTTCGCGGTCATCAAGCACAACCAGAATTCATACATAAGGCGCACTGTCAACTTTTGAGAAAATGAAAGGATTTTAGGCCGTGGCGTTAGCGTGGTTAGCTCGTTAACACGTTGACGCCGTCCAGCCCCACGCACCGGGCGATGCGCAGTAACTCGTTAACTGAGATTTGCAGTGTCCATCTTGTCACTGCCTGCAGGTGAAGCAATGGGGGAGGAGGGGGAGTTGTGTTCAGTGAAGGAGAGGCGAGGCGGAGTAACGTTGCGTAGAGACAAAAGTGGACGAAAGAGAGGCAAACTTGTGGCTCCACAAGTATAATTATAACGTAACATAGACTATATCGATATAAACGATATTGTCACATCTTATATCTCGTATAAAAATATATCGATATTTTTTAAAAAACTCGATATATCGCCCAGTCCTGAGCTGTATGTCTTAAATTTTTCAGAAATCTCTCAGTCAGAATATGGTATATTATATTTAGATGGAAACTAGCGACCTAACTCCCTGCTAACTTCTAACTCCGCTAAATTTCATAAATTCAGTTTTCATGGATGCCTGGATGTTAAACTTAATTGTCACACCTGGTAGAGCAGCAACGCAGATTACAGATGAAAGGATTTAGACCATTTTTAACTCTCAGTGATGCCGCAGTGATCGTGTCACTTAGGGACCTGCAGCGGAGTTTGGGCTCAGGCACCTGCAGCGGAGTTTGGGCTCAGGCACGGCTAATGATGTCAGACTTAAAGACCAGATAGGGGGTCCATGTCCCTCTTAGTGGGACACTCCCATAGGGCTTAAATCTGGGACTCTTCACCATTTGACCTAAGAACTGAAGAAGCTTCTCGGATGAGAGGTGAAATGTCTTCAAGCAACTTAAAGAAGTCCAGACGCTTTTCTTTCCAAACTCTTTAGTCTCTTCTCTCATGTCAGTATAACTTAGGTTAGCAAACTCGCATTTGAACAAACCACAAGACTTCTGAAACAATGTCCTGTGTACAAATGAGTGCAAAATGAAAATGCCTGACCACGATACACAGTACAATGCTTAGCAAAAAGCAAACACAGCATACCAGCACAGACACTTTATACCAACTGTCAAGCGTAATGGTGAAGGTGTGAAGATTTGGGCTTGTTTTGCAGCTACTGACCTTGCAGTCATTGAGCTGACCATGAACTCTTCTGTATATCAAAGTAGACATGAGGCCATCTGACTAACAGCTAAACCTTAACCAAAATTGGGTCGTGCAACTGGACAATGCTCAAAAGCAAAACAATAAACCTACAACAGAATGGCTGAAAAAGAAAAGAATCAGTGTGTTGCAATGGCACAAACAAAGTTCAGAGCTTGTGATTGAAATGCTGTGGTGGAACTTTAAGAGAGCTGTGCATGAACAAATACTTGCAAACCTCAGTGAATTAAAGCTTTCTTCAGTTCACTGAGTGTTCTCAAAGCTGCTGAGATATGGGGTGTGTTTTGTTTTTCCCATGACTGTGCATACAAAAAGGATAGACACCCTGAAAATATAATCTCTTTGGACATGCTAATGCGATGGCATATTAAAGAGAAAATGTTTACCTAATAAAAATAAATATTACAATAATCATTTGTATACTTAACATGACCTTTGAATGTGTGTTTTCATTTTTGAGTTGTAAACTATGTCAGCTCTAATATTTCTTTGCTTCCTCCACAGATTTTCAAATGTCTTTCTCTCAATCCGAATTTCACATTGCCTTGAGTGTTTGATGTTTTGCTGTACTTTGGGACTTGTGTTATCTAATTGGAATGAAAGGGCATGTTCACCACTTTGTTTATACCTGTCCAGTGCTACTTGTTACGTTGCATCTGGGGTAAATAGTGTCCTTGGTCTTTCAGTTGAAATCATTTCACTGTTTGATAAATGGAGCTGTCTACTCTCACTGCCCCTCTCCGAGAGTTCATTTATATGAGTATATGAGGTGGAGTTTGAAACCTATATGTTGTGAATATGTAATCCACTTCAAAAACAGTTATCTGCTTTACTTGTTTCCATACCAAAGAGGTTCACATTTAATTTAGTAATTTTCAGTGATGCTGTTGTCAGTTTGAATTGGATACCCTATATGACAATGAAGAGCTTATTAGAGGAGTATTTGGCCTGACATGGAAGATTTATTACAGCCCTAATATTACTTTTTTATCACTTCTAAATATTGAGTGTAAAATCTCATAGTAATCGCCATGACCTCCATAAGGTAGGATGTCATTCAACCTTTGGGCATCAACAGAGGTCTCAGTTTGAAATGATACAAGGTCAACATCTTAGGTTTTAGCTTCTTTTTCTGCTCTACTGGTACCTGAATCCCTGAAAGATTTAAATTAATCTTATTACTGCACTGTTTCTTAACAATTAGACAGCACTGAAAAAAGTCATCAAATCAGCTGCAACATTCACACACAGTAATTTCCATAATCTTAATTTTCAATAAGAGAAACAGAGTTTAGTTTAAGTGTCCTTTACGTGAATTTATTCTGGAGTTTAGTTTATTTCAATTAGTTATCTGCCTCCTAAACCCCATTCAGATAAAGAAATAGCAGTTACCTCTATCCCAGTCCATTTACTTGAAAATAAAAAAGACTTCTCACCAGGAGGAGCTGATAAAATTAGTAATTTAGTTGGATATAGGCCATTTTCATTGGACCTTTAACTCGCATGGTTATTACTTTCAATAAGCCTGCTCATCTGCTAAGCTCAGGCTGAAAATCCTTGCTTTTTATCCTCTTCACTTTAGACTTATTCATAAGGGGTTGGACCGCATTGTTATGAAATGGAACCATTTGATATTACTGCGTTCCATTACTGTGTCTACATTCTGTTACTACTCCCACCTGTCCTGCTCAGAAAGTCATTTATTTTTGACCGAGCAGGGAGAATGAAAGCCTGCAGTCTTAGAGAAATAAAAAGAGCACCTGACTGCGGATCTCCCATCCACAGAGACTGACTGGTCCTCTTTAAATCCAACAAGCTTTTATCTTTAACTAAACACTCCAATACATCTTATATTGTGTGAAACACCTTTCTAATTTTGACAATTCATCTCTTTTTTATTTTTATGGTATCTACTTCTATATTAGTCTCCTTAGAACTCTTTTACTATCAGTGTGCATTTGTTTTAGCCTCTATTCTTTTATTAAATTAGTTTTCAATTATGACACCCCACACTACTGTTAATTGCTCTGATAAGGAAAACACAAGATAAGCAGTTTAATAAACCATGGCTATGATTTTGGTGTTTTATTACTTTCACTAAAAGGGCCAAGTTTCTATTTTCTGACTTGAATTAAGCATAATTACTGAAGGAGCAACACAGTTTTAATGTTACTATTGTCCTCATATGGAAATTAGAAAATTACAGAAACAATATCAAGTCATAAAAATACTTAGTTTTTTATATTCTTCTTCTTCTTCTTTTTTTTTATAAAGAGCATTGGAAAATGGTAGTAAAGTTGTAGAAGGGCAAATTATTTCAATAATTAGCACCCTAAGTACATGGACATAATCACACCATGAGATATAGACAAAAATATTTAAATTTTCTTATTATATTTATTATTAAAGAGATGAAAAACATAACTGCTGTGTTGTTTAAAAATAATTTATATATAGTTTGCAAAACCTGTTGTATCCTAGGTACCTCTGTAGGTCACCACAACCAATGTTAATGGAAAATGATAACAGCCTGACTTGCAGCTGGCCCTTTTTAAGGTCAAGAAGATCTTACTTCCTCTTTTGCAGGATAAATTCCCCAGTGGCTTTGGGATTTGGTGTGTGTGGTTCAAGCTTGTTTTCTCTCTGGGTGACTGTCACTGAGGTTCAGATGGAAAAATCTCTCCAGGGAATGTTTCTGGCAAGAGAATACTCAGTGAAGCCATGATCCCTAGAGCTTGGACTTGGATGCTTAAATGATAATACAGCCAGGCAATCTGCAGTAGAATAATGTGTTAATTTGATGGTTTTAATTTAATATAAAAGATGTTTTATAATATCCTGTTTCTTATTTCTAGAATAATCCTCATACGTTCCTCTATTTGTGGTCCATATTGAAATTGTCCTGTTCCTGCCTTTGTGGAAGGCCCCAGCACCAGGAGTGGATTGTAAAGAGACTTTGATGTTACTGCTGATGTTGAACGTTCAGTGGCTATCATGTGCTATGCTTGCCCTGAAAGAGTTTTTCTAAAGCACAGGGTAAGGAGGGCCTGCGTTAGAGCCCAACAACAAAGAGTCAGCTGCTTTGACCAGTGGAAGTCTTGGCACTGCATGATATGAACTTGGTGTGTCTGGGGAAGGACACTAATGAGTATGCTCTATGGACCCAAAAACACAAGCACCAGCAGGAGCCGCTTTAGTGTTTGTGCTCAGAGTGCAGTTTTCATAAGACAAATCATAGAGATATCTTTGAACACAGCATCCTTTTCTTATCAATGCATCTTTCAGCACTGTCTAACCTCTTATTTTTGTGTCTGGTCATTATGTTTTCAGGGAAAGCTAATGGGTCTCTCAATTTATTTTTATTTGGAACATAGTCCCTGTGGAACAAAGGGTAGGTCATGCAACTAAGGACTTTCAAACACCTCAAAACCATGTCTGGCACAGAAGATAAATGAAGCAAATGCACTACAATGAAAGAAAAATAAGAAGTCTCTTTCCATATATTCAACTATTGTTGTGGTTATGGTTCATTGTGGATGGAAAAGCTATTTTGGGGCAATGAAATTAGTTAGTAATTCATACTGGCCAAGTATAAAATAGCTCTTCATACTCAAGGTAAATCAAACCCCTTAACTTTCCCTAATATGAGGTAAGTGCTTTAACTGCCTAAAAACTTTATAATACAGCCTAAAGATGTATTGTTGAATGTATTTTAAAGTGTTAGCAAACTGATTTCTCTTAAAAAGTAAGTGTTGTTGTGAATGAGGGGTAAATAATTGTCTCAATATGAGGTTGATATATATTCTCCACAATCTACGATCTGATGAACTGGAGATTGGGCAGAATATTTTGTGTTTGTGAAAAACACATGAAAACACAAAAAGAAAAAAAAAGGTTTTTTTAAGACCTTCATTTGCATTGTACGTTGGTTTTTTTTTGTTTTTTGTTTTTTCAATTTAACTGAGACAATGTATTTCAATAACAATTACTCTCAATTTACAACACTACTTTTCATCCATAGTCTCTGGCCAAATTTTAAAAGCAAGATCAAAAAAATAAAAACATTTCACAATGTCAACATTAAAATCATACAAAAGAAGAGGAGAATGAACGGGGGGGGGGGGAACATACTAAAATGAGGCATGATGGTAACAGAAGGATAAAATCCATTCAGTCTCGACAGATTACCAGTCAACCTTCTCTTTAACTAACATATAAACGTGTTGTATGTGTTCTGATCTCTGACACTGATGGCTACAGAGTACTACGACTTTGCAGCATTAACATAAAATACAGACTAACCCAAAAAACTCTTGCTAAAAGACACAGTGCAGTTCCATCTAAGCAGACTTTTTGTAATTTGATTTCTGTTCGCTTTAATGGTAATAAACTGACTATGGTGGAGTAGCTATATTATGCCAAATTTAGTAAGACAGTAAAACATGTATTCCATCCATCCATCCATCCGTTCCCTTCCATTATCCTTATCAGGGTTGCAGGGAGGTTGGATCCTATCCCACCAACATAGGCTGAGAGGCAGGGTACACCCTGGACAGATCTGTCCAGGGTGATTTAGAATGACCATTTAACCCAGCCCCACTAATTGCATGTCTTTGGACTGCGGGAGGAAGCCGGAGAAGAACCCGCACAGACATGGGGAGGACATGCAAACTCCACACAGAAAAGCCCCAGCCAGATGGTGGATTTCTGTGGATTTGAACTGATAAAGTTGGACTGACTTTAACATTTGCACAGTTAGATGCTAATATCATGCATATGAATATCTCTGATAAGTTTCAGCCAAGCTAGCGTGTATGAGTAAACTAGAAGAAACTGATTAAAACTTAAGTGAGACCAAGATGTAATTCTCAGATGACATAAATGTAGCATATCCAATGAATTCAGATGTTCTGGATGGTGGGTTTCAGTCTCACCTAACTACACTCAAGTTATTTAATTCTTGTCCCAATTAATCCTGAATGCAGCCACCTGAAACAAACACCTAAATAAAGTAATGGTCATTAGCGCTTGATTTTCAGTGAGTGTTTGTGTTCTCATTACTGATGGTTCATCCCTGTGACAGATGTGGAGGATGTTTACTGACCTGTGATTTGTTACAGAGAGGAAACAATTGCTGCCATTAAATTAGTCGTGGACACCATGGCTGTGCCTGATAAACAGTAATATATGTTCATAAAGTGGGCAGAAAGTTTCCTTCAGGTACTTCGGGGTCAAGCAGAGTAGACAAAAGGATGAAAAAAGCATTAGATGTCTCAAAACTGGAAGATCGAGAAGCACAATAATTCTGCGTGACCCATGTGGCAGAGATGCACTGTTCTGTTAGCTATTAACATGTTTTGTAGCTTTTGGTACATAAGGGGCATTGGTTGATAGAGTTTGATCTTAAGGCATTTACACACCAGATGCAAAAAATTTGTGAAAATATTTTGTGCATTAAAAATATCTTTCTGACTCACCTATTGTTAATACAGTCATTCACACCGACAGCATAATTATTTTGTGGCATTTTTTTTGGACCAAGCTCAATTTTTCCATGCAAATAAACAGATCTTACCAATCAGACCAATGCATTTGGCAACGAGTGCACTCGTATCTCAAAACGAGCACCAGTACTGAGTATACAATGTTATGGAAATAGTAAAATACCTCTTTAATCTCAAACACACAAAAAGACGCCGCTTCGAGTCAATCGTCTCTATTAAATTATTTTCCTGGCTCCACAGTTGTGGTCCCTACTCTGCCAGCAAGAGTTCAAACTGCCCCACTGACATTGTGAAATATGTATGAAAGCAGCCATGGTACATCCTCAACTCCTGGATCAAATTATTAAATTCTCCCTGCTGCTGCCTTATCTTAAGAATTGGATGAACCCAGAATCTCAGTTTCTTCCTTTTCTTATTTAGAAACATCAGGATCAGCTCATCATGATGTAAACTCCATTGTTTTCATAATGCATTTTTTGACAAATTTTTCAGTTTTCACAAAATGACAACACTTTCAGTGTGTACATATAGATCTGCACAGCACATTTAGATCTGGAAAAATTCTAAGTTTTGTTTTGTTTTTTCACTGTATGAAGGCTTTTAGAGTAACAGCATTGCCAGCTTGTTTCTGTTCTAGTAAACATCTTTAAACTGAACTGAAGTAACACATTGAGAAAAAAACATAAATTTAAAAAAAAAAAAATTAAAGAAGACGAAAAGATATGACTCATAAAATTACATTACGTTATTACATTAATGTTCTCTTTTCTTTCTTCATGCCTCCCACATGCACAATGAAAAAAGCTTCAGCATGTGTCAATAAATCCTAATCTGTGCACGAGTACCCAAAGGAGCATAAACGAGTGCAAAAAAACAAAAACTAAATCATGTATAAACATTATGCATCTTGTTTGCTTGGCTCCATTTCCCTACAGGAGAAGTGCCATTACAGTCAACCAGAACAGTGACTAATGTTTTAATATCACATCATCTCCCTTTTTTGTTGAGACTAATGATTTGTTTTTACTTAGTTTGCCAGTGTTGGATAAATTGCTGGAGCTTTTCTGTTTCCTTAATAATGTAAGTACAGTTTTCTGTAAATACATTGGCATGTTTACTCAACAATTATATTTCCAATTACAGTTTTATAGGTTCATCAATATATCCCACTCACTGTAATACAAGGGCTTTGTGATATGTTATTCCCAACATTCCTCCTACATTGAGCTAGATCTCCATACTATACATTGCACCAACATCAATCTCATTTCAGGAGCAATTGTCTTGCTGGCAAAGCTTGCAAACCTTTAAAATTTCAAACACCCTCACTCTATTCTGTCTCCAGTGTGTGTTCAGCATGCAGAATTAGGACATTAACATGGAGCTTGTAGTCTAGACCTCCATACTAAATTTATCCCATTTTTTAATCTGATTAAACATGGCAAGAGCACACTTAAGCAAAGCGTTTCCTGTATTTGCTAGTGTAATTTACTATTTATGCTGCTATGAACTATGTTATGAGTTTTGAAGGGAAAAAATGGTTTTAAACCTTTGTGCACTCACAGCAGATGATTACAGTGAATGGACATATAACAGACTTTGAAACCAGCCAGGTATGAAAAGGCATATGAACAACACATGAAGTCATTTTGCTCATTATTGCTACAAAAAGTTTGGCTTTCTGTTTGTCATTTCCCACCACAAATGACGCCCTGACCCTGACCCTAAACACACAACCTTTCCTTTTTGCATGTACAGTAATTGAACATCCTAACATGGCATGTAAAAAGCTTAAAATGTGTACACATGACACAGAATACGTTCCTGTGGCTTGTTATTTTCTCACAGTCCCTTGAAATCACCTTGAAGTCACCTTGTCACAACCAGACCCACATCAGTGATTAATGTAGGAAACAAAAGTACTGTTTGGTAAATGCTACCAATGAGCTGACAGAAATGCCAGACTTTTCAATACTTCAATACTTAACTAGGAGCATGGGCTCTATGAGTGCCTACATGTGATCATAAAAGGGTTTAACAATATTTTTGTTCTCACAGCTAAATGGAACTCCAATCCAATGTTTCCAGTTGAATGTTTTTGTTTTTTGTTTTTTTCACTTGAACGTAAACTGTATCTAAAATTCCTTTATGTGGCAGGAAGCCTGAGTAAACCCACATATTACAACAAACATACATTTTTATCTCAAGGTATTCTTGGCATTTCAGATATTATCTTCACTTCCCTCTAACCTAAGAAAGTTGCTGTATAAATAAAGGTTGATTGACTGTTTTATTAATGGCTTTTTGAACAGTTCTTTTTATAGCTTTCTCCTGCTTTGTAGGCATAGATTAGCTTTATTTTCAGAGGAACATAATTATCATCAGTTCCTAATTATACTTCTTGAGTTGCTTTTTTCAAGTGCTAGTGAGTCAGTTAAGTGCCAATGAGAGACTATAGTTCTTTTCTCTTTACATGTTTCTTTTTCTTTCTCTTTGTTTTTTAAATAATGAAACAAAACTAGAATGTACTATAACAGTACTCTGTGATGGTTTTGAGCACCTAATTATAAGGTAATGTCCAAGGAATAACAAATGATATCAGTAACATCATCTTAGATGGCAATTAATATGTCTATGATTTAAACCAGTAGTATAGTAATGCATTGGTAATATTATAATAATCTTACAAGAAAAATTTGGACTGATTCATGCATTGACACATGCATAACGGGTCTTGTGTGATTGTAATTGCAAATCGAGTAGTCTTTGGACTTTAAATTCTGAGGGGCAATAACTTCAGCTTCTATTTGCCAATTTGCTTGATTGCATGATGACCCCTCTTTTTAATCATTTGAGCCTATAGAATTACGGTAACATCACCACGTGTACATCAAGCATCAATCACAAATTGCAAGGTGAGATTTACACGTGACACAAAACGCACAACACTCAATCAAATCTCTGTAACTCTGCAGAAAATGACTATTTTTTGATGGTAAACTGCTCTGAGGCATTATGGGAGATGGAGTTTGTCTGGAAATGAGACATAACCACAATCCTTTACGTTTTGGATAAATACAGCAAAGGTAAGATTGAATTCATGTTACTGTTTTTTTAAAACATGAAGAGAAATTTTGGTCATCTTGTGCGGGTGGTCTGGTGAACTTTGATCAGAGCGTGACGAAAGTTGCAGTTTTGGAATCTGTGACATGTCGGCTTTTAGAAGATATATAGTTTGTCCAGTTATGTGCTGTGGATGGGGATTGTATTTACATCATTTCACGAAATGTGCTTACCTGCTCTTTTAATCGTTTGCTGTTTTAGCTGTGTTTGGTGGTTGTAGAAATGAGCCTTTTTTTTAGCTTGTAGCTGAGATTCTGACATTTCTGTGGATACCACACATGTCTATATTTACATAACAGACCTAGCATCACTGCTAGTGAAACAGGATGTTCCCCCTCCTACCCATGGTAACAGGGGCGTTGGGGTTCAAGAGGTTAATGTCAAGAGATCCAAAGTTCCAAAGCACATCCAAGAACATCCAAAGCAAAGTTCTTTATAGTAAAGAACAAGATCATAATGTTCTTGTTTTTTACTATATGGGATCTCCCTCTGATTGGCAGAGCAGTAGGTTTGCCCATGTGTCCCATAGCCTTAAACAGAAAACAACATTCATTTTCCATTTTAACAAAACCACCCCAGTTGCTGCTTAGAAACCCTGACAGTTGAGGGAAACACAAACACTAATAACACATCTGCATGAATATAACTTTGGCCCCAAATGTACAACCAGGTTGTACATAATGATTTTCCTCTAATTTGTCCTTGGAAACACCGTACCAGCATTGCTGCCTCTGATAAGATACTGCTCCCCAAGCAATACTGTCAATTTTTTTGACAGCAATTTCCTATGAGTCTTGTCCCTAGATGAACACAAACTTCTGTTATCATTTCATGGCATTAAAATCCACAAGTGGCTCCTCTTTTCCTGTCATTATGTAAGATTTTGAAGAAGGGCTTATCTAAATTCCAGCTTTTTAAAGTGCAAAACCCCGTCTCCAATTCACACTATTAGCTGTGACATTTTCTTTTTTCATTTGTAGCGCAACAAAACTTAAAAAAAAAATCAAGTTATACTCAAAACAGATTTTAATTGAGCATTGAGTCTCTCAGTCAATTTGCAGATGATTTTGCTCTGGTTTCCATTTATTTTACAGTGTCCCAGTGTTATGGTCCAAAAAAATCTAGGGAAAGTATCTCCCAAGCCAATGAACAGAATACCCATACTGGTTTTTTCCATTCTGGAAGAAGAAGAGACTGTACTAAAATGAGGTTATCTTACATTTATGAAAAGTCTGAGATATTAATTTTGAATGTAGAGATAAACAAGTGTTAGATCTTCCCTGGGTGATTAGTTGCTGTAGGTTGGTGCTTTTCTTCTGGAGAAATCAGTTGCAAAGTGGGGCCATCAAATTTCTGGTCGACAGCAGATTGCCCGTCTCCAGTTGTTGCATTGTAGCAAACATTCACCTATTCACAGATTGGCAGTGAAACCAAACAGGAAATGGATAATGTTTTCTTTCAAAGTAAAACCAACACATTTCAAATTACACAACTTTTACTTTGATGACCTAACTACTACCAGAAAACCACAGCAACCACCTGGAATATACATTTTCCCCTTGTGATCTGTGGCTGCCAGGAGCCCACTGACTGGTTTCTGATGGCTACTGGACTTCTGTAAAATTTACTGTTTGCCATGGTTCTGGGTCAGTTGACCTTTTTGAGCCTTTTGAGTTTACGGTGTGTCTCTGTGAACTATTCCTGCTGTTATATTTGGGTTTTCTATTTTTTGAGTATTGAGTTCTCCTCATTGTGGAGTTATATTTCCGTTTTCCTGTTGTCTTGTCAGGATGTCTCATCTCCCATTCCTGTGTGTCGTTCCATGTCTCCCCTGTCAGTCATGTTTACTCTATGTTTCCCATAGCTGGACTGGTCATCGGCCCACCGGGCATTTTTATGGGCCGATGATTTTTTTTTTTTTTTTGGTGTGTAACGGCATGAACAATGAAAGGTGGTGGATTTGCCAGATGCTGGCCGCTGTGTAAAAATAACTCAGTTGTTTGGTGGTGGCTACGGCGGAGCTTCCACAGAGGCCAGCGGGTGGATGAGGGAAGGAGAGGCAGGAGGAGGAGAGACCCGAGGCAGCCGCTGGTCCGAGTGTCAGGTGAACTGAACTTCAGGTAAGAAGTTGTGACCTGCAGTCTATCTGAGTCAGATATAAACCAAGTCTAGGTGTAGTTTATTTTCGTTGTGCTGACTTTTCACAGTCAGTTACAATAACTCGTACTGCGTGCTAGCTAGCATGACGGAGTTTCTATACAGCTGGGTGGGTGCTATGATGTTACTGATAGTGAACTTTATTTTATTCATAAGGTTAGTTAGTAGAGTTGCCAACCGCTCCTTAAAAAATGGAATGGTCCCTCATTCAGAGAAAACATTACGCGTTTCGTATTGAGCTGAGAAGGAATGCAGTTTGTCCCATACTTCAGCTACAATGGAAAAAGACACAAAGCTGGAGTTATTCTGTGTCTTTACGCTGTCAGCTGCTTCTTCTTCTCTCATTCTCCCCCCTCCCTCTCCTGTTGCTACTTCAATCATGAAACTGATCAATGATCAGCTGATCGGCATTTCTGTCTTGTTTGTTTATCGCCCACTTTGCGCCAGAAAGAGGAAACCAGCGGATGTCGCGCTAAACAAGAGCAGCACGTTTAAGCTTGATCAGCTGTTGTTAGAATTTATTTAATATTACTTTCTAGTATCAGCTGATGTTTGCTGGAGCCACAGCTGTAAAAGCTGCTGGTCATGATGTCGGTTTGGATATCTGGTGAGAGGGAAACATGAAGATGAAATCAGGAGATGTCCTTACTGAATCATCAGAGCTGAACAGGTGATGGAGAAACAGGTTTACCTTTTAGGTGAAGGGAAGTTATAAACTGTTTCTGAGAAATAACACCAGGATCCTTTTCTTAGCAGCTGACAGCTGGTAACTGTGCAGGGGCGAGTCTAGCAAAGTTTTGCCAGGGGGCAGGTAGGGCATTAACTGGGAGAGGGGGGCACAAAGAAATACTTTTTTTATTCTTATTCTCATTTAAAATGTCTAGCTTTTATTAAATAATTATCTGAATCTTACAACCAAAGTTTTTATCTGATGTAAAATGTTATAGAAATCATACATATACCAACAAGACAGTGTACATCACTGTCACAACAGCATCTGTTTTCATTCAAAGGCTTTATGGATTTTCCTGTAATACCTGGTGGGCTGGTCTCTAGTCAAAATGCCTGGGCCGATTTTTTTTGTCCCAGTCCAGCCCTGATGTTTCCCCCAGCCCGTCATGTCTCTCTCTCTCGTTATCCCTTGTCCCTTCCTTCTTGTGTTCCCTCGGTCCCTCTTTCTACTGCCTTTCCTCCTGTGTCAAGCTCGTGTGTCAGTCTACGTCTCTGTGTTTCCTGGTTCATTTTGATAATCTTGTGGTCCATGTTTATTGTGTTTAGTTTTGCTTTCCCTGTGGCGTCACGTTTATTTGTATCAGCTGTGTTCCCTATGTGTGTCCACTCCCCTCGTCTCCTCTCTTTATATTTAGTATGTGAGTTTGTGTCATTCGTTGTCAGGTTGTCTGCTCATCAACCTGTGTCTGTTTGTCTCCCTCGTGTTCCCAGTTCCTAGTTTTTTTCCACAGTCCCAGTGCTTCTCTCTTAGTTTAGTTTTTCCCAGTTTAGATTTAGCCTTGGTTTTATTTTTTCTATGTTTTGTACCTTCGTGTTTCAGCGTGAATAATCTGTCTCCTCGTATTGTCTGCTTCTGGGTCTGCCTTCGCAGCCGTTGACACTGTTAAAGTCCCAGTCGCACAAGTCTAGAGACCATTCACCCACTGGCTTGTGAATGGACATTTTTCCATGGTTGCTGACCATTCTCTGTGTGACTTGGGCATTAGAGAATTTGGCTCCTAATTGAAACTGCTGCTCTGTCACAAACCTAACTGCAAAGAATAGCTATTTAAGGATACTTTGTTTGAATAGAGTAATCAGTTTTTACTAGTTTGTTTTTGTTGTAGTTTTCTTCCACTTCTTTTATCCTCTCTAAAAATTTAAGATAAAACTTTGCACAGAAAATCTGAATGATAGATTTTGCTTTTTTACTGCGATCGATGTTTATCAGGAAAATTCTCTCTCTTTTAATCATTTGTCTTTTTTTCCCAAACAAGCTTAGCCAAGACCCTTGTTGAACAAAACATATTTTTAAAAACATATTATGTTGAAAATATTAAATTACAAAATACAGATTTTATATAAATAAAAAATATAGATTTACAAAAATAAAATAATTTAAATAAACGGAGGGATCAAAAATCACATGGAAAAAAAAGTAAAGGATGGATCAGCTGGTTTTGTTGTGCCAACCTAAAGGGTGACTTAATCAGTTTCATGAGCCCCAGACCACCATGTGGGAATAACACACCCATGCAGTCTTTAAGCAAGTGAGGGTTCATCTGTCATTCTTCTCAAAATCAATTCACGCCCTCCGGCTGCAGTTTTAACACCAGCAGTGTCAGCGATTGTTCCTTCACTGCCCGACAGGCAATCATAGACCAGTTGTTGGATTACTTTACCAAGAATAGCATCAAGCGTGAAGAACGCAGGACCCACAGTGAGGAGCCTGATCAGAAGTACATTTGTTTGAAGAAAAAAAAACTCCCAGGTTTACTTCAGGTTTGACTTTCTGCAGCTCAGGAAACAATACAACACCTATTACATGTTCCATTTTATGCTTCGCCGACTTCCTTTTTTCTGTCTTTACATCTATGTGTAAAAAAGGGATCCCTACATGCAGCAACAGGCCCTCATAGAGCCACCACTGTTACTTCCTGACATCATGTGTCTTGGACATGTATGTGAACTACTTTGATCTGATCTTGAAAAAAAACTATATATGCATCAGTGATAGATTTGAGACAGACTGAAGTCCAGTTGTTCAGATAATCTCGAGGGACAGTTTGCGCTACATTTTAGCCAGATGCTGCATCTCTCCACAATGCAGACACGATCTCACAAGGGTGATCATATCAATAAGCAGTCAGTAGAAATAACCGCTTATAGGCTCTGTCCCATCTGTACCCCAGAATAATGACAGCTACAGTAAAATCAAAGTGCACATTAGTTTTGTAACAATAAAAGAGGCAATAAAGACAAGACAATAATACTTTTCAAACAATAAAAGCTTGTGCTTAGTTCCTAAGTGCACCATTGTGACTCATCACTGTGTTTTAGATAGATATCATAATTTGTTATGACTAACCTTCTTAAATATGAAAGTGATTCTGGTATTTTTTCCCCTATACCTCCAAACAGCACCACAGGGAAAATATGTAATCCAATTTTTTGATCTACTGAATTCCATAGATGGAATGTGCAAAAGTCTTGAGTCACCCTTAATGTCTTTACATTTTGCTTCCATGGTGCCTGAATTTCTTCTTTTTTTTAAATGGTCTTCAGCAATAATTCTTTGGACATTGATAGCTTTTTTACTCATATTCAGTCCGATGCTTGTATCTGACCATGACCAGGAATGTTTTGTTTGTTTGTTTGTTAAGCCACATAACACTAAGCTATTAATCATTCAAACATAAAAAAGAAACCTAACTCAAGGGATGAACCAGTGTTGTGTTGACTCATAACAGACAATTCAACAAACTGATAGATAGGTGTTAGAGTTGATTATTTTAAGATTGCCATTTGTGCAAAGTTACATGACCATTGCTTTTATGTGTGCAAATAAAATGTTTTCTCCATATTGGGTTTTGGCCTCTGTGCATACATAAGATGTAGGAAGCTGTCTCTTCGCTGTAATTTGCCATGCACATTTAGAAACCACAAGTTTCTGTTTTTATAAGTTTAGCAGGGCTGCTCACTTCTGCCTTTTACATGCTTAGTACACATGTTGGTTTGTTAAAAGGTCATGCCCTAAATGGAGCAACTTGAGATGTCGTTGAAGGGTCACGCCATATATGGTGTCAGGCAATGACACACACACACACAGATAGACACACACTTGCTCAGATACGCTTGCCTTGTCACATGGTTAACTGAACTGTGTGTAACTGCTGTCAATAAAAGAGGCAAAGAGGGAAGTCAGGTTCGGAGTTGGCTAATTTCGGGTGAAGGGCTTACAACTCTAAGACCCCGGCCAAACTTCCCTTGCCGCCAAGTAAAACCAGCTGAGCTCTGAGTGTCTTGCTTGGTTCACAGTGACTGGTCTCTGAGACAGCGAGGTCTGTGAGTTTAGACCTAACAATAGGCAACTTGAAACTAGACAAAAAAAAGAACTGACATCTCTAATTCACTTTTTCTTTTACTTCAAGTGAATCTTCTATTTTCAAATGCAGTTGATTGACAATAGTTTTTCACTATGACAATGATCCCAAACAGACTGTCAGTGCAGTAAAACCATACCTGGATTAAAACAAACAAACAAAACAAAAAAACAAACCCACACACAATGGGACGATATCGATCATGGACTGGCCTCCACCAATCCCGGACCTCAACATGATCTGAGCCATGTGGGATCATGGCAGAGAATGGAACAAAAGGAGGCAACATCCAAAGATGCACTTTAAGTGTCCTTTAAGATACCTGGAAAACTATTCCTGAAGACTACTTAAAGAAATTACAAGAAAGCTTGTCTAAGAGAGTTCAGGCTGCATTGAAAAATAAAAGTGTTTTGCCGTACATACTGTATTTCCTTGTATGTTGGGACATGTTTCAATACATTACTTCAACCATTTCCCATTTTTCTAGGAACAAAAATGAGGGTATGCTCCAGACTTTTGCACAGAACTATATGCTGGCAAGTGCAATTCAATTCAAGTGTATTTAAATAGTTCAAAAACCCAAACAATCAAATAATCCCATATGAGCAAACAATTTGCACTGGTGGGAGAAAGTCTCTTTAAACAGGGAGAAACCTCCAGCAAAACCAGGCTGAGGGAGGAGCAGCCATCTGTGTCAACTGGTTGGGGGTGAGGGGAAAGAGAAGAGAAAAAAAGAGAGCATAGGGACACAGAACAAAACACAAGCTAAGGGAGAAGGGGACAAAATTTATTGATATGCTGCAGTGATATATAAACAGGTTCAGATTGAAAAGTAGTGCGTGGAGAGGGTTAGTGTATCACAGTCTATCACATTAAGCCCGCCAGAAGTCTGAGCCTATATCACCATAACCAAAGGAGGGTTCAGGGTCATGTGATCCAGTCCTAACGCTCAGCTTTAACAAAAAGGAAAATTTTGAGTCGAATCTTAAAAGTAGAGAAGGTTTCTCTATCCTGAATCCAAACTGGGAGTTGGTTCCACAGGAGAGAGATGTGGTAGCTCAAGGCTCTTCCTCCCATTTTACTAGAAGCTCTATGAACCTGTAGCTTGCAGGTGAACTGAAATGAGCTGAATGAATACAATTTAAATTAAACAAAACAAAATTCACTGGAGCTTGAAGTTTTAAAAGGTTTCATGTTTATCTTTGTAGGTTTATTTAAGTCATTTTGTAATGGGGCCAGTGAACTCAGTTGGTTTCATCATGTAATATAACATAGTAATGTTTACATAAAATTACTGAAAACTCAATTAAACAATAAATTAAATATAACAATGGTTCATGAAAATGCATGAAATTAACTATGCATGAAATTGCATTTAATACGGATTAACTTCGTGTACAAACCCCTTCAGATGATAGCTGCACACAGTACTAACTATAGCAACCCTTATTTTGGAGTGAGGTCAGTTATTATTAAACAGAATCTTCTTAAACATTTGAAGACAAAACTCTAAAAGAAATTTGGATATATTTTTAGAAGCTACTAATTTTCTACTAATTCTGAATCATGGAGATCTTACACAAATCTATTCCAAACTCCTGGAAATGTTTAGGTAGTAGATCTGTATCCAAACCTAAAATAAAAAAGACCCTCAGAAAAAGACTCCAAGATAAAGATATGAAAATGGCAATTACTGTCTGTAATAATCAGTCTGATCATACAAAGTGGTGCAGGTGGGATGCTACTTTGACTGAGAATGTGCTCAGTCAGTATGTATCTCTCTCTCTCTCTCTCTCTCTGTCAACTGTGTAAAGAGATTGCTGCCTCATCATTTCTATTTTTTTCCGAAAAAGTTCAAAAGTGTGTGCTGTACACAACTCATTGCTATTGGGCTATTTTGAACTTCCTGCTTCCTTTGATTTTGAGCCTGTTGTAAAAATGCCAGAAAAATCACAGCCTAATCATAACTCTAGCATTTCATTAGGCACTGCAGAAATAGCAAAGGTAGCTATTTTAGAACTCTAACAGAAATAGAAAAGAAATAACAGCCAGTGCAAGGTCTGAATAACAGCATTCAGCATCATCAACACATAGGGAAAATTGAGTTTCCAATTAAACCAAAGCTTTGAAAGTCAACCACAAATTCCTTTAAAACCTGTCAGTGACTCTGGCACAGAAACCCTGAGAATATTTGATTTTCCTATTTGAATTTAAATAGACTTTAAATGTCTGTTGAATATTTAACTTGATTCTTGTTGAACATTTCAGTCTCCGTCAGAAGAAAAAGGGTGCTTGCAAATCTTCCAATCAGTTTGAAATTTTTTACTGTCAAACTACAGATTTTGCTTTGGTCCGATGCCTTGTGATAATAAGACAGTCCACGCAGGTAGCTGGCAGGCACTCCACTGAAATGAATATCATAGCCACCTTGTCAAATGTTAAGAAATGTATCTTATCAAAAGGAAAAAAAAAGGGAGTGAGAACAGCTGCACTATTTCTCTTTGCAGACTGGACGGGACGGGACCTCCTACAGCTATCCAGCAATCATGTTTGAGAACTAAACAGACTTGTGACAGACCCTTCATCTGCACAGAGCAAACTGTTAAGCTGTTGTGTTTTAAGCTTAATTTTGTTAAGGTTAGTTTACATAAAACAAAACCTCTCAGAGACCAGGAGATATCATTTCTGGCCCCAAACTACAGCCTCCAGACTGCTTGCTCCAATCCATTCATCTGTCACGTGTACTGTCCAAATTGCCTATGCATCATTTCTAATTATCTGTAGGTGTAAATGCGATCGTGAATGGTTATCTTGTTGCGTTAACCCTGCGACATGTTGTAAACTGCTTGTCCCTTTTCTGTGTATATGTTGGATGGCTGGTTTGAAAATGCCTAAGCGGCCTTTGTCACCTAGCTGTATTTATCGACTCTGTCTTGCTGCCAGAAACTGGTTTAGCCTCATGGATATTTAATTGAAAACTTCATCTGTGATGATGCTGCCAAACAGATGCTGTCATATGAGAGTAAACTGCCACTCTGACTAATTGGAGATTAATCATTAGACTTGGTTAGAATAAGACAGATGCTTATGTCTCACTTTGTGTTTGTGTCTGTTAATCTCCCCGGCTGTATGTCATTGCCTCTTTGCCCTATTCACTAATTGAGCCTGTTATTAGTTAAGGCATTGGGTCATACATCAGTCCTAAAGCACATTAAGTATCTGAAGAGACTTTCTGGTAGATATTAATTTAACTGAGGCTGAGAATTGATCACTTTGTAAAACCCAAACGACAAGCAAAGATGCTTCATTGGATCCCAAAAAGAAGCCAGAGATTGGAGCAAGAAGTGGAAAACATAAACATGAAATAAACCTTTTTATATTTTAAACTCATTGCGTATCACATAATAATAATAATAATTTTAAGGTAAGCAGCAGCTATCAACAGTGAGCTGAATTTATCATTATCCATGATTAAAATTAAGCACAGATTTTTATCAGAAATACATCTACTCATCAGTGCTTTGTATTTCATATATTTACTTCAGTCAAATTGAAATTCTATCAATTATGTTATTACATAATCATGAATCATTTATTTTAATTAATAGCAATTAATTGATACTATACTTTATTAGCCTAAACTTTTAGAGACTCTGCTGATTGATGGTTTATGGTATACTGCATAGCCAAAACTGTCACCGGTAACTGGCAAATGAGAAATGGACTGGTTCTTGTATAGCGCTTGTCTACTCTACCTGAGCTCTCAAAGCACTTCATACAACATGCTTCATTCGTGTGCTTAAGTGCTTTCTATCTAACATTCACATTCCAATAGATGCACTGGAGAGCAACGTGAGGTTAGTACCTTGCCCAAGGATATTCGGCATGCAGACTGGAGCACCCAGGGATCAAACCGTCAATCTTCTGATGGATGGGTGGAGTTTAAAGTGCTTCATTCTTTATCGCTTTTGCATTGGATGTTGTTATGCTTATGAGAATTTAATACATTCCTAACAAGCAGGCAGTTCAGTCCCCCTTTGACATGGCAGGGTGTGAGTTTCTGACTAGACTAAGCTGAAAGGAAACTTTTTTGTAAGACACTTTGAACTAAACTTTATGCTGTGGTGGAGCTTTTTGGGCTGCCTCAAAGGGATTATGCAAAAAAAA